>NW_006399770.1:10189107-10235368 GCF_000299155.1 Elephantulus edwardii
TAACTCTAGATATTAAGCTAAAATACTGAATCATCTTAATGATTGGACTTTTTGTAAGTGATTATTTTTTTCATAACCAAGCATAAAAGCAGAAGTTTAATTATCATGTTATGACCTTTTATCACAGCTCAGCCTTGATTTGTGGCATTTAATTCACATTCACTTAGCTATTAAAATATTTTCGATTATAGTATTTATGGATTTTTTTTAAAGTGCCACAAATAGCATTAGTGGTAGAAAATGATTTGAATACCTTGCTTTATCATCATCTAGAAGTGCTTTGCAATTAGTTTTCCTGCTTTATTAGCATTTTATGGAATTCTTTGCACTAAAATGTCAGCTCCATAGTTTCATGAATCACTGCAAAAACAACAGAGAGTATTCTTTATAATGCCCAGCAATCCATTTTTGTTCAAGAAACAAGACCTTGCCACAGAGTCATTTTTGTATTCTATTTTCATGTAATATGAGATAAATGTTAGAATTACTACCTTGTTTGATAGTTACTAGTGAGCTAGTCAAGGTATTAAAGTCCATATACAGGTAGAAGAAGGTAGAGAAAAGAAAGGTAATAGAAATATTTTTATTTATCAAGAAAATCACAGCTAAAATCTCCTTTTTTATGTGGCAATTTTAATACTGAAGCTTAATATCTGCCCAATATGTACTTTCATATTTATTTCTCATATATTTTCTATATCTTTTTCTATATGGCCAAACACTTCAATTTTTCTTTTTCAAATAATCCGATTACTTATACACAAATAACCATACGCATATACATATACATACACAAATACATATACATACACATTATTTGAAGGAGTTTAGGAGAGGAAAAAAATCAAGGATAAGGAAGACTATAATATCCAATATTTTAAAAAATTAAATAATTTCAAGGTTAATTTTAAAAATTATTTTACAATGATTAGTAACAGTATAT
The DNA here is from genome assembly GCF_000299155.1 of Elephantulus edwardii. Classification (NCBI taxonomy): domain Eukaryota; kingdom Metazoa; phylum Chordata; class Mammalia; order Macroscelidea; family Macroscelididae; genus Elephantulus; species Elephantulus edwardii. Next base: position 10,190,051 of record NW_006399770.1, read on the forward strand.
TTGCAACTTTTAATATTAGTCAAATCTTAATAATAACTTCTAATGAAATCCTTTAGTCATTTTTAATGGTGATTTACAAAATATACATATTTCTTATTTATTTGATACGTGTGAAACTGCACATGCTACAAATTTGTAAAGTCTCATTTTTTTAAAATTTCAACTATATTATAAAATCACACTTTAAAAATTTCATTAGCTAGAGTGTATTTTAAGCTGAATCATTGTTTAAAATTTCCTTTTATCTTATAACTGCTTTTATAAGACATGTAAACTCTCTAAGTAATATAAGGTAACAGTTATGAGTAAAATGGTGAAGAAATGTGAACAACTAAATTCTGTAAAACACTTTGAGCTTTTTAAAAGAGAGATGTTACACAATAAATGTTTTATTATTGATAATTAAGAAATTGTATTATTAGCAATTTTTTAGTTATTAATAAACATATAATGTTTGGATTATCAGATGTATAGATAAAAGAGCTGTGGCTATAATAAAAAATCTGTAAAGGTCAGAATTGGCTTTATTTTATCCACAGATTTTTCAGATAGATTTTTCTTTATGAAAATGTTGCATGCATTATTCAAAACAAAACACTATGTGAAACATATTTAACAGCATAATAACTGGACACCATAAAAATCTGTCAAACATATAATTTTCATAAATAAGATCATTAATAAACTTTGAAACATCCAATGAAAATGCAAAAGAAATGGGTTAATTTTATATTTTTAAATTTTAAATTGTCTCTTCTGTCTAGATCTAACTACTTGGTACTTAAATTCTTTTTAAAGTCAAAAGTCTTTTATATAAGGTTTAAAATACTAACTTTTAAATTAGTGTCTATTTAAGAAAAAAAAATTAGTGTCTATTTAATAACCAAATCCATCAAACTACAGGCATACTAAAATGATTCAATTTTCCCTTCTGGTTAATCTGAAGTGCTTAATCTTCAAATGTTAACTGTCAAAATAATGGACTTTCTTCCCATTCCATAAGAATAACTTGGGTTTCTTACATATCTCTTGTCAATCATTATATCTTAACTGGCTGTACCTAAATTGTTCTACTCTTGTAACTTTCTCTTAGAACTTCAGAGTTTACGTTTGGACAGTGTTGTTCAAGTCTGCCACTGCAAGGAAGTAAGATGACATTCTCAAATATATTTTCAATCTTATAACTGAAAGTATTTTAAGATGGGGAAAAGATGTACTCAACAGTCAAATAACAAATATTTACAAAAACATTTGAGTAAACAGAAAATCACATGACACATGAGTGTATTAAAATTATAGTTAGAGACTACATAAATTACAGAAAATCGCATGACACATTAAGTGTATTAAAATTGTAAAGAGACTACATAATTTATCATTTAATGTTATATTCTCCTTTATGTATTATTTGACACTTGGGCTATTAACTTCTTTCCTTACATATTAGTAGAAGTTGACTCTTTGGTAAAAAATAGTATCATTTGTTTTTCTTTTTATATTTTGACATTCTATAAATTATATGACGAAGTGCTTACATGAGCAAGCTCATTTCATTAATAACAAGGCTAAAACGAAAATCTCATTTACATTGTCCACTGGACCCTTGAATGCTGATTCCAAGTTGGTTTGAGATTATAATTTTCTATATTAGAATCAAAAGCATTTAAGGATGAAAGGGACTATTCTAGGTCTTGAAGTCCAGAGTGATTTGTATGGTTTTAACAGCTTTTTGTTTCTGTAATTTGAATTTAACCTTTAAACAACTGAAAATTTACTGCATCTGTATTTTAAAAATTGCAGCCTCTGAATTTCTATTATTTTCATAAAGCTTGAATAAAATGTTGTGATCTTAGTTGTGAACAAAATAATTATTTCACATATTTCTAGCTGCTTAGTCAAAGACATTCGTTGCTATTTATTAGATAATCATCTGTATTTTAATAAAGTATGTTAAGTATGTTTTGATGTTGTTATATGCCGTGAAATCTGAACCAATACATCAGTGACCCTCCAGTGGGTTTCTGAAGCTGTAAATTGCACAGGAGGAGATTACTCCCCTTTCAAAAGTAGAGCAGTTAGTGGATTCTAACTGCTCTTGGGTCTACAGGGCAATTCCTAACTAGGCAACCACAGTTTCAATACAGACATTTAGGAGATGTATTTGAAACCATTCTAAACAGGAACATTTTACAAATGTTCAAAGCACATTATCAGGGTAATTTTTTTATTCTTTAAAGAAAAAATATTTAACTTATTTGGACTGTAAATTAATAGGAAAAAATATATATCCATGGAGCAAGGGATCATGTGTGAGCATGGACGCATATAACCTCTCAAGACCTGAAAACGTAATTCAAAGGTTTTTTTAATAATAAAGTAACCCGTTTTTAAGCCGGGGCAAGATTTAATACCAGAATAAAATTTATGTATATATCAGAATTAACAAAGCAATATTAACTTAAATTCAAAGAATTCTTTTAATCCTAAAAGAATGTTATCCTCATTATAATGATATTAGCAATGGTAGTACTATTAAGATCTACTTCTAAACTCAGTGAAAAGCTACATTTCCATAAAAAAAGAATGTAAAATAAAGTGGGGTATTAGGGTATTTAAATTATTTCACAATTACAAATTTTGTAACTGTCAGTCAGATACAACAATTATTGAAATCCAAAATATATATATTAATTAACAACTATAAACCTAAATTATTCAAACTGATTCTGAAAAAAAGTTAACATCACTTGTTTGTTTTTTTTCAACAGAAAGACGAAGTTATTAAACTCTATGGTGGTACAGAACCACCCAGAAACCTTGTTAAAGTACATGTCTCACCTCCAGAGTTTTTGATTCCATAGGCCTATTATGGGATCTGAAAATTTGCATTTTAACAAGTTCCTAAATGTTGCTGAGCCTACTGATCAGGCAATCACGTTTTAAAAACCACCGATCTGAAGTAAAGCATAGTGCTTTTAGTAACTTCATTGATGAAAACCACCATCAGGTTTGCAAAAGACATTCACTGACAGCAGGGCCTAACTAGTGAATTTAAGAATCATATATTTTCACTATAATTTGTTGTTATTGCAGTAATGTGCTGTCTAGTTAAGTACAACTCAGAGCGGCCCTCTACACAATACACCTGAACCTTGTTCTATCCTATGCCATCCTCATCATCTCTGATATACCTTCTTGAGAGTCTTCTTTCTTTCTTTCTCTGATCCTCTACCTTTCCAAGCATGATATCCCTTTCCAAGGAATATATCCTTGCTGGTGTCAAATGGGAGAATACCCGAAGAATGTCTGTGTTTTATTGACTATGCAAAGGAATTTGACTGTGTGGAACAGAACAAACTATCACTAATATTGAGAAGACTGGGAATCCTATAACACTGAATTGTGCTCACACCAAATCTATACCTAGACCAAGAAGCTGTTACCTGAAAGGAACAAGGGAACACTACATGGTTTAAAATCAGGAAGGGTGTATACCAAGGTTGTATCCTTTCTCGGTACTAGTTAATCTGTATGCTGAGGAAATAATTTATGAATTTAAACTCTATGAAGAAGAATGTAGCATCTGGACAATTTGCTTTTGTGACAAGCATACTCTTTCTCTGATAATAAAATTATGTATATTTATATAGGGTATTAAAACACTCTAGTGCCATGTTGTTATTGTTAGGTGCTGTTAAGTACAACTCATAGTGACCCTGTGAACAACAGATCTAAACCCTGTCCTATCCTGTGCCATTCTCAGGATCTCTGACATTCATGAGCCCATTGCTACAGTCAATGTGTCAAAGCATCTGGTTCTCCCTCTTTTTCATTGACCGTTTACCTTCCTAAGCATGATACCCCTTCCCAAGTAATAAATAGCCTTTTCTAGCAATATGTCCTAAATACGTAAGAGGAAGCTTCACCATCCTTGTCTTTAAGAAGCACTTTTGCTGCACTTTTTAGAAGCTATACCTGTTTGTTCTTTTAGTAGTCCATTGCATATTTACCACTCATATTTTATCATATTGTTTTATTGTTGTTCTGTACTGTCAAATCAGAACCAACTCACAGTTGAGCCTCCAGTGGGTTTTCACGGATAGTTTAATCACATGGGAGGAGATTGGTCATTTTCCACAGAGAAGCTTGTGGATTTGAACCACATCCCTTTAGGATTGCATCACAGCCCCTTAGCAATAGGCCACCAGAGCTCCCTGCATAGTATTCCAATAATATATTTCTTTATTAGTTTTCATTCACATTGACTGTAGACTTTTTTTTTTAATTTCTTTATTATTGCACATTTTCCTCCGTTCCCAACCTGCCCTCTCCCCTAGACTCACTAGGGGTTCCACGGGAAGAAAAAAGGGCAGTCTTCTTCTGTAAAGATTTGCATGATCCTTTTCTTATTAGCTATTTCCTTGGTCTGTTTAGTTATGAGAGGCTATCTATATAACAAGAAACAAAATAAATAAAAAGTAAATTCACTTCTAGAAAACAAATGACTGGTATAACTGTTACTTTTTCAAAGGTGATCGAAATGGTTTGTATCAACAATCACGTACATATATTTTACCATTTGATACTGAGCAAAACCCTTTTTGGTGGATTCACCTTTGTGTTACGTAGTGTCTCCCACACAGTAGATAGCAGCCTGGATCCCAAAGTTCTATTATTTACACTATAAATAACAGTAGTGTTCAGGCAGAGGGCTACCTAACTACATCACTAACTCACTCACTGCAGTGGAGTTGGAACTGAAGCATTGCTGATCCTCTTGTGGGTTTTCTAGGCTGTAAATTATGGGAAGTAATTATTCATCTTTTACCAACAAAGCAGCTAGTAGATTCGAACTGCCTTCATTTGGATTGGCACTGAAACATCTTACCCACCGTAGGTGACTCATAAATGCTTATTGATAGATTTGAGCCATCTACTGAACAATGCATGTATAACAAATATTTGTTCATTTATTCAGAAAGACTCTCCAGGTCTTTTGAATTACACAAGAGTTGCTCAATGACTGTAATATTAAAAATGAGTCATTCTAAATTTCCTTACATTAAACATATAATTTGATAAAAATCAAGTTGAACTTACAAGTCAATGCAACCCCATTTTTCATCAAGTCAATTGCATTTTAGCAACCCTATAGGGAACTCTGGTTACTTGTTTGTTATGTGCTGTAGAGTCACTTGTGACGCATAGTGATTCTATGTACAACTTCTCTGAACCCTGCTCAGTCCTGGGCCAACATTATTGTCTCTGACACACCTAACCCCATTAGTCCAGTCACTGAATCAATCCATAATCGTTGAGGGTCTTCCTCTCTTGCGCTGTCCCTCCACCGTCCCAAGCATGATGTCCTTCTCTAAGGACTGGTTCCTCCTTGCGACATGCCCAAAGTATGTCAGAATCCTTGCCTCCAAGGAGCAAGCTGGTTTCACCCTCTCCATGATGAGCCTGGAGAGGGTCTTTACCTAGCAGTCCATAATATATTCAATACTCTTCTCCGGCACCACAACTCAAAGGCTTCAATTTCCCTTTTATTATCCCTAGTCATTATCCAGCTTTCTGAAGCATAGCAAGTAACTGCAACGACCATGGCCTGGATCAGGTGCACCTTAGTCTCTAGACTGACATCATAGCTCTTTAGTACTCTAAAGAGGTACCTTACAGCAGATTTTCCCAATGCAATTCATCTTTTGACTAATGAATTGCACTGCTAATGATAGGTGGTTCAAATCCACCAGAAGAAAGATGGGCAATCTCCTCTCATGGTATTTACTGTCTCTGAAAACCCACTTCAGGATCAGCTATGGTTCAGCTCCAACTCAATGGTACATAACAACACAGATTTGAGAACTGTCTCGTAGATTTTTTCCAAGGCTCTAAAGCAGCTGAGGCAACCTAGTGGTAAGAAGCTGTACTTAAATCACAAGGGCATGTGGTTTAAAACTACCACCTGTTCTGAGGAAGAATGAGCTGTTTCCTCCTAAGTGATTTATGGCTTCCAAAAACCCACTGGGGGTTTAGCTATGGGGGTTTGTTACAGCACAATGGCACACACAACAACAATAACAAATCACTGTGGAAGCAGACTACTGTATGTTTCCTCAAGGAAGTGCTTGATGGTTTGGAATCATGAACTATTTGACTAACACTAGAACTGTGCCATTTTTGTACTGGCAGCACAATGCTCTGCATACTATGCCACCAGTATTCACATAAAGGATATATTTAAAGCACAGAGATCATCATTGTTACTTATAGTACAGGATTAATGAGGCTCCATGCAGGCCTCAGTATATATGTGTCTGATGTGAATGTAGAATCCATAGTTACAAACCAAATTCCTTTAAAAATTGAAGACACATACTTTTTGTTATACTCTTTGTTATATCAAATGTGTCCAACTTCGTAACATCCATGAAAATATTGCTATTAAAGATATGTTAGTGCATCTATAAGTGTTTCTTTAATCTTTTAATGCACAGAAACATATGCTGTGTGTTATAAACTATGAAAAACATTTTACTGATGTTAGATATGAACTGTATCTAAATGCTCCCATTTATGTTCAAATTCCACTTAAAGACAGATGTGGGAAGATAACTCATTCATAATCTGAAGACTACCTGTAAATTGTAAGGGTCAGATTTTGTCCTGATTATGGCTTCAAAACGGAGCTTAATAACCCAGAATTATAACTTCCGATGTATTGCCTCTAAAATTTTAATTTAATTTCTACTTTTTACAGTATATTAGCTCAGTTATTTGTTTTTTCATCAGGTCTGACTGAGAATTGTTTCCTGAAATATACCAGTGGAACTAACTGTATTACATTCAGTGGTAATCACATCTTTACACATAAAGAATCATTAAACCTATTGACCAGAAAGTTATGAAGGGGTGCCCTCTTTCTCTCACTGATCAGTCACCCATAACCCAGGAAAAACAGTTAAAGCATCATAAGATGTGTGATAGGGGACAGACTGCAATAACCCCATAAATGCAAGTGTCTTGATAAAGCTGAACTAATTTTTCTAACACACTATGGAAAGTCACCAAAGAGAACACACATTAATGACAGGAGTCAATTAAAGTTTTTTTGGATCAGGGGTAGTCCTATCGCTCTGCATGTTTTCTAATATTGACACGCTAGACACAATCCCTGAGAGGCAATACTAATGTCTGGTAGTCATGCCCCTATCTCAGTCTGTAAGAAGGGAAGCACATTAAACCACCAGCAGCACTGCTTCTACCAAATAACCTTTATGAACTTTGAAGATAGAGGAGGGGGGGCGGAGCAGGGAACGACCAGTAATGAGGCTTAGCATGAAAGACTGTTTCTCTACTTCCTTCTCCCTTCCCTCAAAAATTGAATGAACTGTTGTTATAAGACAACATACTGCTAAGTTAATGTAACTTAAGAATTTACAGCAGTTAGTATGCCTGGAGGCACATTATGGGGCCACCTGTGGGCATCTAATTCTAGTGGAAATAATAATTGTGGCAAATTCCTCAGAGTCTAAAGGAGAATGGATAAGAAACATGTTGCCCGTTCACTCCAACACAGATTCTGTTGTGGAGGAGGATTAGAGAACTGTACTCTTTCCAACAAATATGAGTAATCCTTCTCCCCACAAAAGAGGCCACTAAATGCGACGCCAGACACCTGGGTGCCAGATCTGCACAGAAATTTTTTTTGTGCATTTTTGATAATCCACCTGCAGAAACTGCCACATGCCAGTTGCTTAACATAGCACATTGATCCACTTTTTTCAACAGTAAAGAAAACCGTTTTATTTTCCTTCCTTGCCTCCTGTTTATCTTCTTGAAGTCTTCTCTTCGTATTTTGGCAAAAAATACATAGCATTAGCATTTATTTGGGATTTGGATTCTAAGTATTTATTTCGGATAAATCATTATGTGTATTTTAACAACGTTTACCAACCTGGACTTTTCGGACTAAAAGGTTTAATTAATGTACTATGGAGCTGGTTTGTTAGAGCGTTTCTGCTATTATGGTTTTGTCACAATGTTAGTATTTATAATGTTATGTATAAACTATGAATACTCAGTATACATGTAAAATTTTATATATATATATATATTCATTTACATTTCAGATGATACTTTGTTGTCAGATAATTGAAAATTCACATGTGCACACAAATAAACTATTGTTGACTAGGCTTCAAATCTTGCCCCAATTTTAGTTGGGTTATAAATTATCCATTAACTTTATTAATGTAGTTCTAGTCTTACATGAACTGTAAACAGTGTTTGGGTTTTAAATATATATATACAACCATTATTCACAACACTCATAAGTTTGTGAATTAAGAAAACTATGTTTAAATTTTCATTTAAGTAGTGAAGATTGGATTCTTGGTGGTATTAAGGTTGACATTTCCTTTCTATTTGTACTACAGGAAGGGTTAATAAGGTTTGCATAACCTTCTTCTTTGACAGCTTTTCGGCAGAGTATTTCAGAACTGCTGCCAACATGGATTTTAACCCTTTTAATCATGCTGTTGATAACCACATTGTGTACAATACTGCACACATAAGCAATATAGCTCTGAACACAGTTTGAACTGATACCAATCAAAGAAAGTCTCCTAGACGTGCTTGCCATTTTGGTTGCTATGGTGAGTTTCATATTTTGTGGAAACCACAGCTAGATGTCTTAAAATAGATCTTTGCCAAGAAAAACATTGGTCCAGTAGCATATGCGGGCAGAGCATCTCAAGGTTGCTCAAATTCCCTTCCTTTGTTTTTCCCTCTCCCCCTGGGGCAACTGCTCCAAGCATCAGCCCACTAGTCTGGCAGGCTGAGAATCCAGAAACTTGCTGCTAATTACAATGTTGACAATTCCCAACCTGTTTACTGGCGCCAGCAATCAAACTGCATCCTCTCGAGTGAACCAAAAAGCACTTGCTGGCTTTAGCTTCCTGAGGTTCCAAGCTGGCTATATTAATTACTGTTAACTTAAAACACTATGTTGTACAGAAGAAGCTTAATTAGCTGGTTGGAGGATTAAAAACTTTCCTTTACAAATTTTAAAGCTGTCTATTCTTGACCAATTTATGTGAATCTATAAAATATCCTTCTTTGGATTTGATGCTGATGATTTCAGGTAGTAGCTTCTCAGTGCCAATTTTGACACTGTATGTGCATGTGTATCTCCCTCTTTCTCAAACGTGTTTTAGAGTCATAGATAATTTAATTTTTACAAATTAAAGGATAATTATTTAATATTTATGATTCATTACAGAGAAAAATTTTTTATAAGACAAAATGGGCAAAAGGTATCATTTTTCTGTTTTAGAGAATTTTAAGACAAAGATACACCATTTTCTCAATGAACTCTTCCTGCTGTGAAAGAGGTTGATATGGGAGCAGCAGTATTTCAAGGATATAAATTAGGTGACCACACAGTGAGAATCACTCTCTGAGTCTCCTTAGTTGTTAGTATCTCAGGTAACCCAGATGTGTCCCACTTTACCACCAAGCAATTTTTACGAATAGCACAACAGAAGTGAACAAGAGCTCGGTGAGGCCGAGGATTTTATTTTGACCCCACACTAAGCCAAGAGCCATTCTGTTTTGATTTTTTTCCTCAAGCAAGAGAATCTTTGCAACTGTTAAGTAAAGCAAATGAAATTTTAAAGTGTATATTAAGATATGATTTTACATTTGCTATTTGTATTGATCATAAGATTGGTGTTACATATTAAATCTAGTTTTAATTTTCCACTGAATATACTAATAAATATTTTTATTCCCATTTTTAGCCAGCATTTTCATTTGATTATGAAACTGAATCGATCTTTTAAAATGGAAAATTAACTACAATTAATTTTTTTCTTGTTTTACTGGAATATTTACAACTTGTTAAAGATCAAGTTTTCTCTTTAGGTGTGATTTTTATTAACTTATGCAATAATATGTATCTATAAATTTCTCTTAATGTTTTTAAAATACCTACATGTGAATACCTCAGAATCTATTGGCACTTTCACATCGGTATATACAGTATGTAAACGTACAGGATAAATGTACATGAATTTGAAAGCAAGTCAGTTGTAAGAGAGATACAGGAATTACTAACTTATAGCAAGAAGAATAAAGTTACAAAGTTGGAAGAAAAAAACTTCGATGTTGAAATTTATTGTGGTGTGTTAGGAAGAAATTCTGTAGAAGTAGCTTGGATTGTCTGTATTATGAAGACAATAAACAAAACATAGGAGTTGGACCATATACCAAGACAACTGGAACCCAGCTAGAAAACCATAACAATGGAACTTTCTATTACTATATTATGTATTTAAAAAAATACTTATAAGATTTCATATTCTATGTGCATAAAGAAGTGGAAAATGTTTCCATCAAAAGAATTCAAATAATCACATGGAAATGTTCTGCCCTTGGAGTCAAAGGTTATCCCAGAAAAGAACAAACATGCCAGTCTTTCTGTATCATGGCTAGTTAGTTAATAAAATTTAGGTCTCCTGCAGAAACAACTAAATTCTTAGTTTATTTCATAAACCACAGCTATTCCAGCTTTAAAAAAATTCTCCAGGATTCTTTGGTTTAAAAGAAGATATACTATATACAAAATACTATATACATTTCGTTTATAGGGTCGCTATGAGTCACCTACAACTCAACTGCACTTAACAATAACAACAAAAGAGCTCAGTTGGCCTTGTAAACAGAAAGTGATACTACCAAGTCAAAGGTGGGTGACTTTAACGTGCGGCCCTCAGGACTGTTTTTAATTGTTTTTGGTCAAACATTCTTCTAGGTCATATAGCCCTGGTCTGTCCACTTGCTGTACAGAAGTCACTCATGATTGCTGTGATACTCTGACACTGATGTGTCAATTGCGATAATGGTTACCAATGGTAGACTGTGTTTGGTGGAGCACTCTGACTAAAACAAGCTTGGAAACAGGAGTAGAAACCCTAAGAACCTGAAAAAAGGATGAAAGTTATACAAGTGCTCAGGTCTTTCATTCATTGGGTCGCTATGAGTTGCCTACATCTCAATGACACGTAACAACAACAACAACAACAACAGATACCAGTATTTTCTCTTTTAAACTATGTTGACTAATGGCTGACTCTCCAGTGGGTTTTTGGAGGCTGTTAATCACACGGCAGGAGACTGCCTATTTTTCTTCCTCAGAGCTGCTGGTCTGCTGGTGGACTCAAACTGGCCACATACAGAGTAATAGCACACTCGATACAGATAACACTACCAAAGTTCCTCATATATATATATTAAAAAAAAGACAAAAAGTTTTCACCTTTTAAATCATGTCACAAATCCCTTTCTGGATTAATTTTCACCAGTTTATCTTTTCAAAATGATTACTCTTTTCTTTGACTTGAGAAAACTTGATTTTCTGCAAAAAGTCTTCATTTTCTACATATAAGCTCGGATCATTTTACTCAGATATTATTTCTGTTTTCATTAATTCATAATCTTTTATCACAGTAGGACTCTCTACCTATATAAAAGGAGGATCTTATGAATATAGTAATATTTCACACTATAAAATAAGTTTTTCCACATAAACATATTGTACACAACCAATATAGGAAACTGTGATCAAAACTGGAACAAAATATGCTACATAAATGACATTTTCTAAGGTTTCCTAAATCTGGCATTTTTAAAAAAATGTATTGCTACTTATTATACCAGTTAGTAAAACAACCAATAAGAATTTCATCATTGTTCTTTAATACATCACCAGAACTACACATTCTAATTTGTTGACCAAATTCCTATCTGCAGACTTAATATTGTTAGTTGTTACTACTGTACTTTACCTCTTGTCAAATTCCATATCTATCTGCACAAATTGTTGGTTTGTTGTTGTTATACGGCGTCAAGTCTTCTACAACTCAGTGACTCTATGCACAACAATTATGAAGTCTGCCCTATCTGAAGCATGTCAGTCTCACTAACTCCAACACACTCCAACACATTTACCCCCCATTACCTAGTTACTGTATCAACACATCTCATCCAGGGTCTTCCTCTCCTGTGCTGTCCCTCCATTGTTCCAAGCATGGTGTCCTTCCCCAAGGACTGGCCCCTCTTGTCCACGTGCCCAAAGTATGTGAGATGGAGCATCACAGTCCTAGCTTCCAAGGAGAAATTTGGTTTCACCCTCTCCAATAATTGGTACTCAATATGAAACTGTCTAAACAGTTTAAAATAATTCTTTTTAAAATAAATACAGTATTTCACTACTAACAAACTTACTTATGGTAAATTATTTTCTTATTTAGACTCTGTCTTACTACATAGCATTAAACACTCTCAAACATGTCTCAGAAACCACCATATACAGCAACAGGAAGAAGCAAGGGACATTTCAATGGAAATAAATATGTATAAATTCTTTCCAAATTTTACACTTCTATCACTAGATATTTATTTGATATCATTTGCTTTTTTAAAGTTCTACAGAACTTTCATTGATACTATTCCCAAAGCAGATGTGTTATGTCCATCACTATTTGTCTATTATAAAACAATTGATGCCAAAAAGTATTATTTTACAGAGAATGGGTACATTCTTTTGTGGCTAAACACTCAATTTATATGTTCTCTACATGGAATACCAAAGAAAATCCTATCTTTTAAATTTTGTTGTGTACTGTAGCGTCAGAATCAACCCATAGCTGACCCTTTGCTGAGTTTTCACCACAGGCAGTTAATTGCATGGGAGGAGTTTGCCTATCCCTCTCCCCCAAACTTCGAGCCACGTTTTTTGTTGTGGGGTTTTGTTTTGTTTTAATTTTATTATTTTTTTTTAATTTGCAGCGTAGCTTCTTGCCACTAGGCTACCAAAGCTTCATAATAATTAATTCTGCTTTCCTCCTAAGTTGTAGAAAAAGTTAAAAATGCAAAAATTCATAGTTTTGAAAATGTTGTTGTTGTTGTTGTGTTTCATAGAGGTCGGAATCACCCATAGCTGACCATCCAGCAGGTTTTCAGAGGCAGTAATCACAAAGGAGGAGATTGCCCACCCTTATCACGCAGAGCAGCTAGTGTAGTCTTAAACTACCTGACTTCGGGATTGCAGCGCAGCTTCTTGACACTAATATAAAATTATTATTACATCTAGAATATTAGTTATCATTGATTATTTTAAAAACATTATAGGAACTTTTACACATATATTTGGTACTACATAAAACATAGCAGGTAACATTTTCTGTACCAAAATTCACATAAAACAAAATGATTCTATTTCAAAAGCAGATTGTTACTTGTAGTTCCAAAAGAACACCAGCTATTTTCAAAGGAAAAGAATATGTAGATCTTAAAAAAAATTTAGTAAATAAATTTGAGTATGTGAATTATATTAACATTAATCATATGCAGTTCACTAGTCATTTTATATAAGTTACTTTTATAAAAGCATAAATAGCTATGGGATGAAGTATAAAACTCCACATTAACACATCCTGAAAGAATATCATTATTTTCACTAAATATTTTTGTGGCACCTCATATGTGCCAGACTGTAGATTATGTGTTTGAAAAGGTTGTATACCATTGCTACACTAGTTTAAATGTCCTAGACAAATATCGGCTCTTATTTAAGTTATAGTCTCCTCTATTCCTAAAACAGTGTAATTAAGTTTAGTATCACAAACATTTACACATAGAATAAACAACTGAAAAGACCACGTGTTTACTCTTTATCCAGTACTATCTCAAAGAGACTTTTGTAATAGTTGTCTATGATAAGTCTCACTGGGAAAAAAAATGTTGGAAGAGAAAGGAAACTTCAGGTTAGGGAGGCCTCACATTGATTTTACTATACATTTACGGATAAACAGTCATGTACTTCCCTACTACCACCTTAGAATGATTAAATAAATCATTTTAGGGTGACTTTCCTTTACTTCTAAAACTTCAGATAAAAATTGAAGGATGAACAATTGAGTTTTGTTGAATCATTTACATGTGTTTGGTGTCTTAAAAATTTACCAAAAATCTTAAGAGCAATTTTCTTCCTGCCTGACACCAACATGGGGTATGTTGGTAAATATCTCTCAAAGTTTAAGTTTCTTTCTCAGTTGTGACAGATATCAATTTGCATACTATTTCTATATTAATGAAGAGCAGAATTTAGCTCCCTTCACCAAAGGAAAAAGGGTCACTTAAAAAAAATAAATAAAATAAAATCATAAAGAGATAGGGCTTTGAAAGAACCCAGCTTTCATCTTGGTGGGCAAAGCGACTGAGAACTAGGCCAGCTAACTTACTGGTTCATGGTAATAGTTCATAGCAGAGCCAGAACTCAGTATCAGAAATTCTACCTTTTGTTCTCAAGTTCTTTCCACAATAGGTTACAAGGTCTCCTCTTAAGTAATCATATAATTCAGTGAAGGGAAAAGAACAGATTTCAGATTTTCATGCCATTACCTCAATTCTTTAAGTTCCTTTGTTTTTGTAAACACCCTTAAATCCTATATAAAGAAGAGTTATGAAAACAAATTGGACATGAAATTGAGCCCATGAAATAACCATTCTATTAATTTAATCCTATTTCACTTTGGTGTAAATTAAAACAAGAGAGTAAACCTCATCTTAATACACCAGAAAATATGACACAAGAAAAAAACTTTCTCATAATTTTTATAAGTATGTGTCTAATAGAATATTAGATCTGGGATGGATGCATTTATTCATTTTCAGTCCAAAATGAATGAAAATTGACAACTTTGTAGAAATTGCCTTAAAAAAGTAACTTTTAATTGATCATAGCATTTATCTGAATCAATTCTTGGAATTGGCCACATTTGCCAACAAGAATTAAAATGGACTTCAATTATTTCCTACACCTGTATTCAATGAAATGTTTTAAATGGAAGAGATTACATATTTAATACAATTTTATCATTTAAATAAAAAGAATTTTTACAAATGGTATTTTTTAAGAACATACATTTTCTTCAAATTTCAAAATAAACTCTACTTTCAAAGTGGCAGTTATGCTGCAATTATTACATAATTTGTCAACTTATAAGAAAACATTCTGATAGAAACTGCATTTTAATCAAAATAACAGTATCATTGAGTTGATTACAGAAATATAAAAACTTATAGGTTTGAAACTGTGTGAGGTATGAGTCAGTATTTACTTGAAAAGTGATGAAGTATCGTAAATGTTACTTCAAATATTTTGAAATAAATAACTTTTTAAAAGAAATCTGGTTTTAGTCATGGCTGACAGAAGTATAAATTTTCAAATACTATGGATAACTGAGTCCCAAAGGGTATTTCTAGAAGCCTCTAAAGTTACCTTTTAGACAACTGGAGAAGTGTGATGTTTGCGTTTGCATAGATAATATAGTACATTTCCTTGGCTTTGATGATTAGGTCATCATAAGCAGATTCTTATTAATAATAATTATTAACCAGAGTAAAACATAGCTCAGAATATTCAGTCACACTTTTGTCATTTAGACAATAGAAACAAAAAGGATGCATCAGTTCTCTTGTTAGGCTACATCCAATAAGCTAATGAACAGAAAACAAATAAAAGTCAATAAACTTAACGTTTTATAATGGTTCTTTTAGATTTTTTTTTATTAATTACACAGTTTTCTCAATGAAAAATATTATTTTGTATTCTCACATAAAATAGTTTGTAGACTGAAATTCAAGATTGTAAACCATAATTTAATTGACTAGTGCCAAGGATAGGGTGGGAGGTGGAAATTCACAAAAATAAAACTCTAAACATTTTAAAAATAAACTAGACTACTAAATTATTTGCCTAAAAGCATATTTAGCCTTTGTATTTATACGTGTATAGATAGTAATCATTTACTGTAACAACTAAATGCAATAATAGTAAAAAGAATCAGATGCCATTTTTTCTCTTTTTATTGAAAATATCTATTTCCAAAGAAAATTTACCTTTAATTAGTAAGTCTAATATGCAAACACCCTTCTAGTAGTGTAAAAACTTTGTTCTACTAATAAAATAATGATAACCAAAGCTCTAGAGTCAAGAAGTGAAGCAGAAATAATTATGACAATTTTGCCATCATGTGCTTTCCTCTAAGTCCCTTGTTTTTTTCTCCTGCCCTCCGTAAAATGCACAAAATCATCTCCAGTAAGCCTGTTAATATACTATTTTTGTATTTGAAAATTTGCTATTATTGATGTATAACATAACAAGAATGATAAGTTCGTTTATGGAATTTTCCATCCATTATAACATCACTTCATCATTGCTCTCCTTTGCCTGGACACTCATTAGAATCTCTGTTCTGGTTCTAGATTGGCACTGCGATGACACCAAGAACCACATCATTCTAGGACTACGAGTGACCCCAGGAAGAGATCCTGGCAAACAAGACAGCATTGTACATTGAAAAGCATACTTGGTCAGAGGTAATCAGTCCATGACTGTTTCTATCAACATAAAGAATGATATGCTCTCAATGGCTATTTTACTTCAAATAACTATTCCCTGCAATTATAGTCAGGAAGAAACAAAACAAAAATCCATATTATAGCATTGCTCACTACACAAAGGACAAAAATGGAAATTCTTTGTAAAATGCAATTTCCACTGAGTTCCTTACCTGGAATTCAGTTGCAAACCATCAACCAAGATGAGGTTTCTTATACCTATTAATGAATATCACAGCATAAAATTCAATGTTCATATACAGTATATAAATTTCAGTGGACCACTAGCATCTTCCATTGTCCATTCTGTGTTCATAAAAATGCGTGTATTGATACAGATTTGATGGGTGTAAAATTAGTGGTAATAAATTTCCTCTCTTTTCCTGCACTGTGACCTAAGTCTTAACCATTCATTAATAGCCAAAGCTCAACCCAAATGCTTTTATTCAGGAAGAAAAATATTTTAAAGAAAAATTCTATCCTTCTATGATACGGACAAAACAGAAGCAAATAATGTACTATAGTGACTTCTTAATATCATTTGGATATAGCATGAAGAGCACAAACAAGCACTTTGTACTTTCTTTAATCTTGGCTATGGATACTGACAGGGCAAAAGCAATAACTGGCTAGTGGTGATATAATTTAAAATTCCATTTTCTAAGAAAAAAGTACCTTATTACAAGAAAAATTATCTGCAGTAATTTCAATTTAATCAAGTTTTGATTTTTTTCCCTCCCTTTTATCTAAAAAGACCCTGTGTAGTAAAACACTTTTTTTCCCAAACTTAAATTGGGAACTAGCTCAGTCAGACTGACACCTAATGGAAACTTTTGTAATAAAATAATTTGCAAAGGAAAAAAAGCAATGAGATAAAATATTAAAAGCACTTGAATGAAGAAAATCAAAACGGTTTCTGTTGATCATAAGCAGACTTGTTCTTTAGATTTCATCAGTATTAGTTAGAATTATCCAACCTAAGAATTATGATTATTCATTTATGACATAATCATTAAATGAAGTGGCAAAGAATGGAATGAAACGGACTGTTTTCCTAAAGGTCTTCCCTCTTTTTCTCAATGAAAACGAGAGTATTACCTTTTCCAACTTTCACAGACCTTTCTTCAAGGCCCCCCCCATGTTTCTAGCTTTCACACCGTGTGCACTAATTCAGCCAACAAACATGAACCTTCCACAGAACATCTACCTAACGGATTATATAGCTACTCTTTACTTTTCAAATTTCCGCCCAAAATTTTATGTCATAAGGATACCTTGCATTTTAGTAAATAAAAAACAAGGCCAAGACTTAAAAACTCTTTTATCATCAACTGGTGAATTCCCAAAAGAAAGAGGGTAGGCAATTCATGGAACTAGGAAGAGAAAGGAGAGCAGATAGAGACAGAATGTGAAGTGCAAGGAAAGCAGCTGTGTTTTCATTCTTCATCTTATTCTTAAAATGGACTTGCCCCCAGGGAGCTTCAGAAAAGGGCCCCACCCATTTTTCTCTGCAAACAATCTTCCCTAAGCTAAAAGCCAGGAAGGTAGATACTCCGAGAGAGTAAATTTTGAAATCTGACACGCGTGGGATAAGGAAAGGAGTTGAGAGGAAAAGGACATGGAGTATCCTTCACTATGAATCCTGAATCCTAAGTACTTGGAAGAAAAGCTAGATTCTACATAGGAAGGCGTGAGTGTGCCCACTTCCTTTGAGCTATCTCTCTCCTGAGAGACTCCAGGTTTCAGCACTGCTCTGGTGGGCGAGAGTCAAGGCGATCTGATGCTCCAGGCGCCCAGGAAAGGCCTGGCCTCCAGCGGGCGCAAGTGGTGGGGCTTCATTCAGCCTGGCTCAGAGATGGCCCCTGGTCCCGGGGCGCAGCTTCAGAGACCTTCCCAGACTTCGGGCAATTCTTCATCTTTAGGAACTTCCACTTCTCAGAAATTCCATTTTCGTGGACTCTGCACAAGAAATGGACACTCTGTCGGAAAAATACCTGGGCTTGGAATCATCTGGACGTCTGGAACGTTCTTGCTCCTTGCTCTTTCTCCTTTGATACTTTGATACTGGAAGCGCTGTCACCCGGCAGGCCTTCGTGCTTCAGAAGAGGGAAAGGCAAGTTCCAGAACTGCGTGGTCAGCTACCCTGAGAGCCGAGAGTTCGAGCCTCAGCCAGTGCCATCCACCATCGGGCATCTCTTCTAGGTCCATCTTGGGCATCTCAACTCCTGCCACGTGTGATTTGTCCCTCGGAGTTTCCAGGCTTACTCGAGAGGGTAGAATGGCGGCTGTGTGCTCTTTATTAACTGGAAGGGATCAATCCGCATTACTTTATCGTCCTTTAATATGTGAAACAAACAACACTGGAAATAGAAGGAGGGAAAAATACGCTTCTTCTCCCATTCTTTGGCTGCAGACCTGAGGGGGGGAAAACATGTCTCGGTTTGTCTGAGATTTATCCAAAGAAGAGAGGGTAGGAAAACTGGCGCTGAAGAGGTGTCCCAAAGAAAGAGGAGATCTGCACAGCCACCAGCGCCTGCCCCAGTTGCTTTGAGGAAGGTTCCAGTTCTTTGCCACACCGCAACCAATCCGGCTCTCATGCTGCTTCTCCATGCCTTCGTGGAGAAGCCGAAAAAGAGAATATGGGCTCCTGCAAGACCCACCACACTTACAATCTGTAAGTTCCTCAGGGACCCAGCGCCGGATCCCCTGCCCCCTCCCCAGCTCCCATATCCAAGGTCGGGGGTGTGGCTTCGGCGCCGCCCAGGGTCCCAGGATTCGCGAAGTCATGAGCTCCCGCAGTTGCCTGGGGCATCTTCGCCCGTGAACACGCCTTTTCTGCGGAGGCAGCCCCCTACGACCCCCTGCGTAATCCCAGCTCCACACCAGAGACTCTGCCAAACTGCTCCAGGCCTTTGGATCATTCACAACTTTCGAGAACCGTCCTGTCCGTGCTTCTCCCTCCCAAACGCACTCCTCTGGGAAGAGGCAGCTACTTGGAGGGGGACGCCAAAACGCCCAGATGGCTCGGCTCTACAGACCCCTTCCCCTACTCGCCCCTCCCCTCCGGCTCTCCCTCCGCCCCCCAGCGCGCACCCATTCTCCAGTCCCGGTCAGCAGAGGTGTGGCTCCCAGAGCCTTTCTCGTGGGATAGGCATTCGAGTCACCTAACACGCGACCCAGAGCGAAAACACCCGAGGAAAAGAAAGATCAAAAAAGTGCTACCTTGGTAACCATGGACGTTTAGAGGCCAGCTGCTGGGTTGGGAGGGGCAGCCGCTGCCCGCCTGCCGCTGGTACTCTCCTCGACTACGCGTATTCTTAAGCAATAACAACGTAATCCGTATTATCCACCCAAGAATACCCGTCACCGAAGAGAGTCAGAGGAACAAGCTGCTGCTGCTGCTGCTGCTACCGCTGCCGCTCCTACTGCCGCCGCTGCCACCAGGACTCCTGCGGCTGAGCCCGCCCCTGGCTGGGGCTGGGCTGAGCTTGACCGGGACCATAAATCCATAACTCGATTTCCCTAAAGAAAGATCCAAAGCTGTGCTCGGCTGCTTCCTGCCCAAATCCAAATGGCTCCTCTCTTTCCAGTTCTGAAAGACAAATCACAAAACCAAGCACTTAACACTGGAGAAGAGAAGTGCTGTCTTCCCAATGAGGAAGGAGGATGTGGGAAGGCTCTTTGGGCAAAGAGTGAGAATGACAAGTAACCTTCAATTTACCTGGTGCTTTCCCTGCGCCTTCTACTGCTCTTGCTCTGCTTCTAAAACCCTCTGGGTTTGGCCAGGCCACTCCAGGCGCTTTGATTGAACGTCAAGGCTGCAAGAGAGCCCTGTAAAAGACATGCATAGTTAAGCACACAAATATTACAAATGTATTTGCCTAGACGGCTTTAAGAAGTAGGGCTCAAATATAGATAGGGTCATGCATGGGTGAAATTTTCAGAAGTGTGTTTTGGAAATGCATTTTCTAAAGCCCAGGATCACAGAAAATAAACACTCATTCAATTTACTACTTGAAATCAAATACTTATAGATCTACAAGAATGGGCATCTCCCTTTTGAAAGCCTTAGAGCTATACAACATAATGATTTTTAAAGAGGTGGGGAGAAGCTTTAAAGCACAAAATAATTAAACCCATTTTCCATAGTATCAAAACTCACTGAGTTGACAAGCTGGTTGAGTTCTTTAGATTTAAGTATCTTTTTGTAGCACTAGAATGTGTGAATCCATAGCCCACATTTTAATAGACACTGAAAATGCATTTCTGTGCAGCTGATGTGATCATCTCTACAGAAAACAAACCTCTGAAGCGCTACGTTCATAAAAAAATTATTTTAAGAAGCAAAGGGTACAACAAAAACTCATTTGCAAAGTGACTGCAATTTTGGCTTTTAGAGAGTATCACTGTGATTCTTTGGTAATCAATATGGCTCTTACTGGAAAAGCTTTGTCTTAAGACCCTGCAATGGATATTCTGATAATAAGGGTTTATTGTTCACTAAATGGAATGGACAAGTGTAATGTCACTGCCCAAGATATGTTGTAGCTCCATTAGAAAGTTGTCAATTTGCTTTCTCTTTTACTCTCAAATACATGGAAGTACATCCATGTGAGTGGAACTGGGAGGGGATATGAGAACATGGCAATAGACATTATGATTCCTCAAATTATGTAAGTGCAAATAGCTCTTCATCAAGGAATAATTATATAACACAATCTCTCCCACTACCACAACTCATCTCTAACTGACCTGGTTGCAATTTAAGAGACTTATGTTGTGCTTACCCCTATCAATATTTATTTTTTTTAAATGTAACACTTCTTCAGGAGCACTAAATTAATCATTTTTCTGATCTGCTACATACCAAAAAAAAAAAAAAATCCAACCTGGATTCTAGGTGTTAGGGATTATAAATGATAAGATTTAAAATATGTAATCTCTGATATCTAAAATAACTCAAAGAAAAACAGTATTTCCAAATCAAGAGCCTATTTTACATTGTTTTCGGAAGACTCTTAAGTACACCTTTTACAAAAAGACAGATGCCAATTAAACAAATTAAAAAGCACTTGTGCTACCATTACCTAACACAGCAATGAGGTGTAGCTTTTCTCTAGTGCTACAACCAACAAGACAGAAAGCTGACAGGTTCCCTTCAGCTTGAACTCCTAGAAACAAAAGCCCTTAGGGAAAGTAATGCAATAGTCTATGAGCAAAGTATACATTTGCTCCTCAACTCTTCTCTTTAAGTCTCAACTAACATTAGAAAGAATAGAAGCAGCACATTATTCAAACATCTCTTGATTTAATAAATGAAACACTCAAAGTATGTATATATGTGTGTTTACACACACACATACACACACATGTACACAGCAACACATGGGACATCAGAGTCGCAGTATAAATACCTACACAGCTTTTCAATGCTTTCCGAGTTATCGCCTTTAGTTTTGATTCCTCAGTACTGAAATAAAACACATCACACACACACACACACACTCACAAATACACACTCTGACCAACAAGACCACACGCTATAAGGAACTGAAACCACACTGTGTATATACTTCCCTTCTACCCACTGTAGCAGTGGCAGACCTTTCTCTACCTACCCCAATGCTCCATCAGCTTCAGCACCTGGACGTGTGGACAGCTCAGCCCGGGCTGACTCCCGGCAGCACTCGCAGCAGAACTGACGCTCTGAGCTCTAACCAAAGCTCTCTCGTGCTTCAGCGGGGCAGCCTGACTTACGAGAACACCATTTCCTACGAGACCACTGCCGCTGGGTGCATATTCAATTCAAACCTCCTTAAGCTGTCGAATTTCTCCCACCCATTGACCCTCCCCCCTTCTCCACCCTCCACACAAAATAGAAAAGGGAAAAAGCCCGATACCATCAGGGCGTTTGTTGATCAACTTACACTTTGCTTTTTGAATATTTAGAAACTGCAAGCGGAGCACAAGCAGTCGAGGGTTAGGTCCGCATTAAGTACCTTTGTTCATGGACTCCTGCAAGCCATGTTTATTAGAATCTACATTTCCCTCGCGCCCCAGTAAGTAGAGGTGCTGGGGTGGGTTTTTGTTTTTGTTGTTGGGGGTTTTTTTGGTTGGTTTTTTTTTTTTTTTTTTTTTTTTTTTGCGGGTCGGGGGCTTTCAGCATCGTTTGATCTCTCAAGGCCACCACGACTGATTGCCAGTTCCTATTACTTTCCCACCCTGTCCCCCACACTCCCACACCCATCCCAGTCAAAAGCGTGGTAATTTGCAGCCAAATATACATAAAGAAACACGACAAAGCGATCGGTTTTAGGAAATAAGCCAATTAAGCTACAGCAGAAATGCATCTCTCTCGCTCTCTCTTCCCCCCTTGTACCGCCCTCCCTCTGCCTTCTCTCTCAAGTAGAAAGGGGGAAACACCAAGGAAAGGGAAAAAAATCGGGAGGAGGGTGGCCATAGACTTTTAAAATCAATAGCAAAAGAATATACCCATCTTTACCGAATCATACTCTCGTTCTCAGACAAAAAAGAAACACGGTTATCCGTGCAAACGGTCTCCTTTTCCACATATCCTACATCCTTTACGTTTGCTGAGATTTGTCTTGCTGTATAGCAAAGTAACTGTCACAAATCCATCTCGATTGAAGTGCTTACCCTCTAAATCCAGGTTTCAGCAGAAGTCCAACTGTGTGTAGAAGCCAGGGAGTCGTCTGATGTTCAGTGGGGAGATGACTCTGGGCAGTGGGAGATGCTTTCCTCCGAGTGCTGGGTTACAGTGTTAACAAGCCCTGGGAAGGGACGTCGGCGCCTCGCGCTGGCTGTGCCCCAGTGCCTTCGCGTGGTGGCGGCTTGCTCGTGCTTCCAAGGAGTCCCAGGCGATAGCCTTCAGCTGATGCGAGCTTCCAGAAAGGAGTGGGGAAGGAGGGGGGGGGGGGAAATCATCTAATGCAATCAAATCGATCTGATCTACACCATCTGTCGCCTGCCACTATACACAAACGTTAAAATAGGAAAACGGAAAACACTGACAGCCCGAAGAGGGTTGGTCTGCAAAGAGTTCATTTTTAGCAGAGTATAATTGGGTATGGTCGGCGTACAGTTACAAAAGCTGCTGTTAACCATCCAGTAGTGGATCCCAAACATGCTAATGGAGGATTAATTGAGGAAGATCTGACGTGCAAGCTTCATAGTCTCTTATTCATGACTTCCCAAAGGGAAAGGACCAATGCCTTGTGGGACTATGGCAACATACAGTCAAAAAGCTGCTAAGAAAATGGCTGTGTGTTCACAGCACCTCTCTCTGATAACAAACATATGTCAACTAAAATGGTTTAGTAGAATGGGAGGGGGGTGTGGTGAATAAAATTTTCTTTCCTGGTGTAAGCATTTCCCATCTTCTTTCCTTAAATGGGGGGAAGGGGGAGAATATCACATATTCACCTGGAAGTGGGGGTGGGGTGTTTTACTAGGTTTTTATCAAGATCAAACTCTAGCATAAAAAAGAAACAGAACAATTTTCGAAAACAATTCTTTTTTTCCCCAAAAAAGGGGGAATCTATTATAATTTTTTCTTCTGACTGTGATCAAAGCAGATCCATAGTATGTTCAGTATATAGAAACTCAGCCCACTTAATCCCACTAGGATTGACTCAAGGTTGTTTAATGCTAGGTCTCCTTTTGACTTTTTGAAATCAGGATGCCTTTTGGGCAAGACATTTTGTATCACTGAAAATTGACATAATGAGTGTTAAATGTGATTGCAACAGAGGCAATGGTGAGAGTCAGTGTGTGTTTGTGTATGTGTTTAATTCTACAATTATTCCCTCCAGCCAAAACCCTTTTAGTTCAATCCAGTGTTTACTGATTAGGTGTTGGGGGAAAAGTGGAAATGGGAGGAGTGAGTGGAGATATTAAGAGGGAGGGAAAGTGAGTGTAGATTAACAGTAGTCAATAGAGTGTATTCCATCTTTAATTGAAAATTATTATGAAGATAAAATACAGGCCACTTACTGATATCAGCATGATAATTAAATATAAAACAATTTTTAATATTAATGTCTTGTGTGTGTAAAGAAAGTAGATTTCAAACAATAGGGCAACTATGCTCATGCCTTTTTGGTTTAGAAAACTTAAAAAATTAGTGTGTAAAAAGCTTATTTACTAGCTGGGTGACATTCTTTTACTACCTGTATTGAAATATCCCACATTTCTTCTAATTTTATACATTGAAATTGTGTTTATTTTTATCCTGGAGAACATAAATCATATAGTAAGCAATTAGTGTTTAAGATAATTCTTGAGATAACTAAATGTGTCTGTCTCCTGAAACTTTGATAAGTTATTTGAGGGGAAAAGAACAGCAACAACAAAAACCCTCAACAACAAAAATCACCTAAACCTCCCTTTAACAGTTATGAATTAAATGATTCTTAAAAGTATAATCTGAAGACAAATCAAACAATTTACCTACTCTTTTGTTTCCGTATGCATTAATTAACCACTCTTTCAAACCTACCCACTATTTTAGGGTCATAGTTAGAAATCCAAGTCTAACAGTTTAGCAGCAGCCTTTGGTTGTCATTCGTGTCAAGCTATTGCCCCCTGCAGGTTAGGTTGAAAGTGCATGCAAGATTTGGCCAGGTCCTCCGACAATTTATGGCAGTCACTTTAGGCTTTCCCCGCATTTAAACAGAGTAAGTTTTGGTTTTTTATTAAATTTTTAACTGTTTATGTAGATATAGTTAGAAGATTCAGAAACATGGTTTAAAAATAGTTTTCTAAGAACTTTGCTGAGTGAAGAAGGCCATGTAATTTTTTTGTCAAGCAGCTTGATGCATTAATGTAGTACACTCCATCTCCATTCATCCTTTTCCCCCTACACGATCCAGCAGGTATCGAGATAATAATTTCTTAATAATAAATGAATAATTTTGGGCAATTTACTACTTGATGTCAGTGTGTTCTTGGAGGGTTTCAATGAAGTGCATTCGAATCACACTCAGATTTTCCTTACTGCTCTCATGATGGGGACAATTACATTGTTTTTCTTGATTATACAATGAAATATTATTTCAGCCTCATGCTCCTGCCATCACTTCATTCTTTCCCACAATCAACATTTCCAAAAAAAGCACCTTGCCAAGATGAAGTAATTTATTGTTGACAGAGTGGAAATTAAATCACATAAACTTTTGCACAATATTAGAAAGTAAAGCAGGTTTGTGAGAATGGTTTCAGAAGGTTTATGAGAAGATTCTTTTATATTTTGGAAGTCAATGATGCAGCTCTCTGCCCTGAGGATTTAAAAACCTGAAATGGTATCTATTATTAAAATAGACATTTCATCCAGCAGTGGGCCATCATTATGCAAAATATCTTCAACTCTAATAATAACTTATCAATCAATAAGATATATTTACTCAGTCAAATGTTAGAAATGTTATTTCAACATTATGAGGAAGTACCTAGAAATATGAAATGCATTTTCTAGTCTGAAATGATTTTGCAGTGCTCACAAAAGAGACTTTGAATTAAGGGAAGTGACAAGACTCAGGGCAAGACTACTGATACTTTCTCTAGAACCTTCAGAAAAGGCACATGACATAGAAATTTTGGATGACTATGAGACAGATTGACACAGTGACTGCAGCAATGGGCTCAAGTGTGTCAGAGATGATGGGATGACACAGGATGTAGGACAGGGTTCAGGTCTGTTGTTCATGGGGTTACTATGAGTCATACTCGACTCGACAGCATCTAGCAACAATGCAACGCTATCTTTTAAACAACGTGGATTTGAATCAGGGCAAACAAATCTGTCTTGGAAGAAGTGCTAGCAGGGTGTTCTGTAAAGTGAAGGATGATGAAAGTTGGTCTCAATTTACTTTGGGCATGTTCTCCGAGGAGGTCAGTACTTTGGAAAAGACATCATGCTGCGAAGGGCAGAGTGTCAAAGAAAGAGAGGAAGACCCTAATAAAATTAATTGACACAGTGACTACAAAATGGGTTTTAACATGGAGGAGATCTTGATGATGGCCCAGGATAGGACAAGGTTTTTAATTTGTTGTTCATGAGGTTGGTATGAGCCATAGTTGACACAATAACATCTAAAAACAACTACAACAAAAGCAAGACAAACAAGTGACCGAAACCTCTAATGTTCTCTATGGTTTTATTATATTTTAAAGTTTACTATTGTTAAATATTAAAAGCATATTGTGTGTGCAAATTAAGATCCTTGCCACTACAGATCATCAATATTTCTGCTTGGAGCAAAGTAGGCTGCTAGACTATTAATCGCACAAGCACATGGTGTCCACGATATTGATTAGTTACATGTAGTTGCTGTTGCATGGGTATTTGTAAAGAAAATCTATGCCCCCTCCAATCAAGATCATATGCTCAATATGTAATACAATTAAACATACAGAAGCTATTGCTATTGAGACAGAAATTTTCAAATGCCTTGATATAAATATCTATCAAATGTTATGGAAAAAGCTGTTTTTCCTTAGTATACTGAAGAGAGAGATACTATCAAGAGAAATGTGTTGGGTTGTTGTTCCACCCCCTCCCCCCCTCCATTTCTCTGTCTACAATGCCATAGATGACCCAAAAATGTCCAGGAAAAGACAACATTTTTCTTACTATTGCTACTATTATTATAATTGTTTTCTGGTCAGGGTTCTAGAAATCCTAGAATGCTAATATTTCTGGAATCCAGGGTTATTGAACATTCTTATCCTAAGAATCCAAATACCATCCAAACCTATTCATATGCATCCTATGACTCAACTCAGTTTCCACTTGGCGGGATGCCTGTGTGAAAGTGTATGTGTCTGTGTGTGTAAGTATGTCTTGAAAGAGCTTATGTTTCCAGTGGTTTTCAAATGCAAATGAAATAGGAGTGGGAGTGACAGTATGTGGGTGTGGGAGGATTTGGAGGGAGGGTGTCCTGGGGAATCATTTTGTACAAATTCAAGGCCATCATTACGGCTGCTGATCAAAACAACTTGAGTCTGACAGACTTCGTAGAAAGATGCAAAGTCGTCCTCATTTTAGACCCACAAAAACTCAAGGCAGGTTCCAGTACTTGCTGTGTTTAGTGGACTTGAGGACAGTTCTGCATGGTCGACCTGAGGCCACACTCTCCTTCGATGCAGTGAAGGGTGCAGACATAGAGAGGCCGTGGGCACTGACGCGGCTGGTCGGCCTTGTGTCCCTCGGTTTGGCTTCCCTCCCTTTGGTAGCCTCTCTGGACATGGAGGCCAGGCAGGGAGCGCTCAGAACCGGACCAGGGCACCACTCCAGCCGCACAGACTCTAGTTTCAACAGCCACAGCCCATCAGCACTGGATGGACCTAGCACCCCTTGGGAGTGCATGCGTGTGAAAATTCAACCTCCACCCAGGATCTGAGATTGAGAAATGGAAGTGAAACAAAAGTGTGGTTACATGGGACCTCTGGCTAAGTCAGCCTGCACTTCGCAGCCCCAGGAGCGGGAGGAGCGGTCCTCTCCGAGGCGAGGCCGTGGGTGAGTCGCCGTTCTCCCCGAATCCAAGCGCGCTGGGGTCCTCTAGGGACCCTCCCTGCACCTCGACTTTCTCTCGAGGAAAGCAGCCGCTGGCGCCTGCCCTGAGCCAAAGCCACCCGGGGCTGGAGGCCGGAGCAAGGAGATGCCACGGGACCTCGGGTTCGGGAAAGGCGGGAGTTCAGCCCCGGACCCTGGGCATGTCAGAGAGCTCCGGGAGCACTCCGGTTAGGACGCCCTCGGAAGGCTCTGTGGACTTAATCCATGAAATCCTCCGCGCGGTTCAAACCCTCGCTTCCCTGCGCCCTCCCCCCCCCGCCCCAGGTCCTCCCTCTCCAGATCCCCCGCCCCTTCCGGAGTTCCCGCAGTGCCGCGGAGCCCGCCAAGCCCAGGGAAGCATAGCTTTCGGCAGAGCGAAGGAGCCCCCTGCTGGCCAGACGCTGCAGGCGCGGGGACCCTCTCACCGTCTCCAGGTCTGGGGCGCAGTCCCACGGGGACCCATCTGCACCCTGCTGCGCCCTTGGCGCTAGGAGAGTGTTAAAAGACACAGAAAACAAAACAAACCACCAACAAACAAAGGCGCCAAAGCCCCCTCTCACCTCATCTGCACTCAGAGGTAAGTTCCAACTGTCCTTTGCCCCTTTCTGATTGACCCTGCTTTGGTCCTCTGAGACTTGGAGGAAACTACCAGCCTTCTCCAAAGAGGGTAGAGGAAATAATCATGACTGGTTTTGAAACCACATTTTATAAGCATTGCGATGACACACACGCGCGCGCGCGCGCGCACACACACACACACACACACACACACACACACACACATCTCAAACCAAATCCACACTTACCGACCCCATAAGAAGGCTATTGATGTGCATGCTTCTGGAAGCATCTCATTATTTGAAGGAAATGTTTACATATATTTCAGATGATAGGAAGCAGCAGCAATTCTGTGGTTTGGGAAGAGAAAAGATGAAGAGGAATGATTCCCTTCAGAGTAAATCTCTTCCTCTTCTTGGGCAGAATTCTCACCTGCTGTTTCAGGTACTGGCCAGAGTAGAAGAGTTCTCATTCTCATATTCTGAAAAGGAGAGGGAGACATTCAGAGTCTGCTACTTCTGGTGGGTTTCCGTACCCTCCTTCCTCTAACTCCCCAACTGGTGAAAGGATTGTTTTGTTTATCTAGACAAATCATGAGTTAGTTTTGTGTGGCAGTTTGAAATTAGTTTAACCTTGAAAGAGGCTATATGCTTTGAGTGACAGGTTTTCTGTTCCTAGGTAAAGGTTATTAGAAATCACAATGTTTCTTTCTATTCAGGCAACCTTGAGTTACAGATGGGCACAGTATCTTATTATTAGGGCTTCCAGTAATGTCTTTTGCCTCTGGATGTTTACTGTCTTTGGAGAAGGAGAATAGTTAATTTAAAAAAAAAAAAAACCCAACACTCCAATAAGTATAGATCCAATAAGGTATTGTTTCTTTTTGCTTTTTACTTTCTTTACACACATCTGTGGGGGAAAAAAATCTTTATTGTTCTGAAACAAATTTATTTTAAACAAGATTGTTAAAATTTAAAATTTTTAAATGGTGTGTTTTACATAATCTTGACTTGCTACTAAAGATGAGGGTGTATGTAAAGATACATCGTTGCTGAGTGTTGTGCAGTCACTTGGACTAAGTCTCATAGGGACCCTGTGAACAACAGACTGGAACCTTACCCTATCCTGCGCCATGATCACAAAGTTCCTCACTGCTCAAACCCATTGTTATAAGTCACTGTTTCAATGCAGAGGGATCAGAAATCGCTCCGTCCTACCCTAGTCTAGGGCATCTGAACACATGATGAAGAGTCACAGCTCTTCCTGAGCGTGATAACAATTCCAGTAATGAAAACCAGCATATATTGAGAGTTACCTCACTCACTGCCAGGTGTCATGCTGCAGCCGTACCTACATTACCTCTTTTAATTCCCAGGGCAGTCCTATGTACTGGGGCCTATTATAGTTTCTCATCTGACACTTGCTCATGGTGGCAACAGCTGGTGAGCAGAAGAGCAAGTATCAGAAAGAATGCACTAGAAGAGATATCTTGAGGATTATTCCTTATTGTGTTGACTTCAGATTGGGATAATAAACTGAGCTAATCTATTATGTATTTGTTTTAACCTTCCTTAGAAAGCAAGAAGAAAACATTCTGGAATGAAAACATTTGCTCTGTGAAATGCTCATTGTCGATTTTCTATAACAATTTACAAGTGATACAACTGAGAGAATGAATTGACTTAGCTACCATAGTAAAGGCTGGACACCCAAATCCGGTGCTGTTGAGTCACTTACAACTCAAAACAGTAGAAGGGCTTCATATGGTTTCTATGGCTGCAAAGCTTTATGGGAAGAAATAGCTGAATGATCTTTCTTCCTTAGAGCGACTAGTGGATTCAGATTGCCTACTTCCTGGTTAGTGGTCCAACATATAATGTACCATGCCACCAAGTCACCTTAGTAAAAGCCATGGCCAAATCAGATTTCCTGATTGTAGCTCCTCCATCCTTTCCACATCACCACACTGCTCAAAGAAAAGCAGATTCTTGCTTTTACTCAGAATGCTAAACAGTAAATTATGAACATCTCAGAACCTTTATTTTCAGTGAATCTTTCTTTCATCTTAATTGTGAATACTTTTTTATATTGAAATGATGCAAAAGTAGAAGCAGCGCTGTTCTCAGAGGTGAACTACATGATATAAAAATGGCAAAACCCTAAAATAGCTATAGCAGAGCTACCTGAAAAGCAGTTTAAAGCAGTTAGGAAGATACTTAAAAGTTGGCTCAGTACAATGTTAGTCTTCTCCACCCTCTGAGACCCACACCACTCTGTCCCAGTAAAGTCATTCCACATTACACTTCTGTTAACTTTTGTTCTCAAAAGAGATATGAACATGTTTTGGTACTTTTCATCTCCATTCAAGCTTTTCTTCTTTACAGTGGTAAATGGTTGTAGTAAAAAAAGTCAAAACAAACCTTTGGAATGACCCTTTTAATGAGGAAAATATGCGACATTAAAAGGTAAAAAATTTTGACTGACATCCACATTGTCACATTTATGATACAGCAAAGTATATCATGTAGAGCAGGTTTACTCTGTGTTGTAAAGTTAATTCAGGCACTGAATCTGCTACATAAAATGATCTTGAGGCTGTTCTGTGTTCAGTAGGGCTCAAAGTACCAGAAAAAGATCAGATGAACTGCTTTAAGTCACTGAATGGACTACAGTCATTCAATAATTTATGTACAAATTATTTAGCCACATGTCTTCCTCTTATATTGGTAATCTATTATTTTTCCAATGATTCATTAACTAGACATCATTATTAATGTCAAGTTGGGATGTTTCTTCCTAATTTTCTCATTAAAACCTCTAACATAGGTTGTAAAACAAACAAACAAACAAAAACAAACCTCTAACATAAATATTTGTTTGGAATTATTATTATAGAATGAAACTTTCTTGTCTGTGTGAATTTATATCACAAAACTGCTATAAATTTTACATCTAGTGTAGCTTTTAAAGTTATTGAGTTTAACCCCCTTTTTTTTTGCTAAGGAGTAAATCAGTGTCTTAAGATGTAATGCAGAATTGCCCAGGTCACATATGTAGTCTAAGGGGAAAATGAGAACTGGAAACCAGGGTTGTGGATTTGGGTTTTTTTTTTGGTTTTTTTTTTAAGCTCTAAATTCAATGTGTTTTTCATAGCATCATGCCTCTATTTCACTTTCATAGAATCAATCACTCCTTAAACAGCCACTTGTTAAGTGGCTACCAATTTTTGTCAGATGGATCTTGGCAGAAAGCAAGGAGTACCAAAGGAATATCTATTGTGTTTCTATGCAAAGGCATTTGACTGTGTGGATCAAAACAAATTGTGTCTAACCATGAGGAAAATGGGAATCCCAGAACACTTGAGTGTGCTCGTGCGAAATCTATGCTTGGAACAGGATGCAGTCCTCAGAACAGAGCAAGAAAATATTGCATGGTTCAATATCAGAAAAGGAATATGTCAAGGATGCATCCAGTCTTCATACCTTTTCAATCTGTATTCAGAACATATTATTCAGGAGGCTGAGATTTATGAAGAGAAATGTGGCATCAAGTTTGCTGGACAATTCATCAACAACCTACATTATGCAGAAGACAACAACCTTGCATGCTGAAACTGAGAAGGACCTGAAGCACTTGCTGCAGAAGATCAAGGACTGTAGTTTTCAGTATGGATTAAAGCTCAACATCAAGAAGACAAAGATTCTCACCACTGGGGCAATTGGCAGCACCATGATGGATGGAGAAGAGATTGAGTTTGTTAAAAATTGCAACTTACTTGGCTCCACACTCAACATTCTTGGCACCAACGGTCAGAAAATCAAAAGACCAATTGCATTGGGGGGAAGGGGAGAAACAAAACACAACAAAACCTGTTGTCAGGACCTCTCCAGAGTACTGAAAAACACCCAGAACAGTCTAGAGACTAAGCTGCAGCTAATCCAGACCATGGTCTTAGCAATTACTTGCTGTGCATCAGAGAGCTGGACAATGACTTAAGGATGACAGAAGAAGAATCAGTGCCTTCAAATTATGGTGCGGGAACATATTATGGGCCACCAAGAAAACAAATAGATTTGTCTTGGAAAGGGTGAAAACAAGTTTCTCCTTGGTGGCTAGGATTTTGAAGCTAGGATGTCTTACATACATTGGGCATGAGGCCAGGAGGGACTGATCCTTGGAGAAGGACATCATGCTCAGTAGGGTGGAGGGACAGTGCAGGAGAGGAAGACCCTGGATGAGATGGACTGATACAGTGACTGGGGCAAAGAGGGCTGGTGTGTCAGAATCAATGAGACTGGCCCAGGACAGGGCAGGCTGCAAAGCTCCTGTAAACAGGGTCGCTATGGGTTTCAGACAGCTCAATGGCATATAAAACTAACAACATTTATTTAAATCTTGGTGGACGATTAATTAGGAACTTGACTACTAACTAAAAGGGTAGTTATTCAAACCCACCAGCTGCTTTGCAGCAGAAAGATGTGACAGTTCTGCTTGCATAAAGATTGCATCCTTAAAAACCCTATGGGGCATTCTACTCAGATATATAGGGTTAGTATGAGTCATAATCAATTGAACTTCAATTGGTTAGGTTACCTACTTGGCAACTGTCCTGGGCATTTTTAAATTCAATAGAAGGAAAAAGAAAATATTCTAGGAAAAGGCCCAGATCTGTTAAAATTTATTCTCTCATTGTTATGTGCTGTCAAGTCACTTGGGCCTCATAGCAACTCTATGTGCAATAGCTCTGAACTCTGTCCTATCCTAAGCTGATCTCACTCTGTCCGATACACTTACTCCCGTTACCCTAGTTACTGTGTCAATCCATCTCATCCAGGGTCTTCCTCTCTTGTCCTTCCATCTTTCGAAGTATAATGTCCCTCTACAAGGACTGGCTCCATCTTGTAACATTTCCATGGGACTTGTCCTAGGTAACATGCCCAAAGTATGTCAGATGTAGCTTCAAAATCCTTCCTCCAAAGAGAAGCTTGGTTTTACGTTCTCCAAGACAAACCTGCAGTTGTTGAATACCATCAAGTTGGTTCTGACTCATAGCAAACCTGTTCACAACACTATGAAACAATGTGTGATACTGCTAGAACCTCCATATAAGAATTGCTATATTTGAGCCTATAGTTCCAGCCATTGTGTCAGGACATCTTGTTAAACCTCTTCCTCATTTTTGCTAACTTTCCACTTTGCCAAACATTATGTACTTCTCCAGAGACTGTTCCGTTGTAACAACATGTCCAAAGTACATGAGAGAAAACCTTGCCACTTTCAGTTCCAAAGAATATCCTGGCTATGTTTCTTTCATGACAGATTTGTGCATTCTTTTTGAAGTCCATGGTATATTATTCACAATATAATTAAAATAAATCATTCTGCTTTGATCTTCTGTATTTATTGCCCAGCTTCTGAATTCATATGTTGTTGTTGTTGTTATGTGCCATTGAATTGCCTGCAACTCATAGCGACCCTGTGTACAACCCTAAACCCTGCTTTACCCTGTGCCACACAGGTGTGGCACCATGATACATCTACTCCAACTACCCCAGTCACTGAATGAATCCATCTCATCAAGGATCTTCCTCTATTGTGCTGTCCCACCAACCTCCTAAGCGTAATGTCCCTCCCCAGGGACTGGCCCCTTCTAGCCACATTTCCATGGTATACCAGATGAAGCTTCAGAATTCATATGAGACAACTGAAAATACTTTGAGTCAGACACACTTGGCTTGAATCAGGTGCACATTCTTCTCAAGGTGCCATCTTTGGTTGGGTTTTTTGGTTGTTTTTTTTTTTGTAACATTTTAAATAAGCCTTGCAAGACATTTTTCCAATGCACTATGCTATTTGATTTCTTGACTCACAGCTCTGTAGATGTTGATTGTGGGTTGTTGTTGTTGTGAGCCGTCAAATAGCCTGCAGCCCCATGTACACTAGCTCTGCTCTGCTCTACGCTGAGCCAGTCTCACTGTCTGCTATATGGTCCAGTGTATCACATTATTTGCCAAACACAGAAACTGAAGAAGTATGATGAAAGGACCAAACACTGATGTACACCTTACTTGATTTTAAACCATGCATTAGTATTTCTTGTTCCATTCAAAAGATTGCCTCTTGTTCTATATGAGCACAATTACATGCTTTGGAGTTCCCATTTTTCACAACTGTATCCATAATATTCTTATGATTCACACAGTTGAATGATTTTTCATAGTCAATAAAACACAGGTCATCTTTCTAATATTCTTTGTGTTCATCCAAGAGTCATCTACCATAGTGATGTTATTCTTCATTCTACATCCTCATCGTAAATTTCTGGCAGTTCTCTGTCTTCCATTGATACAGCCAGTTTTGAATTCTCTTCAGCACAAATTTTACTTCTGTGTGATATTAATGACATTTTCCAAAACTTTTTGAATTCTGTTAAATCATCTTTCTTTGGAATGGACATGAATATGGTCTTCTTCATCTATGTCAGGGATTTTGGGGAAACAACTTGTTGGACAAAAGACTTCCTGGACAATTGATTTCTATAAATCTGTATTTTTGCCCAAACTGGTGCTAGAACAGGACAAAATAAAATGCCAGAATTAATAATCATTATGAACACATTTAATTAAGACATTTCTCTCAATGAATAGGTAGATTTAACTGTACCATTGTGCTGGAGTGTGGCAGCAATTATCAAGATTGCACAGGATTTGGTAAGCTTTTTATCTGTTGTTCATAGGGTCACTATAAGTGATAGCCAACACAATGACACCTCATAACAATAACAACAATATGTTGTACTAAGTAAAGTAGATGTAAACATGTTCATTTTCCCCCACATTACTTATTAAATAAACTTGGGAAAGTCAGTGCTAAATAATGAAATTATTGATTGGAAATTACAAGTAAGCATAAGAAACTTTAATTAATAAATAAAATCCTCTCAAATTATAAGTATGTAGATAATGAATCACTCTTTCCCAGAATTTTTCTATAAATCTGGAACTAAATGCCTTTGGGAAAACATCAACTTGTGTAAGAGGTAGGATAAAGCAGTAATAAAGATATCTAACACTAACAAAGTGGTGTTAAGATGGCACAATTTGAAATCTACATTAGATTTTGGAATGTATATGTGCCAGAGAGCCATCAGAGTCCTAGAAAGAATGTTTAAAGTCAGAGTCTCCTGGTATATATTAGAATTATTTTTTTATAATTAAACCAACTTTCTGTTTTGGTATTGATGTAGAGTTAGTCTCTCTACACAAACCTCAAAGGAAAAATCAAGGAGGAGATAGTGTAAAAAAATTTGATTCTGTGGGGAGAGGGATTGTATAACAATGAAAGAACTTTTTTTTTTTTTTTACTTTTCAAAGAGAAAAATGAACTGGAGGGGAGGGGTGGACAGGGAGAAAAGTGCAACAATGAATGAATGAAACCTGAATCTCTATAAATGTTCATTAAAATTTAATGTTCTGTCTAAAGCATCCTTGATTATAGCAATTCGAGTTTTGAATTTGTTCTTCAGTTCTTTGAGCTTAAGAAATGCTGAGTGAGTTCGGCCTTTTTGATTTTCTGACTCCAGCTCCTTGCACATTTCATTGCAATATTTTACTTTTCATCCCATGCTGCCTTTTGGAATCTTCTGTTCAGCTCTTTTGCTGTTGTTGTTGTTATGTGCCGTCGAGTCGTTTGCGACTCATAGTGACCCTTTGCACAACAGCCCTAAATCCTGCTCTATCCTGCGCCAACCGCACTGCCTCTGACACACCCATCCCGATTACCCCAGTCACTGAATCAATCCATCTCATAGAGGGTCTTCCCCTCCTGCGCTGTCCCTCCACCCTCCCAAGCATGATGTCCCTCTCCAAGGACCCGACCCTCCTGGCAACATGTCCAAAATATGTCAGACGAAGCCCCAGAATCCTTGCCTCCAAGGAGTAGCTTGGTTTAATCCTCTCCAAGATGAATCTGTTTTCCAGGCAGTCTGTGGCACATTCGATACTCTTCTGCAGCACCACAGCTCAAAGGCATCAACTCTCCTTCTGTCCTCCCTAGTCATTGTCCAACTCTCTGATGCATAACAAGAGATTGCAAAGACCATAGCCTGTATCAGGCGCACCTTAGTCTCCAGAGAGAAACCATTGCTCCTGAGTACTTTAGAGAGGTCCCTAACAGCAGACTTCCCCATCACGATACGCTTTTTGATTTCCTGACTGCTGGTGCCAAGAGTGTTGACTGTGGAGACAAGTAAACTGAAGCTGTGAACAATCTCAATCTCTTTGCCATCCATCCTGACGCTGCCAATTGGTCCAGGGGTGAGAATCTTTGTCTTCTTGACATTGAACCTCAGTCCATACTGAAGACTGCAGTCCTTGACCCTCCGCAGCAAGGGCATGAGGTCCTCCTCAGTTTCAGCAAGCAGGGTTGTGTCATCTGCATAACGCAGATTGTTAATAGATCTTCCACCAATCCTTATGCCACAATTCTCAGCTCTTTAGTATCTTGAATTTTTCCTTCTGCTTTGGCTTCTCTGCACCTCAGTGCACTATTCAGAGTTTCTTCTGACATCCATTTTGGTTTTTCCTTCCTCCTCTGTCTTTGTAATGACCGTTTGCACTTTTCCTGATACTCTTGATATCCTCCCACAACTCATCTTGTCTTCACTCATTAGTATTCAAGGCCTCAAACCTGTTCCTGAGATGGTTCTGAAATTCACGTGGGATAGACTCAAAGTCATATTTTCATTCCCATGGATTCATTTTAATTTCCCTCAGCTTCAGCTTGAACTTGTATATGAGTAGCTGGTGGTCTGTTCCACAGTCAGCTCCTGGCCTAGTTTTCACAGCTGATATTGAGTTTCTCCAGTGTTTTTTCCGCAGATATAATAAATCTGATTCCTATGCAAACCATCAGGTGAAATCCATGTGTATAACCTGTGTTTATGTTTCTTATAAAACGTATTTGCAATGAATTAGTCATTGGTTGTGAAAAATTCAATCATTCTATCTCCAGCTTAATTGCTGTCACGAAGTCCATGTTTTCCAACTACTAATTCTTCTTCTCTATTCCCAACTTTTGCATTCCAGTCACCCATTATTATCAATGCATCTTGATTGAATGTTCGACCGATCTCTGACTATAAACAAACAAACAAAAAGTTGGTAGAAATCTTCTATTTCCTCTTCTTTGGCTCTGGTTGTTGGTGCATATATCTGAATGATATTGGTATTCACTGGACTTCTTTGTATGTGTATGGATATTATCCTGTCACTCACAATATTATACTTTAAGATGGATCAAGAAATTACTTTTTTAACTATGAAAGCAACCCCATTTTTCCTCACCTTTTGATCTCCAGAGTAATATATGATAATCCATCTCACAATGCCCCATACTGGTCCATCTCATCTCATCAATGCCTAGTATGTCAATATTTATGTGTTCCATTTCCTCCTTAACAATATCTAATTTTCCTATATTCATGGTTCTCACATTCTATGTTCCAATCACCATTGTCTGCTTACAACTGTTCCTCTTCCTTTGTATTTCCATACTTGAAAGCTCCACCTCAGTTTCCCTCTCTGTTACTCTATGTGTGTTCTGTTGTACATAGGGTTTTCAGAGGTCTGCTATTTCGGAAGTGGATGGCCAATTCTTCCTAAAACAAATAACTAGTGGAGTAAAATCCTTCCTTTGTTACTCTGTCATCAGAAGTTTAGCCTAATAAAAGAGAAAAATGGACAGGAAAAAAAAAGATAAAAAGGAGATTTCAATGCATTAATGATACTCCCCCTTTCTTGTTTCATTAAAATATTAGACAAATTTCCTCTCACCACTAACTGTAGTTCCACTTTGTAATTTGCCAGTTCAAATCCAGTGAGTTCTGAGGAAAAAAGTGTAAGCCTCCCTTTCCAGAGGTAAATGTGGATATAAGCCAATTTGTCATAGTTCTTCATGGACTATAATTATGATGATCTTGGGTAATACCTCCAACAAGGGACCATAGAAAAGAGACTAATCTGAAAAAGCAGCACTGGGTATTTTTAAGGTGATGGAATGTGACTATGGGAGTTTGTGGATGTGCAATTGGGCTGGGCCAAGAGGAGACTACAGAACTGTAAGAAAGTATGATGGAATCTTGCTGAAACCCTGTTGGTATTTACTGGTGAGGTAGAACCAAACCATGGTTGACTCTCCAGCAGGTTTTCAGAGACAGTAAAACACATGGAAGAGATCGCCCATCTTTCTCCCACAGAGCAGCTGATGGATTTTAACCGTGTGCTTTTGAGATTGCAGCATAACATCTACTACTAAGTGGTTGAGGAAGAACAAAGCAAGGAGAATACTTTATATGAACGAGGCCAAAGATAAGGACATCTCACAACAGTACTTCATGGGCAATCCTGTGCAAGAGGAACCATGAAGACATAAAGAGCACTCCTGCCTTCACCAGGGGAAGTCAAACCCCACCACTTTATCAGCATCTATGAACAGCAAGTCCTCAACATCCTCACAGACATGCATGTTGAATTCCAGAGAGTATGCATCTAGAACTCCTCAATCAGCACTTGGGGGGAAAAAAGAGTAAAAATCCAGGGATAAGAGGATCTTCATGTGGACCTCAGGAGACAGTAGTAGACTGCTACCTACAGGCTGATTCTTACTCATAAGGATCTTGCAGTACTCAGTGGAGCCACTCTGTAGGATTCCCAGGGCTGTGAGTTTCTGTGGAGTCAGGTTGCTTCCGTCTTCCTTCTGCAGAGTGACTGATGGGCACAATCGTTTTGCTTAGCAGTCAAGTCCTAGTCCTATGTGTTACTAGTTTCTCCAATTAGGAACAACAACTACACTCGTTACTGTCAGTTCAGAACTGATTCATAGTTGACCCTTCAATGAGTTCTCAGAGGCAGTAAATTGCATGAGGGAAGATTTCTCACCCTTCTTCTAGGAGCAGCTAGTAGATTTGAACCATGTACCTTTGCATTGGTAGTGTAAGTCCATATCCTTAAGCAGCCAGAAGAACACTGGCACCTAAACCAGAAAAAGCGTGCGTGCGCGTACACACACACACACACACACACACACACACACCCCAAGAGGCTAAACAATATTTTCCTCCCAGCCACAAAAGAAAAAAAAAATACCATGTTCATGGATTGTAAGATTTAATGTAGTAAAAAATGTCAATTCTGCCTAAAGCCATTTGTAAATAGAATATAAAGTCAATACATATCTCCACCACGTTGTTTACTGAATGGAAATAATAAGGATCAACTTCATATGGAAAGGAAGAAAACCTGCCAGAACAGCTAAAGTGATACTGAAGACAAAAAATACAAATCAGAAGGCTTCAGTTTCCCTGATATAAAAATATACTATGTAGTCTGTGAAACCAAACCAGCCTGATATTGGTTCCGTGATAAAGACAGACTAGTGGAATAGAACTGAGAACTCTAAATTAAACTTCGCCATCTCTGGGCGACAGATTTTGGAAAACAGCTAAATCCATTTAGTTAAGCAGGAGCTGTATCTTTAATAAATTGTGTTGGTAAATTAGTTATTCACCTGCAGAAAATTAAAACAAGACTCATTCCTCATACCATACACAATAACTAACCCTGTATAGATCAAAGATTTAAGCATTAAACTAAAACCATGAAAGTCTTGCAAGATAACATAATGGGTGGGAATGGAACAAATTTTTGTAGTGATAGGATAACAAACCTTTTAATGCATGCATCCAAAAAAAGCTGACAAAGGTAAATAAGAACTCATAAGAATGAAAAACTTAGATCCCTTAAAAGACTTTATTTTAAAAGTAAAGAATAAAATTCTCAGAAATTACTTAGGTGAGAAGAACACTATCTTTAAAATCCACAGAAACTGCCACAATAGCAAAGCCTAAAAAATCCCAAACAAAATATGAGCACAGTACAGGTGCAGAAGCTTCCTCACAAACTAAACCCAAATTGGTAACAAAAACATGAAAAGATGTTCCTGATTGTCTTAATCATTTAGTGCTGCTGTTTATATAGAGAGCTACCAAAAAATAAGTGGCTTTAATAATAGGTATTTATCCTTCAGTTTGATGTTGTTTTTAGATAGCCTTGAGTCGATTCTGAGTCAAGGACTCTACGAGAAACAGATTGAAACCTTGCTCTATCCCATGTATGTCTTTGTCAGAAACTCTGCGCATAGTTGCAGTCACTGTGCCGAGACGGTCTTGTTGAGAATATTTCTCCCTTTTCAAGCATGAGGTCTTTTTCCATGGCCAGGAGTCTTCTAATAACATACTAGAAGTCTGCAAGGTGAATTTTTATCACACTTCTCTTTCTTCTGCACAGTGACTGCTGGGTTAGAATGACCACTTTTGAGGCTAGCAGATAACTATTTTAACTATTTTGTCACCAAGACTCCTTAGAAGCACCTTAACTCTAAAACAACCCCTGTTTAATGCATTCTGACTCAAAGCAGTCTTCCATCAGATTTCAGAAGTTGTAAATCTTTACAGGAGGAGATTACTTCTCTTTATTTCATGGAGTTCCTCATGAAGAAAAAAATCCCAAATTTTAGACCTGCTCAACTTCCAGTTAGGAACCCGGCTCATAAAGCTCATTGTCATCAGGGGTCTTTGAAAAATCCATCCAAACAGAAGCCAAATCTACTGCTGTTGGGTTAAGTCTAACTCATACTGACCCTCCACTGAATTTCTAAAACTGTAAATTTACATGAAGAACTCCTGACTGCTGAATTTGAGTTGCTAAACTTTCCACTAGCAACATAGCACATTAAATACCGCATTGCCAAGGTTCTTTGCAGTGTCTTTAAATGTATATAAATACAGTTATGTTAATGCTGGCTCATATAATCATTGAAGACACAAGGATCGATACTCCTCAGACAAAACCAAACACTTTCCAACTTTAGCCTTCTGGGTTTGAAATCTTCTCTTCATGATTTCATGGGACAACTCAGTCAGTTAGCATAGCATAATTGACACAAACTGATCTGTTTCTAAACAGGGTGAATAACATCTGGGGTTGTAAAAAGTTGGGAGTGGTCAACTAAGGTCTAACTGAGGGTCTCTCTACTCACTGGGAGCTGAACGATGAGGAGATAACTAAAAGCCCAGGGAAGAAACAAGTCTACTGAACCACAACCACATCTTTCCTAAATGATGTCCATTATCATCACTGACCATTCAGTGTGGGGTCAAGTGTTCTCAGAATGGAGCAAAGATATAGAACCTAAATAAAATTGTTAATTAAAAATCTAAGACAGATGCAATGGAATAGTAGGGAGCAGAGGATTCCCTAGATTATCATTCTGAAAACATTATTTCAACCTTGAACCAAGTCTACCACTGAGATTACCCTTTAGTGAAATAGAAAATAGCGAACAAAATAAAAGATGTTACCTGTATGATCAGTGCCCTACTTAAAACCCATCAGTATGAGATGAAAGATCAACAATTAATCAAAAGCAAAAATGAGAAGATGACGGGTCAGGGGAGCTCAATTATTGGAAAAGGAACAAACACAAAGAGAATGATGACCCATTGTGATAAATGTAACTCATGTCACGGAACAAATTGTGTGGAAGTTGTCAAATGTTTAACCTAATGTGCTGTGTAAACTTTCACCAGAAGTGCAGTAAAATTTTATTTGAAAATAAACAATGAGAATAGTTACACAACGCAAGTAATATAATCAATGTCACTGAATTGTTATGTTTAGAAATTTGAATTGGTGTGTTTTGCTGCATGTATTTGCAATAACAAATTAAAGGAGACAAAAAGAAGTACTAGGTGTTACAGAGTGGGAGTCACTCAAATCTAATTTCTTGTGATCTGTGTGGATGACAAGAACTCTTGCAGAATTTATCTTTCCTGTTCTTAGGATTTCAAGTGGTAGTAACAACCATGGAAATGATAAAATTGGATCTTCAGGAGAGTTGCTGATCCATTTTCTGCCCACAAACATATCCAAGACCAAACCACATTTACACAAAGTGTCAGATTGCAGAAAAATGGTTGGATTGTTACCTCTACTCTTGGTATTATTGAGATTAAAAGTTAATAAGTAAAGAAGTCTGGGTCAGCTTGAACTTTTCTTGCCCTCAGGCAAGCTGAGGTAGCAACAGCACAGTTCCCCCTTCATGATTACTGGAAAAAGCAGCAAATCTTAAATAAGGGAAAACAAGAGATCTGAGAGCTTTTTGATCTGATTTAAGATTGGACTGAACTTCTGTAACAATTATGTTGGAGCTCCCAAGTGATGTGACTGAGGTTATTTTTCCAGAGGGGTGAAAGGTCTATGTGGACCACACTGCATTTGGAGTGAACCGTCTGTTAAAGAGAAAAAAAATCTCATTTGAGGTAGAGGTTGAGTGACAAGAGAAGCGTTTAGCCTTCAGGTATATTTACTCAGCACTAGATGTAAAAGAACATGGTTTTGTGTCCTTAAATCCATACTTAGCTAGGCATTACACTCTAGGAATAATCTGTTTATAGAAAATAAAGCCATTTCTATTTGGAAACAAATGGGAAAAATAATTATTTTCCCCAAATGTGTACCCTTTTAATTGATCAAATGCATCCAAGAAATTCTGCCGGCAATTTGAACACTCTGTAGGTGTTGTTGCTGCTCTAAATTTGTCTGCAAGAGGAATTGTAAATGGTATTTACCTTTTAATTAAACAAAGCATCTTGCAAATTAAACACATGTTCCCGCACATCAAAATTTAGTTAACATCCTTTTCATTGTTCATCCTGCTGACACTCTGACAGCATCACAAGTCCACACACAATATAGAACCATGCAACTCCCCCTCCCCTGCACTTTGCATTCTTCAGAGTAGATGATATCACATGGTAGAGTACACCCTATAACTGACTTCTAATAACTGAGCAGCTTTTTCCATTTAATATACTTAATATTGTGTAAAATATGAGGCTGCACTGGCGTGTCCAGAACCTGGAAAGCTTTGGACACTGATCTGACATATGTCTTATAATCTTACACTAGAAATTTGACA
Source organism: Elephantulus edwardii (assembly GCF_000299155.1). Lineage (NCBI taxonomy): Eukaryota > Metazoa > Chordata > Mammalia > Macroscelidea > Macroscelididae > Elephantulus > Elephantulus edwardii. The sequence goes on from NW_006399770.1 coordinate 10,233,684, forward strand.
GTGAATGACAGAACACCTTAGAGGAATAGAAGAAGCTGATAAAGGCAGAAGCACTGCACATGAATGCAGAATCTGGTTTCTAATAGCTACATGCTTTTTTACATTCATAACAGTAATTTGACATTTATAATTCACAGTGGAGCTGAATTTCTGTCATTTTCTCACTGTCAAGTCCTCCACATTTTGAAATAAATGTCCCTTCTAATTATTATATGTATTTGAACTCCAACATTCAATTTTCCCCCTGTCCCTTGTAATGGAGTACTACATTTAGTTGAGGTCTGATTTGCAAGAACATTTAAGAAATGTGATCATTTCAAGCATACTCCTACAAACTCTAGATGGGAAATCCTTTCTTGATTGTACTCTCCCTTAGTAGTGATAGTACTTGTGGAAGTTAAAAAACCCATCCATCAGTGCAATTTCCAAGAATGTAATAATATTAATTGCAGAATGAATTTGAGATAATTAGGATACAGTGTTACTACAACAAAAGTCAGTGAAAGGTTTTTCAATAAAGCCAAAATGCAGCTAACAGCTGTCACTCAGTTGTGCTGGTGCTCATCAATCACTTTAATATCTACTCACTTATCTTTCATATAATTGGAATAAAGTCATTTAATTAGAAAATTGCCAAGTAGGAATACTTCCTGTTTTGAAAACTGGAATATAAGTGTAACAGTTAAATAAAATTTAGGGTGAACTAAATAATAAAGAATATGTGCCTCTTAATATTATGATACATCTGAGATATTTTCTTTTTCATTTGATAGGATATTTTCACAGCTGGTGCTTAGTTTTAAAGTTCAGTTAAATGCCATGTTTGAAAGATGGCAATCATGGGAAAATTTATTTAAGAAACAGAAGTGATTGGATGGTTATGGTTGGGGAAGAGGAAGAGAGCAGCTCCTTGTTGTTCTTAGGCACCAACAAGTTGGAACTGATTCATAGATGACACTTCATTGAATTTTCAGAGACTGTAAATTATACAGGAGGAGATTGTCCATCTTTCTCCTACAGAGCAGTTGGTGGAATCTTCTGCCTTTGTGTTGGCTGAGAAACTTCTTACCACTAGGTCACCATAGCACTTTAGTTCATAGTTGTTTACTGTAGAGTCAGAACTGAACCATAGTGGGTTTTCAGAGGCAGTTAATTACATGGAAGGAGATTGCCCATCCTTCTCCTATAGAGTAACTGGTGGCCTAAAATACTACTTTTCTTTAGCATAGCCAAGCTTTAAAAAGTATACATACATGAGTCAAAAATTAAAAGCAATAATATTTCAAGTAGAGGTTCTAACAGTGGCACAAATCAAGTTACAGAGGGAAGGTAGTTCTTAAAATAAAAGGCTTACTGACTAGCACTTTGTCTATCATAGTATAAAGGTTAGGAACCACAAGATGTAGAGGCTCAACTACGTCATTTATTGTTCTTAAGTCCTGGACCAAATTCCATCTACCATTGGGTTGTTTTACAGCTCAGAAGTCCACATGCAAGGCAGAGGTGAAGTAAAGAACTGTTTATGAGGTTTTCCATCAATTCCAACAACTAAGAAATAACGAGAAGAGTTGGGACATAAGAAGGCTTTTAGGACCAAATAGTAGGCTTTTGTGTCCAGGAGAAAATGAATATACTTACCAGTATTGTTAATGCTCACCCACAGCTCTTCTGGGAGGATCTAAATC
>NW_006399770.1:10235550-10239189 GCF_000299155.1 Elephantulus edwardii
TTTATTACCTTTGGGTGGCACTGTTTATGAGTAAGACTTCCTTTTCCTGACACAGGCCCTAAACTGGCAGCAATAGCTGCCCCAATAATTTGGCCATTCTCTGGTCTTTTCTCTTCCCGCTAGATCCCTTTTGCTAAAAGAGGGAAAAATTTAAACAAATATATAACAAATAATTTTGAACAACATAATTTTTTAAGTTTAAGGCTAGAAATATTAACAATATGATCATTTCCATTCCAGAGATACATGTGCAACTGCAGTTCCTATTTTCCATAAATGGGTTTTGTAAGAATTTACAATAGTAAATGTGAATATAGTTCCACTATTCCTCCTCCATGCCATGATATAGTGTTATTAACATGAGGATTTGTAAATCCATTGCCTTCCTTATGCTAACTTAATTAATTTTTTACTCATGTACTTTTAACTTGTTAGTTAAATTTATGTCTTCTAGGTTGCAACAGTTCCATGATACATCGTCAAGGATGTGAACATGTATGGCTAAGCACAATTGATAACAGTGCATCTAAATTCCAAAATCAATCTCCACAATAGTCTATGTGTTTCCTATTGCCAAAGGAGCCCTTTAGAGTAGTGAGAGAAGATCTTCACCCTGAAACCTCCAGAGTCCCTTTTCAGAAGAAAGTAGCTAAGAGAATACGCCGTCCCCTTTTCCTTATGAATCAGGGTGAAGTCTCTCTTAGAGAGGAGTGATAGGGAATGGCAAAGGATACAACTGACAAAGGAGATTAATCAGAACTGGCTTTGACAAGCACTGTGGCAATGGGACAATTAAAACAGACTTTCAAGGGGGAAAAAAAGAGGAATGAACTGAGGGATGGGGGTAGAGAAAATAGTACAACAGTGAATGAATGGAAATCCAAAATCTCTGTAAATGTTCATTAAAATTAATAAAATTTAATAAAAACGAAAAAAATAGTATACATACACAGGCACTATTGGGAACTTGTCACTTCTCTGGGATTTTGTCCATTCTGGAAGGAACAGCTCTCTCCCAATCAGCTGTGGAAAAGGGGACAGGTATGTGGCCATTAGAAACTATAGAAACTTGGGCACTACACTTTTGGGAACTTGTCATTTCCCTGGGCCTTTGTCTGCTCAGGTGGAAATAGCTTCCTCCTAAACAGCCCTGGAAGAGTGAACAGGTTTGTGGCCATTATAAACTACAGAGACTTGGGCACTGCACTCTAGGGAACTTATACCTTTCCTAGGCCATTTTCTGGTCAGGTGGGAATAGCTGCCTCCCAGTCAGCCACAATAAGAGAGGAGGCAGGTACATAGATTGCCAATTAGCACCTACTGAGACTTTAGGACTGCACTATGTTAGATCTTTGCTACTTTACTGGACCTATTCCCTGAGAAATATATCGTGGGAACACTGCCGGGATATTGCCTACCTTTGGGGTAATGCCCACGCTCGCCATAAAATAATAGGACAGGAGAGAGGAGCAGGCCCACTGGAGCTCAGCAGAGAGGGGCCACAGCTCCTATCTGTCAAAGGAAAACGGGATGAAAATCTTGCCACGAGAAACAGGGAACAGAGCTGCCTATAGATGACCAGCAGAGAAGACTGTCACTAGAAAACTGAGTTGGGGGCAACACATAACATCTGTAACTTATGAACAGCCACATAAAGATAAGGAACTGTCAATAACCTATGCAGACACAACAGAAATTGCCTTGCACATATCAAGAAAATGTCGCATAATGTGAAGAAAGCATCAGGCAGCTTTGAACATTATGGAAAACAAAGCAAGCCTTCTCCTAAAAAACAAAGTAAATAAAAAGCAGACCAAATTGCAACCCCAATGAATATCCCAGAGACATGGAGGCAAAAGAAAGACATTGATTTAGAGTAACATGGACTGCTATTGAAGAAGTTACAATTGATGATAGAAAGAATTGATACAATAATTTTATCATCTCAAGGTCGATCAGAGACATGGGAGTAAAGATCAAAACCATAAAATTCAAAAGAGACAAGCTGGGACTAAGCATATAAGGCCTAGTCTATGATATAAAGAGGATGACAAATATAACCAGATATGCACAATCTGGAGAAGATAAGTTGATGAATGGGACTTTCTAAAGATTAAATCCCTATGCTCATCAAAACTTTTTTTCCAATAGAGTGAGAAGGAAACCTACTGATGGGGAAAACATTTGGCAATTCCATCTCAGACAAGGTTCTCATGACAAAATTTACAGAATTCTACAGGGCTTCCAGAAGAAAAAGATTGATAACCCATTTAAAAAATGAACAAAAGACATGAAAATACTTTTTTTACAGAGGAAGACATTCAGTTGACATTCAGACATATGAAGCTACTCAAAATCACTGGTGATAAGAGATATACACATCAAAACCACAATGAGATACATTTTCACCTCATTAGCAGTGGCAAAGTTTAGCAGGGCAGCACTCAAATGTTGGCGAAGGAAGTTTAGTGTTTCCTCAAAAAGTTGAATAAGGAAACTCCATATAACCCAGCTATTCAACTACTAGGAATATACCCCAAGGGAATTAGAACTGAAACACAAAGGGAGATTTGTACACTAATGTTCATAGCAGCATTATTGACCATTGCAAGAACATGGAGACAGCCCTCATGTCCAACCACAACTGAATGGATTGAGAAATTGTGGTACAGTCATATAATGGAACATGATGTAGCAGCCAGGAGCAATAATTTTGAAAAAGTACTACATAACTTGAGAGAGACTGAAGAGCATTATGCTGAATGAACTAATTTTGTCTCATATGGACGAATAATGCATAATATCGTTATGGTAAAAATAGAAGAATAACTAATAAAGCATGCATGAGAACCAAGGAGGAAAGGGGTTGGAACAGAGGGATTAGGTTTAAGGTGAAATTACAGGATCACACAATTTGGTGTGTAAAGAAAAGGGGCGAAGGAAATGGGAAAGATCTGGTGGGGACCTGAAAAGACAGAGTAATGATGGGCAAAGTCCAATGGTGACTAATTTTATACAATGTGATGCATGGCAATGAATGTATAAAACATAATATGAATGAAGAATAGTGTGAAAACAACAATTTATATGAACTTTGTAAGAAAACCAATATAAAATAAAAAATTAAGACAAAAACTAGATGGAAGGGAGAAAAGAAATTTAAAAAATCGTCACAAGGGAGCCCTGGTGGTCTAGTGGTAAAAAGCTGCACTGTACTCCCAAGGACATGTGGTTGAAATCCACCAGATGCTCCACTGTACAAAGATGGGCCGTCTCCTTCTGTGCCAGTCAGATCTGATTTGACAGCAAACAACAAAAAAAAAACTTTTGTCACAAGAGGGAAAGGATAAAGTCAATACAGTATTAAACACAGTCAAATTACTACTACAATATCAAGATCGGAATAGCAGTATTTTTCAACATACTATTTTGAGTCCCAGAAAATTTAATTGTGCTAATGTGAAACCTATACTTGTACCAAGAGGCAGTCATCAGAACAGAGCAGGGCAACACTGCATGGTTCAAAATTGGGAAGGGTGTACGTCAGGAATGTGTCCTATCCCCATACCTTTCCAACCTGTATGCAGAGCAGATTATCTGAGAGGCTGGGCTCTATGAGGAGACGCGTGGCGTTAGGAT
>NW_006399770.1:10252459-10255313 GCF_000299155.1 Elephantulus edwardii
TCAGAGGCGGTGTGGTTGGCGCAGGATTGAGCAGGGTTTAGGGCAGTTGTGCATAGGGTCGCTATGAGTCGCAAACGACTCGATGGCACGTAACAACAACAGCAACAACAACAAACTTTTAAAAAGAAAAATGTTCCTCCAAAATATAATAACCAACTTTTAAATACAAAGGCCCTTCCCAAGGTCTTGTTGACTAAACATGAGGCTTAAATAAAGAACAACAAATGTAGTATTTTTTTTTGTTATGTGCCATTAAATCACCTGTGATGTATAGTGACCCTTTGTACAGCAACTCTGATCCCTTCCCTGTCCTGAGCCAGTCTCATTAATTCTGACACACCAACCCCCATTGTCCTAGGTACTGTATCAATCCATCTCATCCGGGATCTTCCTCTCCTGTGCTGTTTCTCCACCCTTTCGAGCATGATGTCCTTCTCCAAGGACCAGTCTCTCCTGGCCAAATAACAACATACATCAATAAATTTTAAAACCTAGAGGATATGCACACATCTTACCTTGACTGAGACTGACAGATGTAGAACACTCGAGTAGACCAATCAGAAAATACTAAATTGAGTAGGTAATAAAAAGACTCCACCTCAAAAAAAGGCCTGGCCCAGATGGTTTCATAAGTGAATTTTACCAACATTCATAGATGGCCTATCACCAATTCTTTTTACATTATTTTTAAAAATAAAAAAAGATAATCTCAGAGTCATTCTATAAAGCAAGCAAGCATAACCCTAATACTAAAACTAGGCAAAGACGTTACCCAAAAAGAAAACTATAGACTATGAACATAGATGCAATAATTATTAACAGAATTCTGGCCAATAAAATCCAATGTTCTTGTTGTTGTCATTGCTAAGTGCTGTTGAGTAGAGCCTGACTCATAGTGACCCTATGAACAAAAGACCTGAATCCTGTTCTATAACTATTGTCGTTTCTGTGAGTTCATAAAGTTTCTAGAGACATGTTGTTTAGGAAGTGGTTGCCAAGCCTGTCTTCATCTGAGAGCTCCACCAAACATTGTCCACCATGGATAACCATTATGGCACACCAGTGGCACAGCATTCAGTATCACAGCAACCCCAAGTCACCCCAGTACAGCTAATTGACAGACCAGTCCTGTGCCACTTAGAAGAATGTTCATTCCAAATTCATCATGACCACGTGGGATTCAAAACATATATTCAAGGATGGTTCAACATGAGGAAAACAACCAACATTGTTCATCAAATTAAGAAAGTGAAAACCCAGAACCACATCATCCTTTCAGTTGGCTCAGAAAAGGCCTTTGACAAATTCCAACACCCCCTCATTATTAAAACCATATAAAAATAGGAATAGAAGGGAATTTCCTCAACACTGTTGTTAGATGCCATTGATAACTCATAGCAACCCTATGAAGAATGAATGCAAACACTGTCCCTGCCCTGTGCCAACCTCACAATCTCTCAAGGCCATTTTTGTAATCACTGTGTCAATCCACCTGGTTGAGGGTCTTCCTCTCCTTTGTTATCCCTCCAGCTTTCCAAGCACGATGTCTTTCTCCCATGAATAGCATCTCATAATAGCATGCCCAAAGTATATGAGACAAAGATTCACTGTTCTTGGTAGTCTATAGGATGTTCAGTACTCTTCTCCAACACCACAGATCAAAAGCATCAATTTTTCTTCTGTCATCCTTTTCATTTTCCAGTTCTCAGATGCATAGCAAGAGAATGAAAAGGCCATGATCTGAATCAGGCTCACCTTATGCTAGCAGTTATGATATCAAAAGATTAATTGCATTGGGAAAATTTGCAGTTAGAGACCTCTCCTTAGTGCTGAGAATTAAAAGTGTCAGTCTAGAGACTAAGGTGAGGCTGATTCAGGCCATGGTTTTTGCAATAACTTGCTATGCATCAGAGATCTGGATATTGGCTAAGGATGACAGAAGACGAATTGATGCCTTTGAGTTATGGTGCTTGGATGGCCAAGAGAACGAACAGTTTGGTCTTGGAGAGGGTGAAGACAACTTTCTTCTTAAAGGCTAGGATTTTGAAGCTCCATCTCACATGCTTTGGACATGTGACCAGCAAGGACTGGTCCTTGGAGAAAAACATAGTGCTAGGTAGGGTGGAGAGACAGTGCAGGAGAGAAAGACCCAGAAGATATTGATTGACACAATGACTGAGCTAAGTGAGTAGGTCTGTTGAAGTCAGTGAGACTGGCTTTGAATAGCACAGGTTTCAGAGCTGTTCTACATAGGGTCACTATGAGTTGCAGGTGATTCAATAACATATACCACCAACTACAGCAGAATTATATACAAAACCAAGTCACAACATCATTCTCAATGGAATAAGATTAAGACATTCCCCTTGCAGAGAGGGACCAGAAAAGGATGCCCACTATCAACACTCCTATTCATAATTGTATTGGAAGTACTTGATAGGGATAAAAAAAAAGAAGGAAAACCATAAGTATATCTATTTGTGCTATATTGACTATTCAAAGACATTTGACTGTGTAAATGAGAACAAATTATGGTTAAAATTCAGAAGAATGCGAACCATAGAACAATTAATTGTGCTCATGTGAAACTTGTAACTATACCAAGAGGCTATGGTGGGAACAGGAACAGGAACAGGAACAGGATTGAGGCCTTGAACACTAATGAGCGAAGATCAGATGAGTTGTGGGAGGATGTTAAATGTATCATCCAGGAAGAGTGAAGGTGGTCATTACAAAGACAGAAGAGGAAGAAAAGGCCAAAATGGATGTCAGAAGAAACTCTGAAGATTGCACTGGAACGTAGAGAAGCCAAAGCACAAGGAAGAATCCAAGACACTAAAGAGCTGAACAGAAG
>NW_006399770.1:10256520-10258042 GCF_000299155.1 Elephantulus edwardii
CTCTAAAGTACTCAAGAGCAACGATGTCTCTCTGGAGACTAAGGTGTGCGTGATACAGGCCATGGTTTTTGCAATCACTTGTTATACATCAGAGAGTTTGACAATGACTAGGGAGGATATAAGGAGAATTGAAGCCTTTGAGCTGTGGTGCTGGAGAAGAGTATTTAATGTATCCTGCACTGCCAAGAAAACAAACAGATTCATCCTGGAGAGGGTTAAACCATGCTACTCCTTGGAGGTAAGGATTCTGGGGCTTTGTCTAACATACTTTGGACATGTTGTAAGGAGAGACAGGTCCTTGGAGAGGGTCATCATGCTTGGGAGGGTGGAGGGACAGCGCAGGAGGGGAAGTTCCTCTATGATGTGGATTGATTCAGTGATTGGGGTACTCGGGATGGGTGTGTCAGAGGCAATGAGATTGGCACAGGATAGAGCAAAGTTTAGGGCTGTTGTACATAGGGTCGCTATGAGTCGCAAACGACTCAACGGCACATAACAACAACAACATGTTGGGAACAGAGAAAGGGAACACTACATAGTTTAAAATTAGAAAAGATGTATGTCATGGTTTTATCCTTTCCCCATACCTATTTAATCTGTATGCGAGCAAATTATATGAAAAACTAGACTGTCAAGGAGACTGTGGCATCAGGATTGCAGGAAAACTCATCAATGACTTTTGGTATGCAGATGACACATCCTTGCTTCCTGAAAATGAGAAAGACCTGAAGCACTTGCTGTAGAAGGTTACATTGCAGCTTTCAATATCAACTGCATCTCAATGTCAAGAAAACAAAGATGCTCCCCACTGGACCCATTGTTGTTGTTGTTAGATGCTGTCAAGTCGAGTGCGACTCATAGCAACCCTATGAATAACAGATCTGAACCCAGTCCTATCCTGTGCTATCTTCCCACTTCCCAACACGCTAGAGCCCATTGTGGCACTCATCGTGTCAATACACATGGTTTAGAGTCTTCCTGTCCTTCGCTGATCCTCCACCCTTCCATGAATCATGTCCTTCTCTGAGGAATAGCCCCACCTAGCAACATGCCTGAAGTATGTGAAGTGAAGCCTCATCATTCTTGCCTCCAAAGGGTACTCTGGCTGCACCCTCTTCAAGGCATATTTCATTGTTCTTTTGGCAGTCCGTGGGATGTTCATTGCTCTTCTCCAACATCACAACTCAAAGGCATCAATTTTTCTTCTGTCATCTCTATTCATTGTCCAGCTCTCAGATGAATAGCAAGTGATTGGAAAGAGTGTGTCCTGAATCAGATGCACATTAGGTCTCAAACTGGCATCATTACTCCTCGATAATTTGGAGAGGTACCCAACTGCAGACTTTCCCAATGAAATACGTCTCTTGATTTCCTGACTACTGGTACAAAGGGTGTTAATTGTGGATCCAAGTAAGATGAAGCTGTTTACAGTTCCAATCTCCTCTCCATGCACCATGATGTTGCCTATTGGCCCAGGGGTAAAAATCTTTGTTTTCTTGGGATTGAAGTGCTATTCAAAATG
>NW_006399770.1:10258739-10260196 GCF_000299155.1 Elephantulus edwardii
ATAGACATTCTTCTGCTATTCTCTAATCTCAGCCAGGATCCATCTGACATCAGCAACGATGTTCCTGGTGCACGGCCTCTAATAAATCCTGCTTGAATTTCTGGCAGTTTCCTATTTATGTACATTTTAGCCATTTTTGAATGATCTTCAGCAGTATTTTGCTTGCATGTGATATTAATGATATTGTTCAGTAGTTTCCACATTCTGTTGGATCACTTTTCTAGGGAATGGGAACAAATATGGACCCCTTCTAAATCTGTTGGCTGTCAACCAAATTACTTGGGATATACAGTGAGTGCATCCAAGTCTGCATCATTTAATTGAAATAAGTCAATTAGTATCCTATAGATTCCTGAGGGCCTTATTTTTTGCCAATGCCTTCAATTCAGCCTCCACTCCCTCCTTCATTACTATTGGCTCCTACTTATATGGAACTTCCTGAAATTCTTCTGTATCAATCAGGTATTTTTAGTATAATAATTGCACTGACTGTTTTTTATCTGGACCCATAGGCAACATGATAGATGGAGTAAAGATTGAAACTGCCAATGACTTTATCGATATACTTGGAACTAGTAGTCAGGAGATCACAGACATATTGCACTGGGAAAATCAGTAGTCAGGGACCTCTCCAATTTTTTGAGGAGCAATGATAACAGTTGAGGACTAAGGTGTGCTTAATTCAGACCATGGTCTTTCCTATCTCTCGTTATTCACTTGATAATTGAACAATGAATAAGGATGACAAAAGAAAAAAGGATGACTTTGAACTGTGGTGTTGAGGAAGAATACTAAATATCTCATGAGCTGCCAAAAGAACACACAGATATGTCCTAGTAAAGATGCAGTCATAGTGCTCCTTGGAGGCAAAGACGATACAACTTCGCTTCTTAGACTTTTGACATGTTCATTCATAGCAGCGTTATATACAAATAATAAGAAAATGGAAAGAAACCAAATGCCCATCCACAAACAAATGAATTGAGAAATTGTGGTACACCCACAATACTAAGTAGCACTAGGAACAACAACTTTGTAAAATAATTTGTAATATTGAAGATTCTGAAAAACATGCTGAGTTAAATAACTCTATTGTAAGGACAAACAGTGTATAAGACCGCTATTGTATAAAGAGGACACCTAACTGAGCAAGATGAAGGGGTGGAAAAAGAGGAAGGAAGGAAATCGCTATGATAGCAAAGGTTAGTGGATAGGGGAGGAGGTGAAGAAGTAGGAAACGTCAATGAGGACATGAAAAGATGAGGTAATAATAGATGTAGATCAATATTAATTAATTATACACAATATACTGTATATAAATAATTACATGAAACACAGTGGAAGTAAAATTTTGTTGAAAATATAATGTACCTGATTGAAACACAATGTGTATGAATTGTTGTTGTTGTTGTTGTTATGTGCCATCGAGTCGTTTCCGACTCATAGCGACCCTATGC
>NW_006399770.1:10260707-10266378 GCF_000299155.1 Elephantulus edwardii
TGAAGCTGTGAACACTCTCAATCTCTTCGTCATCCATCCTGACGCTGCCAATTGGTCCAGTGGCGAGAATACACATTACTCATGTGTATGAATTATTGTGTGTATTAATAAAAAATATTAGAAAGGCAAAAAAACAGAACCACCAGTGCTAATTATCAAATGCTTTGCTGCATCTCAAGGTAATAAAGAGATAGTGGTAGCCAAAAATATAAATACACAATAAAAGTATAAAATTAAAGTATTCCTTGCAAGGGTAAAATTTTGTTTAAAATATGTGGTTATAAAATTATCAGTAGTATAATGCTCATTTGTTGATGAAATAAATATTTGCACATTAAAATGAATTTTGATTTCAAGTAAGTGAATAGAATGTGAATTTACTCAAACTTATAATAACTCAATCCATTTCCCTAGATTTCCACAAGATGAAAGGGTAGAGACCTGAAGTAGTCACAAATTTAGAAATGGTATTTGCTTTTATAGGAATACAACTTCTGTGTCTTTATTTAAACACTTCACAATTTAACTAGATACAGTTTTCCAACTGTAAAGAAAATCTATGCTGGCCAACAAGTTTCAAAAATATTGATTGAAATTTTCACTGATGTGTAAAATGTGCCTCAACTATGGACAAGACAGATTTTCTATCTGAATTTTTTAAAGTTTGATATTGATCCTTGTGTCACTTGGTTTTCTCTAGGCTTATCCAAGATAAAGCATTGATTTAACTCTTCAGAGAACCATCCAACATGCAATAATTTCTGCAAAGCAAATGCCAGCATATATTCCTTTAAAATGTTTTATAGAACATATTCCATAAAATTCTCCTAAGCGTTTTTATGAGGAACTCCAATGGTGTGGTCTGGAGGGAGTTGTGTTGCTAACTTGAAGATGCTCTGGCAGTTCAAATCCACTAGTGACTCTGTGGGAGGAAAATGAGTAATCTCTTTGTGGGCCTAGGAAACCCAACTGAGGGTCAGCTACTAGTTGGTTTTGACTTTATGGGAATGAGGGTTTTGGGTTTGTTGTGTGTTTTTTTTTTAAAGATACTTTATAGCTTCCCTTGATAACACAAACCACTAAGTGCTCTGCTGCTACTCAAAGGTTGCAGTTAAAAATCACCAATCAGTACCTTGGAAGACAGACCTGTTATTCCGCTTCCTAAACTTTGAAGCCTTGAAATCCAGTGGAGCACAGTGTACACAGTGTACACAATGGAGTTGTCATGAACCAGATAACCAGGTGTCATGACCCAGTGATAACAAAGAACAAGAATGACAATCAGCAACAAGAATGTGTTTCGTACATCAGTTATCAGAAAAGCCTTCCAAGGTCCTCTGCAATGCCAACAGTGTCTACTTTTCATAATTACTATATAACTATGCTAGATCTATAACATATGCCATCGTTTTGCCTCTTAACAACAATCTCATGTGGAGACACTGAAGGGACTGAGACTTGTCGGAATGTCTTTTTTAGGTCAATTATGTGGTAAAAAGTAGATATTAGTTTTAAGCCATGTTCTGACATAAGATATAAATGGATAGATGTGACAGAATTGAGATATAAGTATACAAGGATCCCTAGGGCCAATCATTTTAATTTTTTTTTATCTTACCATTTAATCCCCCAAAATAGGAAACAACTCTACTTCTGTGTGCACGAAATTTGACTCTTTTGTTATGTAATTTCTCTTTCTTCTCTAAGCTGTTCATATGAAGTCTGGTTTCAAGTTGAAATCATGTAAACTGAACTAAACTTACAGTACTTTTTAGGCCCAGGAAATCACAGTTATTTCCAATAAAGTAAAAATTATTGATTAGCACATTATCTTTCTGCCGGTGAGTGAAGGGACAAAAAGACATGAGACAAAGTGGGCATCTGTGCCAGGCAGATCACAGATGCTTTAGGAGCCAGGGAAACATTGAGATTGGGCTGATTTTATCTCCAAGTGTTCAAGAGAAAAAAAAAAAGGATGACAAATAATTGAGCTATCTCTATAATTAATCTAGTTATGCTAACATCTGCTTATTTGGAAAACAATTGATTCTTTTAGTCAGCATTCATTTAGTTGATATAGCTTTGGCCTGATTTTCTAATATTTTTCTGTTGTGTTAGCTATATGAGTAGTCTTGAAAAACCTTATGGTGCTCATTAAGGGTAATTGTGTAAATGAAAGTATGTGATGACATTTTATCATGAATGAGTTTTTAAGGTAAGCATGTATGTCACCAGAGGTTGAGAGATACACCTCGTAGGGAGTAGCCAATGTACAAAGTCAAGGTGCTGAGTGATATTTGGTGTGGTTTATGACATTCAGTGTTTGAGACCAAGTCCTTTTATGTCCCGTCAATCTATGTGATCATCGTATTAACTGTTAATTGTCATCTGGTTAATTCTGACTTATAATAATTCCATAAATGTATCAGTGTAGAACTAGAATCCATAGGATTCTAGGTAGCTCATTTTTTAGAAACAGATGTTGAGTCTTTTTTTTTCCCAAGCAGCTTTAATTGTGTTGTTGTCGTTTAATGCCGTCGAGTCATAGACGGCTCATAGCGACCCTATGAACGAACAGCCTCAGCACGCAGCTTTAATTAGAAGCTGGAAATGAAACGTTTGCATTACCTCAGTACTACCATCACATTAAAAACTTTCCTTCAACAGCAATTTATATGGTAAAATATAAAAATCTTTTCAACTAAGCCATATCCTGGAAGGTGTGCAATTATTTTTTCTCTCTCTTTTTTTTTTTTTTAGAGTTACTGTGATACCAGGCTAATGTGTAGAATGGGAGAAGTAAGACTCTCTTCCACCTTGAAATTCCAAAAGTACATCCAGCATGTTGTCTTCCTGTGGGGACATATCAGTTATTAAATTTCAAAAACAAAAAATATACTTGATCTTAGCAAAAATGCTTTAGAGATGTTCAATATTTTTTGAATGAATGCTTGCATCCCATAGTATATAAAGATTCTTACATTCACGTAAAATCTCAAAAGCTAGGAATGCATTTGCCATACTCTAAGCCTTAAGTTATGTTTTTCTGACTAAAAGACTTTCCCACATGCTCAGGACAAATCTTTTTCCATGTCAAGCATATCCTATATTTTACCTTGTCTGTGAACTGTGAAGCTAGGTTTACTACTGTTCTTGACCACCAACTTCAAAAGCTTGATGTAACCAATCTCTCCTCTCTATGATATTGCATTTTCTCTGCTCCTGTTATTCTCATAGATGATCTGTTTTATAGGTCTTACATAATGTTGGTATGTGCTACTTAGTTGAGACTATGAATACGACAGAATGATATCAAACCTGATTCTGTGCCATCCTCACAAACTCTGCTGTGCTTAAGCCTGTCTTGTAGTCACTGTGTCAGCCGTCTTTCTGAGGGCTGTCTTTTCCATTGACACTACAAAAGATAATGTCTTTTTCTCTTTTCAAAAGATTTATCCTACATTTGTTTGCATACAAAGTTTATATACACTGTGTTTCATTCATGTAAATTCCTTCATTCATAGTGTGTTTCAAACAATCATTCATAAACATTGTGCTTCATAAAACACTCATCATTGAACTATCCCTACTATTATCCTGTCTTTTCAGGCCCTCACTGAATCTTTCCTAATTCCTTCACTAACCCCCAGGATTCTGAAGCTTCGTCTGACATACTTTGGGCATGTTGCAAGAAGGGATTGGTCCTTGGAGAGGGACATCATGTTTGGGAGAGTGGAGGGACGGCGCAGGAGAGGAAGACGCTCAATGAGATGGATCGATTCTGTGAGTGGAGTGGTGGAAATGAATGTGTTTGAGACAGTGAGATTGGCACGGGATAGAATGGCATTTAGGGCTCTTGTACATAGGATCGCTATGAGTCGCAAATGACTCAATGGCACATAACAACAACACCAACCCCTGCCCTCACCAAACTCTGTCATCTTTGTGATTTCCCTCTCCCATCCTCCACTCCCTGCTCCCTCCTTTTCTCCTTGTGGACTTCTAGACACATCTAACTAGCTATCCTTCTATTTTTACAATAATAGTATTTGTTCTTAGGAGACTAAGTTAGTTTATTCAGAATCATGTTCTCTCCCATGTTATATAGTTGTGGTGTTAACCTAAAATTTGGCTTTTTTGTTCAGCCATTATAGTTAGCTTCCTCTGGTTTCCAGCTACCTTAATTGTAAACACACATGGTCATGCAAACAGCATGGTCTTGCAAATCACCAACAGCTGTGGAATGAGGATAAGAGAAAGAATGCTTCTTACACTGGGGGAAAGATTGAGACAAGCAAGACTTGTGCTGGCAAGACTTTAGGGAGACCCTGGTTGTGGAGAGACTGGAATTGCTGTGGGGAGATTGTGGCAAGGTGTGACCTGAGGCTTCTTGCATTTGGGCTGGCCACAGTTACAGTTTTTGGTATTCTTGCTGGATACCTGAAGGAGAAGCTGACTTATAACTGTTCTTAGTCAATTCTTGCTGGATAATATGGATTTGACTGCTAAACTGAAACCAAAGCCTGGACTAATAGAGGTATTGTGCTTTGGAACTTAGGCTAAAACCTGGACTTGTATTGGATGTGTTCTTTGCCTCCTCCACTCATCAACTTATTTCCCTACTAACCCCATTCTCAGTACCTCAACTATGAGTCTGTCAATTATTAATGAATAAATAAACCTCTTTCTATTGGTGTGGCTCTAGCCCATGGGGCTGGGATTTAGGCTTTTTATCTGCTTTCTGCTCTGGGGAAATGAGGGCCCATGCTATTCTTATTCCCTCTGGCCCTTTCAGAGAGATGCTCACAGCCCTGTGCTCCTATGGCCTGTTTTCTTCTCTTTAAGATTTTTTACAAAGATGTTTTACAAAATCAGATTTTTTTTAAAGGTACTGGTCCCTTCTGATAGCATGTTTAAAATCTGGTAGACAAAAATCAATCTAGCCTTGATTCTAAAGGTTATTATTACTGTGCTTCGTCCAAGACAGATTTAATCATTCTTCTACTTGTTGATTCATCACTGACCCTTCATCATATTTTTGTTGTTGCTGTTGTTGTTATGTGTCATTGAATCACTTGCTACTCATTGTTGTAACAACCCTATGTACAACAGCTCTGAACTGTGCTCTATCCTGAGCCAACCTTATTGTCTCTGACACACCTACACCCATTACCCCAGTCATTGAGTCAATCCATCTCATCCAGAGGCTTCTTCTCTTACACTATCCCTCCACCCTTTGAAGCATGTTGTCCTTCTCCAAGTACTGGTCCCTCTTTGCCCAAAGTATTTCAGATGGAGCTTCAGAATCCTAGCCTCCAAGGAGCAGCATGGTTTCACTCTATCCAGGAAGAACCTTTTTATCTTCCTAGCATTCCATGGTATATGCAATACTCTTCTCCAGCACCACAGCTCTAAGACATCAATTCTTCTCCTATCATCCCTAGTCATTGTCCAGCTTTCTGATGCATAACCAATAATTGTGTAGACTATGGCCTGGATAATATGCACCTTAGTCTCCATAATGATATTGTTGCTCTTCAGTACTCTGGAGAGTTCCCTGACAGCAGGCTTTGCCAATGCAATTTGTCTTTTGATTTCCTGGCTGCTGGTGCCAAGAGTGTTGATAGATTGAGTATTATGGTTAGCACAGGAATCCAGAATTAAGGCTGCA
>NW_006399770.1:10266583-10313861 GCF_000299155.1 Elephantulus edwardii
AAAAGAGTGTTGATAGTGGAGGCAGTAAATTGTGTGGAAGGAGTCTGCCCTTCTTTCTCCATCAGAACAGTTGGTGGATTTGAACTGTGTGCCTTTGGGTTGACTTTGGGGCTCCTTACAGCATTCTTTTGGTTGTTGTTGACGACCTTAGAGTGGAGCACAACTCATAGCGACCCTATGAACAAAAGGCCTGAAGCCCCTCTACAACTATCTACATTGAATTTTGAAAAAGGTGTGGCATCCACTTCTTAAACAACATGTGTCTGGAAAGTCTATGAACTTTAAACCTCTTCTTTTGGTAGTCCGTGGTATATTCAGTGTTCTTATTTAACACATAATTCAAATGCTCTTCTTTTTCATTGCCCAGTTTTGCTATGTGTTTAAAATACCATGACTTGGGTTGGGCACACAATGATCCTCATCTTGATATTGTTTGCTTTTTAATATTTTAAAGAGTATTTTGTAATAGATTTTCCCAATGTTGTGCATGGTTTGATTTTTTTTTGTTTACTTCCATCTGCTTTGATTATTGATCTAAGTAAAATGAAAGTTTTAAAAACTTGACCTTATTGTTACTTATTGGCTCAAATAATGAGAATTACTGTTTTCTTTATGCTTATGTATAATCTGCATTAAAATTTGTAGTTTTGGATTTTCATCAGTGAATGTTTTAAGGCCTCTTTAATTTCAGCAAGTAAGGCTGTCTAGCTGCATATGACAGGATATTGTTTACTCTCCCCACAGTCCTTATGCCATATTCTTTTCCATACAATCCATCTTTTGTATTATTTTCTCAACAAACATGTTGAGTAGGTTTTATGAAAAGATACAACCCTGATGCACACCTTCCCTGGGTTAAAAACCACAGAGGAACATGCATTTTGTTTGAAAAACTCTCTTCATCTCTATATAGGTTCTGGATCACCATGTTAAGTGAGTGTTCTGGAATTCTCTTTCTTCTTAACATTGTCCACAATTTGTTGTAATGCACTCACTCAATGAAATTCATTTGCATAGCCAATAAAACACATGCAAATATTTTTCAGATTTGCTGTCTTCGCCAACATCATTCTGTCATCAATAATGGTATCCCTCATTCCTCATTCTCATCTGATTTTTTTAATCTTCAATTTGTCAAAGAACTGCAGTAATATTTGTTAGTTATTTACAGTACAGTTTTGATGTGTGTGCTATTAATGATATTACTTGGTAGTTTTTGTGTTTTTGGATACTTTATTTTGAATGGCCATGAAAACGGATCTCCTCCAGTTAGTTGGCCAGGTAGCTGTGTTAAAAATGTCTTGGCAGGAAAGGAGGGGAAGAAAATGTGCAATGGTGAAAAAAAATAACTTAAAAAATTTCTTGACATAGAAAACACATCTTGGGTTGTTAAATTTGTTGAAACTTCTCAAATGGTCTCCATTCAGGATTTTTATTTTTGTCAATGCTTTTAGTTCAGTTTAGACTTTTCCCTTCAGTGTCATTTGTTCTTTATCATGTACTAATGTGCTACCTCCTGAAATAAACAACAACCAATTGTTCTGTATTCCTTCAGTCTTCTTTTGATGTGTCATCCACCATTCAATATTTAACCACTATTATTGTTTGTTGTTGTTGTTATGTGCTATCAAGTTACCTGTGATCCCTGTGTATAGCAGCTCTGAAGCCTGTCCTATCCTGAGCCAGACTCACTGATTTCGGCACACCAACCCCAGTTACTGAATCAATCCATCTCATTCAAGGTCTTCCTTTCCTGTGCTGTCCCTCCACCCTTCTGAGCATGATGTTGACCTCCAAAGGCTCATCCCTCCTGGCCACATGCCAAAAGTATGTGAGAGAAGCTTCAAAATCCTAGCCTCCAAGTAGAAACTTGGTTTCACCATCTCCAAGACAGGCCTATTTGTTTTCTTGGCAGTCCATGGTATGTTCAAGACTCTTCTCCAGGATCACAAGTTGAAGGCATTGAGTCTTCTTTTGACCTCCTTAATCATTGTCCAGCTCTCTGATGCATAGCAAGTAACTGCGAAGACCATCACCTGGATTAGGCACACCTTAGTCTCTAGACTGACATCGTTGCTTTTCAGCACTCCAGAAAGGTCCCTGACAGCAGATTTCCGCAATAATAGCATTTTTACATATTGTAACTTGAGACTTGACTTTTTGCTTCCATTTTTTCATCTTGAAGGGAGCTCTGCCAGTGTAGTCCAGAGCAAGTTGCTGTGCCAGACAAAAGGCTGTGGCTCTCTGCTTCTCTGAGAGAGGAAGCTGGGCAGCCTTATTCCACACTACTTATATATAGCTTTAGAATCACCATGGAACATCAGCTATGAGTTATTTTCACCTAAATGTTGCTCTGTTGTGTTTGAGTTATATCTTTCAGCTTGACAAACAACAAATGTATTCTTCCCTTTTCTAAATCCATGTCTTTGAACATTTTGTTATAACACATTGTTATTTTGTGACAGTTGTGTGTTCAGTTGTTTTATTTAACCATGTGTTCCATTTGCTTTAGCTAACCTACACTTAAGTGTAAGTTTTAGAGTCTTCTCTGACATCTATTCTCTTCTTTTTAAAATACCTATCTTTTTAATGACTTTTTGATGTTATTAAGTATGGTGGTTTTGATGTCATTCCACAATTCATTTGGACTTTCCTCATTAACATTTAATGCACCAAATCTATCCTTGAAATAGACTTTAAATGCAGTTGGTGTGTGTATAATCATGGTCTTACTTTGGCTTTCATAGACTTGTGTAGTTTTGTTCAACTTCATGTTGAACATGCCTATGAAAAATTAATTCTTTATTCCACATTTGCCCTTTGCTCTAGCTAACTGAGCTTCTCTGCCATCTCTTTCCACATAGGTAGTCTATTTGTTCCTGTGTATTCTATCTAGTGAGATTCGTGTGTATAGTATTCATTTTCATTGTTGAAAATACATTTCCAATGAATAAACTATTGGTCTTAATGAATTCTATTAATCTATCACTTGTGTCCATTATAACATCAAAGTAATTTTCTCCTCCAGCTATGATCCTTATATATTTTGAACTCTGTTGTTGTTGTGTTCTGTCAAGTTTGAACCTTCTCATGGGTGAACTTCTAGAAGATTTTCAAAGGCAATGAATCACCCTGGAGGAGATCACCCATCTTTTTTCTCACAGAACAGCGTGTGAGAAAGGGTTTCAAAATCTTTGCACTATTCAAACATTTCTATGTGTTCGAAAGTTTTTAAAATGTCTTTAAAAGAATAATATTTTAAAAATAGTACATCATTTTATAATGTTTTAATTGTGATTTTTACTGAAAAGTTGGATTTTCATTCATTTATTATTACACATTTTCCTTTTCGCCCTCCTTTTCCCTCCCCATTTCACTTTTTTAAAAAATATTCGTTAATTGCCCAATTATCTCTCTACCCCTCCTCTTCCCCCCCCCCCCCCCCCGCCGCCCCGTCCCACCCGGCCTCGCTGCACAGCCGCTGCAGCTCTATGAGGCTTCCGCAACCAGAATGAATGGATTCCCTCACCCAGGATTCTTTGCAATGTACCTCTTGTTCTGGACTGTGGTCATACATATAATGCCTAATAATGTATTCTTTTAAAACATTTATTTCTTTAATCTGTTCCAATGCTATCAATATCCATTACCAATTTATTCTTTTCCTATTCTCCTACACCCCCCCCATGCCCATTAGTTCTCCAGTGGTGCTATGCAGTATTTTTCTTTTTGTGACTCAGATATTTTACTCAGCATAATGTCCTCAAAGACGCCTGTCAACAAACAAATGGATAGAAAAATGATAGTATATTAATACAATGGAATATTATGCAGCACTGAAAAACTGTGAACTTGTAAAACATTAAACAATATGAGTGACCCTGGAGGACATTATATTGAATAAAATAGTATAATCATGAAAATAACTAAATTTTTACATCATTTATATAAAATTTGCTTATCTTTTTGTTTAAATTTTTGCTTGTAGTGAAGTTTTTTTTTTTCTTTTCAAAAACTTTGCTCACAGAAAGGCTAAAATAATAATTAAATATGTTGTTGTTAAGTACTATCAAATTGACTGTGACTCATAGTTACCCTATGAACAAAGGATCTGAGCCCTTCCCTATCCTCTACCATCCTGACCATCTCTGATATACTGGATCCCACCATTGAAGTCACTGTGCCAATCACTGAGACCCATTGAGAGTCTTTTCCTCCTGCACTGACCTTCCACATTTCCAAGAATTATGTCCTTTTGTAAGCATTAGCCCCTTCTAAAAATATGATGAAACTATGTGAAACAAAGTTTTACTATTCTTGCCTCCAAGGAGCTTCCTGGCTGTACCATTTTCAAGACATTTTTGTCAGTTCATGGGATAGTGTTCTTTTCTAGCATCACAACTCAAATTCATTGATTCTTCTTCTGTAACCCTTATTTATTGTCCAAATTTCAGCTGCATAGCAAATAATTGGAAAGATTATTATTTAGATCAGATATACCTTAGTCTTTAAACTGACATCATTGCTCTTTATAACATTGGTGAAATCCCTCAAAACAGACTCTCCCAATGCAATACCTCTTCTGATTTCCTGCCTGCTAGTGCTAAGTGTTGATCATAAATTCAAGTAAGATGAAATCATTGACAATGTCTTTTCTTCATCTATCATGATGTTGGTGAATAGTCCTACAGGAAGGATTTTTGTTTACTTGATGTTGAGATGTAATCCATTTTGAAAAATGTAGTCGTTGAACTTTTATTGCAAATATTTTAAGTGTTTCTCATTTTTGGCAAACAGTGTTGTGTCATCTGTATAATTCAGACTGTGAATGAATCTTCCTACTATCCTGGTGCCACAGTTCTTCTTATGAAAGTCCAGCTTTGTGAAACTTCAGAATGATTTTTTTCTGCATACAGATTGAGTAGATATGGAGAAAGGATACAGTCGTGATGCACGCTTTCTATAGCTTAAAACTTCCTAGTGTTCAATAGACTTCCATGTATCTTAGTTCAACATTGTTGTTATTTTGTAAACATATTCTTCACATGCTTGTCTATCTCCCTTCCTATTTAGATTGATGGGGATTATTAAGTGTACACCAACCAGTTAGTGTGTGCATGTGTTTTCCAGAGGATTTTTTTTCCATCTTTAAAGACCACAAGATTTATAACATTTTGACCAGATGGATAGCAGACTAATTTAATATGGAAGTTAGGGGTTTTTTATTATTATCTTGGATTATAAGGAAAAATCCTTCAAGGAGATGTATTGACACAGTGACTAAAACAGTGTGCTTGTTATTAGGGTCACTATGAGTTGGCAGCTTTTAAAAAGAATGCAATTTAATTTATTCATCAATTTCCTTTTGTTTCACCTTACCCCCAAAGTCTCTAATTATTTATTTATTAGATTTGCCATGTCAAATTTTGTATCAGTCGCATTTTCTCTGATTTGTTTTCCTTTAGTGTATTTTCCTCAACAAAGTTCTTTTCTTGAATTTGAATGTCTTTTTGTTATTGCTAAGTCTATTCTTATTTGAGCATCTTAAAATTATCATATATGAGGGGAGCTCTGGTGGCCTAGTGGCAAGATGCTGCACTGCCATCCCAAAGGAACACGGTTCGAATTCATCAGATGCTCTGCCGGAGAAGGAGGCGCAATATCCTCCTGTACCAGTTAGACCTGATTTGACGGTACACGCACACAAAATAATAAAAAATTAAAAAAATTATCATATATGAGGTGATTTTATCTTTTATATTTAAAAATATTGCATTTTTGGTTGAAATTTATATAACAAATTAGATTCCCATTTGACAATTTCTAGATTTTTTTCTGAGAAATTGGTCACATTTTTCATTGTGTCAGCATTTAGTTTCCATTTAGTTCTTCTGTATTTTTTAATCTTATATCATTTTTGCTTTAGAGTAAATATTGAGTGTTTGATTTAATGTAAATGTTTAGCAGAGTATTGTGCTCTACTGTACTTAATCTGAAACATATGCATACTACATAAAAATATAATTCTTTTATAAAAGGTGACCTCTAGGATTGTGTTAACATTAAAATTGTTGTATTTTTAAAAATTCCTAAGTTAATCGAGCAAATTAGTTTCCCATTTGATATTTTGACTTTTCTTTATGAAAATATAACTATTTTATATTATCATGTTTTTAATCCATTTATGTTTCAAATTTTAATGTGGCTTCCATTCGTCTATTATTTGTATATTCCTTCAGAATTTTATATTTAATTTCTGATTTATTACGCTTTTATCAAGGAGAATACAAATTAAAATATTTCCTGTTTTATTTTTATACTAGCTTCATAAGGGTGTTTATGTTTTTATTTTCTTAAAATAGGTTTCATGTTTTCGGTTTTTGTTGTTGTTGTTTTTTTAATAATCATTTACTTTTTGTTGTAACCACTGATGTGGAACTTACTCATAGTTGATCCTCTACTGGGTTTTGTTGTTTTGTTTATAAGTAAACCACACTCCTTTCCTCCCATGGGATCAGTGGATTTAAGCCCCATTCTTTTGGGGTGGCCATGAAGACTAGGCCACTAGAGTTCCAAAGGTTTAGATTTTTACATCAGAACTAAATTTTATATGGGCAAAGGGAGTTGAAATTAGATGTTTTACCACATTATTCAATTCCAGAGTGTCTCTTTTAATTTCATAAAATGTATTTTTTTTAAATGATTGCACTTTGTTTTACTCTTGCATGGGGTAGGAGAAATGGGTCTTCTAATTTTCTTTTGTTTGTACAGGACCTTTAGGTTCTATTTCTTGCTTCCTTCTGTTCCTTCATCTTCAAGACAAACTTGTCTTTTCCTGCCCTAGGTGGTACTGTCCCAAGAGTGCTGTTTCTGGTCTTGTGATTTTATCTGTGACTGGTGTTCTGATGTAGCATATCTCACACCTGGTTTATATATCCTCCTCTGGGAGTTGTACATTCTCTTTATGATGGGTCATATTATAACACTCCATATCCATAGATATACGTGCCTTTTCCAGGGTTTTATGTGCCCCCATTTCTGCTTGTTGTGAGCTCAGGATTTGGCTCTGCCAATTTTGGGTATTTATTGCATACCTATACAGAATTTGAAGTTTGTAGTGTGCTTTGTCCACACTTTGTTGGATCACTTTTCTTTGGGAAGGGAATAAATACAGACAGATCTCTTCCAGTCAATTGACCAAGTGTTTGTCCTCTAGATTTCTTGGCACAACTTGGTGAGCACATCTAAGGCAGCATCTGTTAGTTGAAATATTTCTATTGGTATACCGTAAATCCCTGGGGCTTTATTTTTTGCCAGTTCTTTCAAAGCAGCTTGAACTTCCTCCTTCATGACCACAGGCTTTTGCTCATATATTGTTTTGTGAAATTCTTCTGTGTCCACCAATTCCTTTTTATACAACGACTCTGTATACTCTTTTCATCTTCTTTTAATACTTCCTAGATCATTTAATATTCTGCCCAAGCATCCTCAATATTGCAACTCAAAGCTTGAATTTGTTCTTCAGTTCCTTGAAATGCCGAGTAAGTTTGGCCCCTTTGACTTTATGACTCCAGCTGTTTGCACATTTCATTATAATACTTGACTTTGTCTTCCATGATGCCCTTTGAATTCTTCTGCTTAGCTCCTTAGTATCTTGATTTCTTCCCTCTGCTTTGGCTTCTCGGTGCTTTAGTGCAATATTCAAAGTCTTTTCTGGCATCCACTTTCGTTGTATTGCACTGGGAAAGTCTGCTGTCAGAGACGTCTTCAAAGTACTGAAAAGCAACAGTCTCAGTCTGGAGACTAAGGTGCATCTGATACAGGCCATGGTCTTTGCAATCACGTGCTATGCATCAGAGAGCTGGACAGTGACTAGGGATAATAGTAGCAGAATTGATGCCTTTGAGCTGTGGTGTTGGAGGCGAGTATTGAATAATACCATGGACTGCTAAGAGAATGAAGAGGTTTGTCCTGGAGAGGGTTAAACCAGACTGTTTCTGGGACGCAAGGATTCTGCTTCATGTGACATACTTTGGATATGTTGCAAGGAGGGACCATTCCTTGAAGAGGGACATCATGCTTGGGAGGGTCGAGCGACAGCGCAGGAGAGGAAGACCCATGATGAGATGGATTTATTCAGTGACTGGGGTAGTGGGAGTAGGTGTGTCAGAGACAGTGAGATTGGCCCAGGATAGAGCAGGGGTTAGGGTTGTTGTACACAGGGTTGCTATGCAACTTGATGGCACATAACAGCAACAAAAATATGCTTTATATCTTAGTCAAGCTGCAAGCATGGGTTATGGGTGATTTTATTTTCTTTCTCTGTTGATTAATAGGGATATAACATGAAGAAATGAAAACTGCATAGTTGTATTACACCTACAAAGGCCTGTCCACCAGGTCCTGATGGCTTAAACAAAAGGCTTTCAGACCACAGCTGATTGTTAATGAAGCCACAATGACCAATCAGTTTACCCTTGATTATTAACAAAACAAAAAATATCTAAACAGATTACACCCAACTTTCAAGTAAATCAAAACAATTTACCCTCCAGGATCCAATTACATTGTACTTCTAGCTCCTTCAACCATAGGCCAGCCTTTTCACCTTCAATTTCAAGGAGAGCCATTGTTTTTTTCATAATTCTTTTCAATACATTCATAGAAAGTATGGGTAATCCATCTTGAGATAGGATGCTTGTAATATTCCCAATGTTCAGGGATACAGTCTTCTGGAATTTCTGCTAACTTAACTTCACCAGTGAATACATTTATCAGAGTTATGCCAGTTTTAACTGGAATCCCAGTCAACAAAAGGTAGAATTTAAGTAAATTAAAAAAACGTTTGTTAAAAAAATCCAGAAGGTTTGATGACAAAAAGTTTTTCTCCATGGTTTCCACTGTGTCTAACAGGAGCAGCAGTCTTAGGAAAGCCATGGGTGAGGAGCCCTCTGAGTCCAAGTCGGGTTCCCTGGTGGCAGCCAGATAGAGCAGCCAATGCTGTGACTGAAGCCCACTGAAATAAGCTCATGGCTGCCACAGCTGCTCCCTAAACTATTTTATTTTTTAAACTTTGTTTTTATTCTTATAATTAAAAATGTTTAAAGAAATGTGGATTTTCATTCATTCATTGTTGTACATTTTCCACCCTACCACCTCCTCTAGTTAACTTTTTTATTTGCATTTTTTTCTCTCCCCTCCCCCTTTTTCTGTGGTTGCTCATTTTCTTTCTTGTCTCCCTTCCCTCATCTCCCAGCCCACCGCGCAAAGCACCTCTTGTTACAGATTGTTGTCATATCGATAATGCCTAATCATATATTCCTTTTGAATAGTTCTTCCTCTCTCCTACTGAAGTATTCCTTATAATATCCATTCTTTACCCACTCCATCCCTATCTGTCCTATTTTGCAACAGTAGTGTTACACAATATTTGTCATTTTTTGACTGAGATATTTCACTCAGCATAATGACCCCCAGGCTCCCCCATGCTTTATGAGTTCTTTGTTTTACAATTATGCATAATATTCCATTGTGTGAATGTACCGTAGTTTTCCCATCCATTAATTTGCTGGGCAAGTGCATATATTTATATAGAAGATTGTCTAGAATTCTGTGCATATTAATTTATTCATTTTGGTTATAATTAGGTGGTAGGGCTATTTTTACTTTTGTATACTAAACAAGAAATTACTTTGTCTCAAAAAAAAGTAGATATAGGCATTTCATCACAATTCAGTTAGGTGTGACAAAGGTTTTACATTTCCACCATAGCAAAAATGATGCTACATACTGGATTCCATTCCAAAAGTATTAGAATAGGTTAACTAAGTGAGTTATAATTGTATCTAAATATACTATTAGTACTTACTAATTATTGCATACCCACAAACACATATTTGTATACACATCAGGAATATTTGCACGACTATGTGATCATATCACAGTTTTGGAGTTGAAGCATAACTGGGAAGTCATTATTCTGCCTTCCACAAGTTAAGATCTTTATGGTTTAGAGCTTGGGGTTTACATTTGAACTGGACAAGGAAGAGTAGTATTCTGTCTTAGCTGATTCCTTAATTCTGGTTAGCTTAATTCTAGCTTTGGTCACTTGGCCAAGTACTTAGGTGGGGGTTATTTTATGAACAGAATTTCTGATAAAGTAAATCAACGTGTATCTCTTTGAAAAGTCAGGCAGATAGAAAATACATGTACATAAATATGAAAAGTAGTTTCATTAGCTGGTTATGATAAAGGGTAATTTGTAGAGTGATTCCTGAAACTGCATATCCAAGATTCCTGTGAACATAAGGGCTTTTGGTATGAACTGGGCCAAAGCCCAGAAGCATTTAGAGGTCTTATGGCCTCATTTGGCTTTGTTTGAGATGTTTGAGTTTTTAAAATCAGGAGATGTGCAACCAAATGATAAATTAATATTGCCTGAAATTATCAGCAACTTAAACAGTAAAACCAGCATGTAATGAATATAAGACATAACCATTTTCATTTATAATCCCCTCCCAAATAATTCCAAGAAGTATTTTAGGTGTGGGAACATCAGTGTAAGTATCTTTTTCCTTGAGAATATCAATATGAAAAAAGAAAGAAATTTAAATGCATTGTAAAATTGGAGGGTTAAATCACCTTGGCTGACATGTACAACATGTATTGCAGTGATGCAAATATGATCATAATGCCTGTTTGAGTTAGTTTATGTGGTATTTAATGATACTTCCAAATTCTTAAAAATATAGTACCTAATTATGCCTATTTATTTGTGTTTACTTAAATATTTCTTAATTAAAAGTTATCAAATAAATTTAATCCTTATTTTAATTCTTATTTAACAATATATTTATTTGAGGAAAAAGTAAAGTATAGTAGTTTTATATTATATTAGTCATATATTGTGATTCCTAGAAGTTTAGAACAGTAGAAGAGAACACTATGTTGGGCTGGCATTTTATCCTTATATACTGGAAGGAAGACAAAAGGCTCCTAAAGGTTATTACTGCAGACGCAAACATGAAGTGAGATCAAGGGCCATAATGTCCCCTGAAAATGTCCTCTACGACAATGTTCTCATATCTGTGTTTATGACCATTTCTTTGGTAAAATTGTATTGTTCATTCTTCTTCTGTGCTTTTTTTTTTATATACTTCAATGATTGTGTTAATGAGTGTGTGACTTAAAGGAACCCTGTGTGGATCACAACAAGCTGTGGCTGACTCTGAGAAGATGGTAATCCCAGACCATTTGATTGCGCTAATGTGAAACCAATACTTGGACCAAGAGGCAGTCATCAGAAAAGAGCAAGGAGACACGACATGGTTCAAAATCAAGAAGGGGGTCCGTCAGGGATGTATTCTGTCTCCATACCCTTCCAATCTGTATGGAGAACAGATCATCCGAGATGCTGGGCTGTACGAGGAGGAATGTGGCATCAGGATTGGTGGAAGAGTCATCAACAACCTGCATTATATCGATGACATAACCTTGCTTTTGCTGGAACTGAGGAGGACTTAAAGTGTTTGCTGCAGAAGGTCAAAGACTGCAGCCTCCTATAGAGATTGAAGCTCA
This sequence comes from Elephantulus edwardii, assembly GCF_000299155.1. Classification (NCBI taxonomy): domain Eukaryota; kingdom Metazoa; phylum Chordata; class Mammalia; order Macroscelidea; family Macroscelididae; genus Elephantulus; species Elephantulus edwardii. The sequence continues at coordinate 10,278,161 of NW_006399770.1, forward strand.
ACATCAATAAAACAAAGATTCTCACCACTGGACCAATTGGCAGCATCAGTATGGATGGTGAAGAGATTGAGATAGTTAACAGTTTTAGTTTGCTTGGCTCCACAGTCAACAGTCTTGGTAACAGCAGCCAGGAAATGAAGAGACAAACTTCATTGGGAAAGTCAGCTGTGAGGGACTTTCAAGAGTACTGAAGAGATAGGACGTCAGGCTGGAGACTAAGGTGTGCCTGATCTGGGCTAAAGTCTTCGCAGTTATGTGCTATGCATCAGAGAGTTGGACAGTGAATAGGGATGATAGAAAAAGAATTGATGCCTTTGAGCTGTGGTGCTGGAGAAGAGTATTGAATATATCATGGACTGCTAGGAGAACAAACAGGTTTGTCCTGGAGAAGGTGAAGCCAGAATGCTCCTTGAAGTCAAGGATTCTGAAGCTTCGTCTGACTTACTTTGGACATGTTGCAAGGAGAGACTGGTCTTTGGAGAGGGACATCATGTTTGGCAGAGTGGAGGGGCGGCGAAGGAGAGGAAGACCTTCGATGAGATGGATCGGTTCTGTGAGTGGAGTGGTGGGAATGAGTGCATTTGAGATGTCAAGTTGGCACAGAATAGAACTGCATTTAGAGCTCTTGTACATAAGGTCGCTATGAGTCGCAAGCGACTCCATGACACATAACAACAACAGTGGTGCTGTGGTTCAGTACTTGTTGTTGTGTACTGTCAAGTCAGAATCAACCCCTAGCTGACCCTTCAACAGGTTATCTGAGGCAGTTAATTGCATGGGAGGGGATTGCCCATCCTTCTCCCACAGAGCACCTGGTAGATTTGAACCACATGCCCTCAGGATTGCCACACATTTCTTGCCACTAGACTCTCTGCTAACATAAAAGCCAATGGTTTGGGGCCACTAGGCATTCCTCAGCAAGAAGAGGCCTCTATAAAGATGGTTAATTCTTCTTATATAAAATTATGGCCTTATAAACACTATAAGGCAGTTCTGTCCTGTCCTATAGGGTTGCTATGATTTAGAATCAACTTTCTGGAAATGAGTTAGGGTTGGATATTCCTTTATGCAATTTATTTTTCAGATTATATAGTTTAGGATAAATTATTTTGAAGTTGAGGACAATTTTATGATGTTGTGTGCTACAGAGTTGAAACCAACTCATAGCTGATGCTCCAGTGGGTTTTCAGAGGCAGTCAATTGCACAGGAAGCGATTGCCCATCCTTCCTCCATGGAGCAGCTGGTAGCCTCCCTTGAACCCTGTGCCTTTGGCATTCTGTACTGCATTAAATATGTTTATGCATATGTTATTGTTAGGCGATAGCCAGTCAGTTCTGACCCACAGCTGCCTTATCTCCATCGAAAGGAAATCCTGTCAATCCTGCACTATCTTCACAAGCTCTTCTGTGCTTGAACCTGTTGTTGAAATCACTGTGTAAATCCATCTCCTAGTAAAGCTTCCCCTCTTTTAAATAGCTTTTCACTTTTCCAAGCATGATGTCCTTTTCTGGGACTTATCTCTCCTGATAGCATATGCAAAGAATAGACATTATTACTATTTAATCTTGTAGCATCTCTTTTTATCAAATACCCCAAATCAGTTCATTTTTACTGTAGAATCGCCAAAGATAAAATTCCTCAACAATTGTATTTTAGTCATTGATTCCTGTACTTATGTCTAGGCTGGTGGAGTGTATCCTGTGAGAGCCTCTTCTGACTGCACATTCTAAGCACATTCAGACTCATTACTCTTTGCTGCAGCACCTTGCTTGCATGTCCTGTGCTTTTAATTATACATCACTTTCCCTTTTTAATATATATTTTTTGGAAGACAAAGTAAAATATTACAATGAAATGTGCAAAGAGCTGGAGTGAAAAAATCAAAAGGACCAAACTGCTCAGCATTTCTTAAGCTCAAGGAACTGAAGAACAAATTCAAACCTCGAGATGCTATACTTAAGTATTCTTTGGGCAGAACATTAAATGATCCAGAAAGTATTAAAAGAAAATGGAAAGAGTATACAGAGTCATTGTACTGAAAGGATTTTGCAGACACAGTAGAATTTCATGAAACAACATTTGAGCAAGAGCTTATGGAGATGAAGGAATTGTCAAAAAATAAGACCCCAGGAATTGATGGCATAACAATTGCTATATTTCAACAGATGGTGCCCTAGATGTGCTCACAAAGTAGTGTCAAGAAATCTGGAGGTCAACCACTTGGCCAACTGACTGGAGGAGATCTATATTTGTTCCCATTCCAAAGAAAGGAGATCCAACAGAGTGTGGAAATTATAGAACAATGGCTCCACAGTCAACACTCTTTGCAACAACAGCCAGGAAATTAAAAGACGTATTGCGATGGGAAAATCTGCTGTTAGGGACCTCTCCAAAGTACTGAAGAGTAATGGTGTCTCTCTGCAGACAAAGGTGCATGTGATACAGGCCATGGTCTTTGCAATCACTTGTTATGCATCAGAGAGTTGGACAATGACTAGGGAGGATAGAAGGAGAATTGATGCTTATGAGCTGTGGTGTTGGAGAAGAGTATTGGAAATACCATGGACTGCTAAGGAAAACAACAGTTTCAACCTAGAGAGGGTTAAACCAGGCTGCTCCTTGAAGGCAAGGATTCTGAAGCTTCATCTGACATACTATGGACAATGTTGCAAGGAAGGACCAGACCTTGGAGAGGGACATCATGCTTGGGAGAGTGGAGGGACAGCACAAGAGAGAAAGACCCTCTATGAGGTGGATTGATTCAGTGACTGAGGTAATTGGCATGGGTGTGTCAGAGATAGTGAGGTTGGCACAAGATAGAGCAGGGTTTAGGGCTCTTGTACATAGGGTTGTTATGAGTCGCAGGTGACTCAATGGCACATAACAACTACTGTATAACTGTATAACAAGTGACTGTATAACCAGTATTGGGCAAAATACTAGATCAAATTAGACAGTCAATATATATTCAATACATTTACATTTGACTAAATATTTTAAAATTTATGTATGCAAATTATTTGCAACTCTGCTTGTACAATAGCCTGTATATAGGTATGAGTTAAAACACTTTAACACTAACATCAATTCTTTTTAAGCCTGTCTGTGGTAGAAAGCATGGATGAAGATGTAATGCAGAAAAGATATAACCCATTATGGTGTTGATGTTATTTTTTAAAGGACTTACCAGTTTTCAACAAGATGATGTACTTATGCATTTACATTTTGAAATGCTAAAGGAATATTTTATTAGATGGTATAAATGTTAATTAAGACTGTATGCAATTATGTTAAGATATGTCAGTATACGTACACTTAAGATTGTTTCTGTTGATGGCCTAGGCATAACAAATGTATATTTAATAATAAGAAATTTTCTTACCAAAGCTCTGTATACATATACTATCTAAATATGGGTGTAAACATGTCTGGATTATGTTGTTTTAGTAAAAGACTTCAAAGTGTTGAATTGATTTGACCTCACTGGTTTCAGTATCAATCCAATCTTCAGAGTGCCACAGTAATATTAATGTATTTTTAAACACCCAAAAAATTTCTTTTTTAGTATAATCATAAACATAAATTATCTGTTACAGTACTTTTTTATTTTATTAATTTTAATGAACATTTACAGAGATTTTGGATTTCCATTCATTTATTGTTGCACTTTTTTCTCTACTCCCCCACCCCACCCATCCCAGTTCACTCTTCTCTTTCAAAAGCAAAAGATAAACTCCTTCATTGGTATAGTCTCCCCGCCCCTCGCCCCGAATACATTCCACTATGCAACCTTAATTCTGAATTCTTGTGATAATCATAATACCCTATCATATATCAATTTTAAACTGTTCTCTCCCTCATCTGTTTCAATGCGGTATACATAGTCTATCCAGTTTTCTCAGTCTTACCCGAACCCTGATGTCAGTCCAATTCTACAATACTGGCACTCTGCAGTATTGTCTTTTTGGAACTTAGATATTTTACTCAGGATAATGTCCTTCAGGGTCACCCGTTTTGAATAACATTGCATGAGTTCCTTCTTTTTCAATGCAGTGTAGCATTCCATTGTGTGAATATACCACAGCTTCTCTATCCATTCGTTTGTTGATGGGCACTTAGGTTGTTTCCAACTGCTTATTATTTTGAACAAAGCCACGATAAACATGGTGTGCATATATCTGCCTGGATGTCAGTTATGGTCTCAGGGTATATTCCCGGTAGTGGAATTGCTGGGTCAAATGGTATCTCTTTTTGCAACTTTTTCAGAAAGCACCACACCACTTTCGACAGTGGTTGCACCATTTTACACTCTCACCAACAGTGAATAGCGGTTCTAGTTTCTCCACAACCTCTCCAGCATTTGTTGCTTGCTGTTCTGTTAAATTTTGCTATTCTTACTGGGGTGAAATGATATCTCATTGTTATTTTGATATGAATCTCTCTTAGAGCTAGGGATTTTGAACATTTCTTCATGTACTTCTTGGTCATCTGAATGTCTTCTTTGGTGAAATGTCTGTTCATATCCTGTGCTCATTTTTCAGTTGGATTATTTACCTTTATCTTGTTGTAGTGCTCAAATGTTTTATAAATTCTAGATATAAGTCCCTTATCTGACATGCCATTACCAAATACTTTTTCCCAGTCTGTGGCTTCCCTTTTTACCCTGTTGGAGAAATTTTTGAATATGCATAGGGACTTGATTCTTAGAAGGGCCCATTAATCTATTTTTTTTTTTTCAGAGAACGAAAAAAGTTTTATTTAAAGTTCTAAACCAAGAAAAGATATGTTTGTTATCCCTAAAACCAAACCCACATATCATTTAAAATTTTATTTTCCCAAATAATAAAACTAATATAAAGGCAAAATACCTTGTTCTAGGTTTTTGTGTGGAAAATTCTGGTAATTATCATTGTTTAAGCCAAATTTTCTATTTTATCTTCTGGTTGTAGATTTTTCAGGATACTTGGAAGACTGTTTATGTTGTGGATTAGGACTTCTACAGTTCATCCAAGCTTTTCTTTAATAAAGTTTATAGTCCTTGGTTTTAGTCATAGGTCCATGAGCCAGCTTGGGTTGGTTTTTGTATATGGAGTGAGGTGTGGATCTTGCTTGAGTCTTCTGCCGATATTTTTCCAGTTTAGCCAACATCATTTGTTTAAAAGGCTGTTGTTTCCCCACTTAATTGATTTCACCTCCTTGTCAAAAATCAGTTGACCATAGATAGATGGGCTGGTTTCTGGGTTCTCAATTCTATTCCATTGATCTATGTGTCTGTCATTGTACCAGTAGTACCATGTTGTCTTAACCATCACAGCAATGTAGTAGGATTTAAAATCAGGGAGTGAGATGCCTCCTACCTTTTTCCTATTTTTAAGGAGTGTTTTGCTTATTCAGGGCTTCATTCCATTCCAAATGAAACTGGAGATTACCTTTTCCATCTCGTTGAAGAATGGGATTGGTATTTGTATTGGGATTATGTTGAATGTCTTCCAATCCATGAGCAAGGGATATTCTTCCACTTCTACAGATCTCTTTTTGTTTCTTGTAGAAATGTTTTGTAATTTTTTTTAATAGATCCTTTGTGCTTTTGGTTAGGTTTACCCCTAAGTATTTAATCTTGTGATTAGCTATTGTGAAGGGTATTGTTTTTCTTAGCTCCAGCTCTGTATTCTCTTTGTCACTGTAGAGAAATCCAACTGATGTTGATCTTGTATCCTGCTATTTTGCTGAATTGGTTAACTATGTCCAATTTTTTTTTTTCTGAATCTTTAGGGTTTTCTAGGTATGCTATCATATCATCTGCATAGAGAGATAATTTTACTTCCTCTTTGTCAATTTGGATATATCTGTTACAGTACTTTTAGAAAAAGTTAGATATATCAAGACTTCACGTTATCAAAATTGTTGGTTTTGTTAAGAGCTATCGAGTTGTAGGCAACTCATAGAAACCCTATGAATGAAAGACCTGACCACTTCTATAGCTTTCATCTTTTCTCCACATTCATAGAGTTTCTGGAGGCAAGATATTTCACAAGTGGATGCCACTCCTGCTTCCAAGCTTGTTTTAGTTGGGGAGCTCCACTAAACACTGTCCACCATTGGTAACCATTATCACGTTTAACACAGCAGTGTCACAGTGTTTAACATCACAGCAACCATGAGTTACCTCTGTATAGCAAATGGACATGCCAGTGCTATACCACTTAGAAGAATGTTTGACCAAAGACAATTAAAACCAGGCCTGTGGGCCACAGATTAAAATCATCCACCTTTGGCTTCATAGTCTAATTTTATATCTAGTAGGCCAAAAGAGCTCTCTCTATGTTGCTTTTGTTGTTGTTAAGTGCCAACAAGTTGTAGATGACTCATAGTGACCATATGAATGAAAGACCTGAACATTTGTATAACTTTCATCATTTCTCCAAGTTCATGGAGTTTCCAGAGGCATGATCTTTTGGAAGTGGATGCCACTCCTGCTGCCAAGCTTGTTTTAATCAGGGAGTTCAACCAAATACTGTCCACCATGGGTAACCATTATCACATTTGACACATCAGTGTCACAGTGTTTAGAGATACTGAAACAAACAATGTTCAAAGAACAGTTTCAGAAACTACTAGAACATTAAACTTGATATTCAAATATATCGGTAGAATAAGGTAAGCATTTTGTGTATAATCAAAGTAATAGCTGTTAAGAACTTATCAGTTAGATTCAGAAATTGTGGGGGTTTTTTTTCCTTAAATAGTTTTAAGGAATCCTCAATTAAAAATTTTAAAACTAGCTTAAGCACAAAATACAGGAGAATATAGGAAGATGGTAGAATTGTTAGAAATTTGAGAAAACACCTATGTAGACCAAACTGTCAGAAATGCTAACAGGAAACTGCAAAGTTAAGGAGCTTTATTCATGATTAATGACTCTTGCACCTCAATACTACTGCCCTCTTGCATTCCACCGGGTTGGATGATACTCTGCTCCTTGTTTCCCCCTTTCTCTCTTTGTGGAATTTCCTTCTAAATTAAAGGAGAACGAAGCCACAGCTGATATCTTCGTTTTTAGAGGATACTCAGGAGTCACTTCTAGCTTTTCACTTTTTGCAATTGGAGGAAATGGGAGTAAGTTTTGAAAGAGCAAACTCAGTTCTGGTAACATCCAAGAAATTAGGATTATATCTTGTATCTTGCATTTGTCAATTTAAATTATATAATTATTCATATTATCAATAATTATGAAATCACAGAGTTTTGTCATTATTAAATTTATTGAAATAATATTTTAGTAACTTCAATTTAATAAAGCAAGTTTTATAATTGTTGGAAACATATATTGCAAATTATAGCTGCTTATAAGAGAGGGCTCCATCCTGTAAGGAGTTGCATTGCTAACCCAAAGGCTGTCTGTGGCAAATCAGTGGCTCATTGGGAGAAAATAAACACTCTCCTCTCATGTGATATACAGCCTTAGAAGCCCAGTGGAGAGTAAGCTGTAAGATTATTCACACCCAATGACAATGAGTTTGAGGTTTATTTTAGAATTGGTAATGATTCGTGATTATCTTTGTATACAAAGTAAAAGTGCTCCAGAGAGTTTTCTAAGCTGTTCCCAGTCAGAAGCTGACCACCAATCTTGTCTTCTGGCGTTCATTGAATGACTTGTCTTGTTTATCAGTCAAGCATTTAACCATTTGCACCACATAGGGACTTCAATCTATGTGTGCTTATTAAATGAATGGATATCATTCAGGGTCGCAGACCAACAGCAACTAAGCCATCATAAATGTGTGATGTCATTTTCTCTCTAATTCACTGGAAAAGGGGAAAATATGGATGGGATTCTGGGGAGCTTTATGGGTCAAGTTTAGAAGCAGCATCATTTATCCATCAAAAGAATTTCTTTTTACATTCTGTTGGAGAAGAAAAGTACTAAGGCCATATTTAATAGCAAGAGAGAATATTTGGTAAGAAATAAAATGCAGGTGGGTTAGCTATGCTTTAGTTAGTGTGAAAGAAGAATAAAATTTTAAGAGGGAAGTTTGTGCCACAGCCTGAGATGAGATTAAAGTTTATTTTTCTACCTGTTGTGAAACCCACTGCTTTTTGTAATTCTTTGGCTGATGCACCTTTTAATGGTATACATTACACACTACTCTTTTTAAAAAGACTATATTTATATATTTTCTCTAAGAATATTGAATGAATAAACATTAAGTGGAGACAATACTTCAGAAATATTTTTATTAGCATAGATGACTATTAAGTTTAATCAAATAAGCAAAATCTTTTTAATAAACATAATATGATGTTTGCTTTATAGCCTATGAACAATTTGATTGAAACAAAATAAGTCTATTTCTGTCAAAAGACAGATAATCTCTGTACTCTTGATATATGGAGCTGGAGTAGATTTTTCCACACTAAATTTCCAGCATGTAGTCTCATGAAATAAAACCGGTTGACTTATGTTTCAACTCTCATTTCCCTACCCCTACAATTTGAACCAGGCTGTCACCAACAACTACGAATGAATCCTATAAATAAATTTCATTTTCTAATTCTTCATCTAATATAAGCAGTGCTCCTTCCATGTTTTCATAGCTTGTATTGTCTATCATTAGGAAAATTATAAGGTCAGTTCAGCATTTTGTTGTCCACATTATTGCGTAACTAATGACTCCTATTTCTACACCTCTGAAACATAACCAGAACATAAGATAAAGTAGGTCAGCTCGACAAATAATTGACACGAACTTCAGAAAATGTGTGTCTTTTGCATTGGCGGAGACAGACTAAACCTAATTACACGTATTATTATTGTTAATGTCCTTCCAAAGATCTAAATGATATAAAATCATTTAAAATGTCTACCTACTCTAGATTATGCAACTCAGCCTTAGGGTTCTTATGCTTTAAAGAATAAACTTGTTAAAATAATTTATGAATAAGGACACAAAGAGATAAAGGTAGATATGGAATCTACTAAAATAAATAAATGTAAGTTATGATCATTTTAGCACATCACTATCTAGTAATAATTATTAGATTTAACAATTCAATGTGCTTGATTAAGCAATTTAACAGATTTTTGTTATTAGTTCTTGCCATCTGTATGTTACAGATAACTATTTTGAAATAATGAAGTAGTATTGATGTTTAAATAGTCTTTAGGACTTTTTTCTCCTTAAGATGATAAAATTTGTATTCATTATTTCTATTATAAGTGCCCTCAGGAAGACTTTGTTGTTGTTGTTGTTATGTACTGTCGAGTCACCTGGTACTCATAGTGACCCTCTGTATAATAGCTCTGAACCCTGCCCTATCTGGCGCCAATTTCATTATCTCCAACATACCAATTACCTGCATTACCCCAGTTACTGGGTCAATCTATCTAATCCAGGGTCTTCCTTTCTTGCACTGTTTCTCCACTCTTCCAAGCATGATGGCTTTCTCCAAGTACTGGTCCCTCCTGGCAATATGCCCAAACTATATGAGATGGAGCTTCAAAATCCTTGCCTCCAAGGAGCACCTCAGTTTCACCCTCCCCAGGACAGATCTGTTTTATTTTCTTAGCAGTTTATGTTATATTCAATGCTCTTCTCCAGCACCATAACGCAAAGGCATCTTTGAGAAAGTACAGAAATATTTGTATTACTTAAAACATTTCATTTAGAACATCTGATTTAGTAACAAAACACACTGGAATTTAGAATTATATTTTTTAGTATATGTTCTAAATTGACAATTTTAAATATTTGCTTCTTAACAATCCTATAGTGCAGGTATTATTATTATGATGTCTATTTTACAGGAAAGGAAACTTAAGTTTGTAAAAGTTAACTATAGTGCTCAGAATAATATATTCAGGACTAGGGAACCTAGATTGCAATAAATAATGGTTTCATTAATTTCTTTTAACAATGCATGAATCAGAACATGCTGTTAGGTGCCATACTGATTCATGGCCATATCATATGTGGTGTTCCATAAGGTTTCTTAGCTGTAATTTTTTTAATTTTTTATTGTATTATTTTTACGTGTACCGTCAAATCAAATCTGACTGGTACAGGAGGAGATTGCCCCCTCCTTCTGCAGCAGAGCATCTGGTGGATTTGAACCACATATCTCTGGGATTGCAGTGTAGTGTCTTGCCGCTAGGCCACCAGAGCTCCCTTTAGCTGTAATTTTTTTTTTAAAAAACCCTTTTAATTGTAAATCCAGTGAAGGATTACAACAGATCAATATTCCATTCAACAATCATACACTCTGTGTGTTTGTATGTTGTCGTGTGTGTGTGTGTGTGTGTGTATGTGTATGGCACTGATTGCAAACCTTACAATGTAGCGATCACTTATCCCATTCCTCTCTTATGTTTTCAGTTCCAGTTGCTGCTGCTTCCAAATCATTCTTCTCTCTTTGTGTAAAAGCTGCCCTTTGAACTCAAATGGTTACTTTTCTAAGGAGTACATACTTCCTTTGTATTATTGTTGCATGCTTGTAATTTTAATGAAAATAGATTGTTTAAGAATAGCCAGGACCACATGGGGACAGCCATATCTGACCTTTATCAACTTCACAAAGGGGAACTGACCCTGGCAACATCAGTTCTCATGAGGAATTGCCATAAAGTCAGACGTGTTGCCCACACTCCAATACCTTTTTCTACTCATTCGAACACCAATCTTACTGCTTTACTGCGTCCAAAATTTGATGTGATAGCTCTAAGACCACACAGAACTATACTATGGTAGTCAAAATGTTATAACTCAGGTTAGTAGCAGAGTGTAGTTAGGACTGCTTTTGAAATGTGATCCTGGGTGCCTCAGCCTTGAGCCTTACTGCGTTAGGCCAGTATTTCAAAGTTCTCTGTCCTGTCAATATTAGTTCTTTCCCTGAAGGTTCCTAGCTTACCTTGGGTTCTGCCTGTGGAGGGGGTAGCATTCCCAAGATCAGCCGAGTCTCTTGTTAATTCTCTGGTTTTCTGCTTTGGCTATGGCTTCTACTGCTGTAGAATTTCTGGGCCCAAAAGATGTGCTACATTCTCTTCTTTTTTGCTGAAAGGGAAGATCTTTCTTTTTGTTGCCCTTTCTGCTCCATATAATGGCAAGGCGAGCCAGTCAGTCCCTTTGTGGATTGGTGAAACTAGCTAATCATTTTGGGCATAGATGATACCAGCCAATCTCCTAACATGCCCTAGTTGTGTATTTCCTCCATCCACATGTCAAAGTAAAATTGAATGGTTGAGAAAGTAATTCTGGACACTAAACTTTATACATCACAGATTGGCAAGCCTGTCTTCTGTGATATCATTGGGTAGCTTCAAACTATTGAATTTTAGGTTAGCAATCAAGAACAAAACTTTCATTCCACCTACAAACTTTAACCAAAACATGACTTTCCCAAAAGAATAATAGAGAAAAGAATTACTGTTTGTATTTTAATAAAAATACAATAATTCAAATTAGAGAAGAAATGTAAATATAAATTAAATGAAAACACACATGACTTTCAGTTTCATTTAAATAGTTGGAAAAGTGATATGTTTGTATTCCTTCAAATATAATAAAACTATTAATGTTATAACCACATAAATATGTGTATAATATTACATTTATCCTTTACTGTTATTCTTTTTTGAGAAAGAATACATATATACAAACACACACACATACACCCATGCGTGCCAGAAAATCCAAAGCAGGTTTTATTTAAAATAAATTCAGAATATAAAATGCATCCTTATTTAATGAAAAAATGAAATGATGTATTTTTAGGTATCCCATTTTAATATTTTAAAATGTAGGGTTTGAGAGTGTTGCTTTAAGAAAGATACTCATATTATTATAAAAATAGAACTTGTGCTTGTGATGTTGCAGTTGCCATGGTTACTACAAATTTGTTACTTAATAGCAGAGCAAATAGATTCATAAACATGCTAATTATATCTGATACATTTTTTCAAACTGTTTTATATGAATATGCATATAGTTTGCATAAAAATGAATGTCCCAATCCAATAATTTTGGAAGTTTTTGAAGGTTTTGCTGTGTTCTCTGTGATCTACTATGTGACTGTTTCACCACAGGAATAAAAAAGCAAACGCCTTTAAAATTTACAGGGGAGGCAACTCTTGTTTTTTTAATGTAAATAATGTAAGAATTTCCAAACCTCAAATATTCTAATACTTTAATATCCAGTCAGCTCATGGAAACATAAAAGATTAAAGTTGGAGTTCATAATAAAGCTCTGTAAAGCTTTGTAATAAAGCTTTTTGTTCTGTCACTCATTTGGAGAAATGTTAAAAGGGGAGTATGACAAAGGAATGAGTACAGTGCTCAGTTTTTGACATGAATCAGCATACTGTAAATTTTGCATATAACATGAGCAAGTGATTTTATGTTTGAAATGCTCAGCTTTATAGCTAATGCATTTAATGAAGTCACGTGCACATTGGACATTGAAAAAAAACACACAAGGACCAAGTTTACCTTTCTCTAAAAGGCAATCCCATTATTATAATAAGAAAGGAGGGATCATCTTCTGCAATTACAAAACCATGAGAAGGGGGAAAAGTTGGTTCAGGTGATTCAGTGAGCAAGTGCATGCTATAAGTCAAGATAAATGCAGGAAAGAAGCTGTGACCCTTCCTGAGAAAGACGGTTTGCTTGGGAGATTTGTGACTTCAGCCAGGGCCTTGTGCAGCGCTCTGATGAAAGAGGGGTAATATATGTTTCTCCAGAGAGTTACACCAGGACAAGTCTTGTTAGTGAAGATGGAACCACTCTTGTTTCTCCACTTAAAACAATGTCTCACTTCCTCTTTCATTACTCCAAATTGTTTCTTCTCAGATGCGAGTTAAAGTTAGACTCTTAGTAAGGAGCTCAGAAACCAGGTAATATTTAGCAATATCCGTGATATTAGTAATCAACTCCTTATTTGTGTATGCTGTGTTTTTCTCTTTCACAGCTGAAGCACAAAGAAGCTGGTTACTGTATTTCAGGTGTTTGAGCACGTCAGGGATATTGACTGAAAAATCTGCTCTGCAGCTCACTGTCACCTCGTGATTGATATCAGCTGTAACAAGATAAAATGTTATGGCATCATAATTCTGTTTGATGCAAGGTAATCTTTGATCTTTTACTATCAACAGAAGATTATAATATATACTTAGTGTGATAAATAATACCCTTTCACTGATGTCGGAGAAAGAGCAAGTTAAACTGCTAACAGTTCTAATAGCTAGCATTTCATTTGCCGTTTTTAAGACTAAACACTTCATAAATAGAAAGACAAGTCATTTGAAAATATATTATTAATAAATTGTTACATCATCTGTTAATAATTAATCATTAGTTTTTCTCCCTATGGATTAAATGAGAGACTGTGTTTTTTAAAACTACTAAATTCATGGCCCTGGAGTAAATGTTGATTGGCAGTAATATTGGTATTGAGGCACCAATTAGAGATATTAATTTTCAAAAAGAATTTGTAAATTAAAAATCATGAAATGAATATTTGATGCATGAAGTATAGTTTGGAAAATTATCTCTTCTTCCATCCAACAAATAGCAACTGTTTGATAAACACAAGACATTAGTATTACTTTTATCATTACTGGTTGCAATCTTGGTAAACATGGTGATTTTTATAAATGATCTCAAGTGACCTTTGTCTGCTGGGCAAAGCTCTTCTCATCCTTGAATATGTGCACCAAGTGAAAGAAGATCCTTTGAAAATTTTTTTCAGTGCATTTTTTCTCTGCCCCTCAGAAAAGAGGGCTTATCTGTGCTCCATTGTGAGCTTCTCCATTTTTTCCATGATTTCTGATTTTCATTGTCTTGAGATTTGTTTGTTTGTGTGGTTTCTCTACTAGACTCTGAGTGCTCAGGCTCATTGGGTCTGAATTTGGAGAATCTGTATCCTTGGTATTCACTGAGTGCTGATTGAATGTTGGTTGGTTGAATTATTGACTGAGAAGGTCACATTGTACAGAAGGTAAAAGGGTTAAAAAGAAAAGGAAATGATATGAGCCTACAAAAGACAAACATTAGAAAAGAGTATGTTGTCGTGTTGCCTGCGACTCATAGCAACTCTATGTACAACAGCCCTAAAACTTGCTCTAACCTGTGCCAATCTTATTGTCTCTGACACACCTTCACTGATTACCCTAGTTACTGAATTAATCCATCTCATCAAAGATCTTCCTCTCTGGTGCTGTCCCTCCACCCTCCGAGGTATGATGTCCCTCTCCAAGGATTGGTCCTGCCTTGCAACACGTCCAAAATATGTCAGACGAAGCTTCAGAATCCTTCCCTCAAAGGAACAGCCTGGTCTCACCCTCTCCAGGTCAAACTTGTTTGTTCTCCTAGCAGTCCATGGTATATTCAATACTCTTCTCCAGAATCATAGCTCAAAGGCATCAATTCTCCTTCTATCATCCCTAGTCATTGTTCAGCTTTCCAATGCATAGCAAGTTATCCTACAAAGTCCAATTCAATGTTTATGATTTCTATCCACAACTTTATAGTATTAACGGACATACCTCTAATTTGATCCTCATAATAAGCTTTGAAATAGTCAAGTGAGATGCCATTACAGCACAAAATGATTTGCCCAGGTGACACAACTAATACTCAAGGATTCAACATGGACATCTGACAATAGAGACTGGACTTCTTTTTAATATTAAAATGTTTTTAATTGTGTCAGTCCACCTGGTTGAGAGTCTTCCTCTCCTTTGCCGACCCTCTACCTTTCTAAGTATCATGTCCCTCTCCTAGAAATAACCCCTGCTACCAACATCCCCCAAGTATGTGAGATGAAGCATCATCATTTTTGCCTCCAGAGAGGTCTGCACCCTCTCCAAGACATATAGACTTGTTTCTTTTGGCAGTTCATGGGACGTTAAGCTCTCTCTCCACCACCACAGCTCAAAGGTATCAGTTCTCCTTTTGTCATCTTTATTCATCATCTAGCTCTCAGATTCATAGCAAGTAATCAGAAAGACCATGGCTTCAATCAGATACACTTTAGTCCTCAAATTGACATCATTACTCCTCAATAATTTGGAGATGTCCTTAATTGCAGACTTTCACAGTGCAATATATCTCTTGATTTCCTAACTGCTGGGATCAAGGGTGTTAATTGTGGATCCAAGTAAGGTGACGTTCTTGATAGTTTCAATGTTTTCTCCATCTACCACAATGATACCTATAGGTTCAATGGCAAGAATCTTTGTTTTCTTGACATTGAGATGCAATCCATACTGAAGGCTGTATTATTTGTCTTATGCAACAAGGACTTCAAGTCCTCCTCAATTCCCGCAAACAAGGTGTGTCACTTGTGTAATGCAGATTATTTATGAGTCTCTCTCTGATCCTGATGTCACATTCCTATTCATAGAGTACAGCTTCTTGAATAATTTTCCCTCAGCGTACAGATTGACTACAACCCTGACACATTTCTTTTTTAATTTCTTTTATGTCACCTTTTATTTGTTTTTATTAATTTTAATTTATTTTTTACCTTTTATATTAATTGTAATGAAAATGTAAAGAGACTTTGGATTTCTATTCATTCATGTTGCACTTTTCTCTCTGCCTACCCCTACTCCCCAGTACACTTTTCTCTTTGAAAAGTAAAGGAAAAATTCTTTCATTGTTCTACAATCCCACCCCCCAGGTCTACTCCACTATGCAGCCTTCCTTCTGGACACCTGTCATAACTATAATACCTAATCACGTATCCCTTTTAAACAGTTTTCTCCATCTGTTTCAATGTAGTATACATTATTGAACCCATCTTTCTCAGTCTCCCTCCAACCTCAATGTCAGTCCTGTTTTACAACAGTGGCCCTATGCAGTATTTGTCCTTTTGTGACTGAGATATTTAATTCAGCATAATGTCTTCCAGGGTCACTCATTTTGCATAATTTTGCATGAGTTCCTTGCTTTTCAATGCAGCATAGTATTCCATTGTGTGAATATACCACAGCTTTTCTATCTATTTGTTTGTTGATGGGCACTTAGGTTGTTTCCAGCTCTTTGCTATTGTGAACAAATCTACAACAAACATGGGTGGCAGTTATGATCTCGTTAGGGTGAATTCCCAGTAGTGGAATTGGTTGCTGGGTCAAAATGGTGTCTCTATTTGTAACTTTTTGAGAAATCAGCACACCATTTTCCACAGAGGTTGCACCATATTACACTTCCACCAACAGTGAATAAGAGTTCCAGCTTCTCCAAAACCTTGCAGGACTTTCTTGTTTGCTGTTCTGTCAAATTTTGCTCTTCTTACTGGGGTGAGATGATATCTCATAGTTGTTTTTGAACATTTCTTCATGTGCTTGTTGGCCATTTGAATATCTTCTTTGGTGAAGTATCTGTTCATATCCTGTGCCCATTTTTCAACTGGGTTATTTGCTTTTTATCTTGTTATGGTGCTTGAGTATGTTATAAATTGTAGATATAAGTCCCCTGTCTGACACGTCATCACCAAATATTTTTTACCAATCTGTGACTTCCCTTTTTACCCTGTTGGAGAAGTTTTTGGATGTGCATAGGAATTTAATTCTTAGAAGGTCCCATTCATCTATTTTATCCTCTCCTGGTTGTAGATTTTTCAGGATGCTTGGAAGACTGTTTATGTTGTGGATTAAGACTTCAAGAGTTCTTTCAAGCTTTTCTTTAATGAAATTTATAGTCCTTTGTTTTAGTCCTAAATCCATAATCCACTTTGAATTGGTTTTTGTGTATGGAGTGAGGTGTGGATCTTGCTTGAATTTTCTGCACATAGTTTTCCAATTTTGCCTGCACCTTTTGTTAAAAAGGCTGTCATTTCCCTACTTAACTGATTTAATCTCCTTGTCAAAAATCAGTTGACCATATATAGATGGACTGATTTGTGAATTCTCAATTCTATTTAATTGATCTATGTGTCTGTCAATGTACCAGTACCACGCTGTTTTGACCACCACAGCAGTGTAGTAGGATTTGAAATCAGGGAGTTAGATGCCTCCTACCTTGTTTCTCTTTTTAAAGAGTGCCTTGCTTATTCTGGGCCTCTTTCCATTCCAAATTAAATTGGAGATTGCCTTTTCCATCACATTGAAGAATGGAATTGGTATGTGTATTGGGATTGCATTAATTGTGTAAATTGCCTTTAATAGTATTTTTATTTTCACAATATTGAGTCTTCCTATCCATGAGAAAGGGGTATTTTTCCACCTCTCAAGTTCTCTTTGTTCTAAAAATGTTTTTTAATTTTCTTTGAATAGATTCTTTGTGCTTCTGGTTAGATTTACTCCTAAGTATTTAATCTTGTGATTGCTATTGTGAAGGGTATTGTTTTTTTCATCTCCAGTTCTGGATTCTCATTGTCCTGTAAAGTAATCCAATTGATTTTTGTATGTTGATCTTGTATCCTGCCATTTTGCTGAATTGGTCAACTATGTCCAGTAGTTTTCTTGCTGAGTCTTTAGGGTTTTCTTAGTAAGTGATCATATCATCTGCATAGAGAGATAATTTTACCTCCTCTTCACCAATTGAGATACCTCTTATTTCTTTCTTTTGCCTTATTGCTATTGCTAAGACTTCCGGTACAATATTGAATAGGAAAGGTGACAGTAGGCATCCTTGCCTAGTTCCTGTTCTCAAGGGGAATGCCTTTAATCTCTCTCCATTGAGAACAATGTTGGCATGCTGGTCTGTGTATATACTCTTTTCCATGTAGCATAAATACCCCTCTAACCCTATTTTGTTGAGTGTTTTAATCAGGAAAGGATGTTGGTTTTTGTCAAAGGCCTTTTCTGCATCAATTGATAGGATCATGTGGTTCTTGTTCTTTGTTTTGTTAATGTGATGAATTACATTGATTTTTTTTCTTACGTTGAAGAGATTGAACATTTTTACTGATACCAGAAGATCTTCCTCATGTCTGTTTTGCTAATTCAGAAAATGTTGATATGCAGAATCCCTGGTTCAATTTAGTTCAATTATAGAATAAATGGATTAAATGCTATTTGGATAAAATGCTAAATATCACCTTTGGTTATTGCTACCAGAGTGATATGAGGATGCTAGGAAGTGGGAATTCTGAGAACAGTGCAACATTTTCAGTTAAATATATTTCTCTGTTTCTTCAGATCCTTGGTTTAGAATTTACTATCCTGGATTAGGATTTTTAGATTTTTTTTCCTTAAATAGGAAAATCCTTAAAATACATGATGATGATGTTGTTTTGTACTGTCGAGTCTGAACCAACTCAAAGCTGATACTCCACTAAGTTTTCAGAGGCAATAAGTTACTGCCTCTGAAGGGAAGAGATTGCTCGTTTTTGTCCTGCAGAGCAGCTAGTGGATTTGAACTGTATGTCTATGGGTTGGCAGCATAGAGCCTCATTGCTAAGTTTGTACAGACAGACCAGTATTCACTCCATAATATTGTGTTTATTCAGGTTCTAAAAGGAAACCATCTCCAAAAATAGTAGCTTCCTTTGGATTTTTGCAGATTCATTATTCTGAAGGAAATAGCAGGTGTCATCTTCCTTTAACAGGTGCGAATCTGGACTTTTCAGGCAATTAAACTAGTATTTTAAAACCACAGCTTCAATTAATTTGGATCTACAAATTCTGTCAAATATAGCAATTTAAATACACACACTTCATAATTGAACTGCCTTAAAAGATTGCTGCTAAAACTTGGTTTGCACAAAAGAGAATTGTGGTGTAGAAAGATTAAGAGATTTCTCCACTCTGTATGACTCTCTGTGGTACAATCAGAAATCAAACCCATATTACCTTTTAATGTTCCAGTTCTCTTTTTTTCACTGATGTATGGCAACTTCTTGGTGGATGTTTCAGTTCCTTGTTGCTGTTTAACATATCATTCTTTGCTGTCGTGACATGGGGGAGGGTAAGCTCAGGCCACTGCTTTGGAGCTGTACTGATGGTTCTCTCACATCGCAAAATTTTCCTACTGCTAAGAAACAACCACGTCACGCATATGTGCCCATTAAATTCATTGCCATTGAGTAAGAACTAACTCATAGCTGACCATTCAATGGTTTTCCGAGACAGTAAATCATATTATCCATCTTTCTCCCTCTCAAAAATTTGTTGGTAGACTCAAAGTGCTAGAGAGACACAGCCTTGTTGAGCATACTATATAAATACATCTCTCTCTCTCTCTCTCTCTCTCTCTCACACACACACACACACACACTATGGTTTTAGGTGCCATCATGTCAGGTATAATTCATAATGACTCTATGAACAATAGATCTGAAGCCTCTCCTATCCTGTGTCATCCTCCCACACTCTGACACACTGGACTCCATTATTGTACTCACTGTATCAATCCACCTTGTTGAGGGCATTCATCTCTTTCACCATCCCCCCACTTTCCAAACATGATGTCCTTCTTCTAGCAGCATGCCCAAAGTCTGTGAGATGAAGCTTCATGATACCTGCCTCGGAGGAGCACTCTGGCTACATCTTCTCCAAGTCGTATCTGTTTGGTTTTTTCCAGTTCGTGGGATATTCAGTACTCTTCTTAAACACTACACTTCAGAAGTATAATTTTTTCTTCTGTCACCTTTATTACTTGTCCAGCTCTTTGCAGCGTAGCAAGTGACTGCAAAGATCATGATCTTAATCAAGTACACTTTAGTCCTCCAACTAACGTCATTGCTCATCACAAACCAACATGTAAATTGTTATTTGAAAGAAGATTTACAAAGAAAATTGTTTCGTTCAAGAATTCCTACACATTATGTTTAATATTATTGATTTCAGTGCCCACAATAGAATCACATTTTCTCCACTTCCTGGCTTTAATTCTGATTTTCATTAATCCTTCTATACCTTTAGATATCTTCCCTCTCTTTATTACTGTAGTGCTAATCGTCCCCTTATTGTGGCCTGCATTTCCCTTCACTCATCTTAGTATATGCCTAGTAACTGTTATTTTCATTCATCTCTCCCTCCCTGTCATCCCTGGTAATCATCCAAGAATGATTCTATCTGTGTGAGAACTTTTACTTATTTTTTTCCATATCAGGAGTCTTATATTTTTGTGAGTAAATATTTTACTTGGCATTATGTCTTCTAGATGCATCTATGTCATGCAATTTGGGGCATACTTTATTGTTTTTTTGGTGTTGCTCAGTACTTATTCCAGTACTTATTCCATTGTGTGAATGTACTACAGTTTCTTTATTCATTCATCCATTAATAGACACTTGGGTTGTTTCTGTACCAATGTTATCATATATAATACTGCAGTACGCATGAGTGATCATACATCTTTTCATATGGCAACTAATTTGGGATATTTACCTAATAGCCAGCTGCTCTGTGGGAGAAGGATGAGCAGTCTCCTTTGTGACTTACTGCCTCTGAAAATCTACTGAGGATCAGCTATGGGTCAGTTCTGACTCAACGGCATGCAACAACAACAAGTGGGATTGCTGGATTGAATGGTGTTTCTAGTCGTTCTAAAAGAAGTGCCAAACTGTTTTCCATAGTGCTTACACCATTTTATATTCCCAATACAGTATCTAAAAATTACATTCCCTCCTCAACCTCACCAGCATTTGTTGTTGCTATCTTATTAAATTTTGCCATTGACGCTGGAGTGAAATGTTATCTCATTGTTTTGATTTGCATTTCTGAGCTAATGATCTTGAGCACTTCTTGATGTGTTTGTTGGCCATCAGAATGTCTTATTTGGTGAAATGTGTTTTCCTCACAGGCAAATATTTAGAGTGAAAGATTTAAACATTCTTCTATAGCCAGATTTAATAAGTGAAAGTGAGTATGTAAACTGGAATTTAATGAAGCAGTTTATGTGTGTAACTATTTAGCATTGATTTACATCTTGTTTATCTCTATTTTCTGATGAAGCTTCTTCAGGAGAAACTAGAATATAGACAGTGATGAGAGAGGATGGACATTGTCTATAGTGGGCTTGAGGGTGTTGTTATTTTGCTGAAAAATCCAAAGCTCTTTACTAAATTCTCGGTTTAACCATTTCTCTGAAAAAGAAAAAAAAATCAAACAATGCACCAGCAGAAATTCAGAAGATGGAGAGCATGTTTTGTATGATAAATTAGAACAAAAGAAGTCATCTACATACAGCAGACATTTTATGGTTCTAACAGTTGTAATTTTTTAACTTTTATACTGAAATTTTTATTATTAGTTTGAGAATTTTGTTGAAAATTAAGACATTTTCTTAACTCTTTTTTTTTCACGAAAATAATAGTCACTTAACCCTTTTTTACTTCTGAAAATTATTGTTTGTTTAGTTTTTGTTTTTTTTTTAATTTTTTTAAAATTTGTTATTAATTTCAATGAAAATTTATGGAGACTTTGGATTTCCATTGATTCATAGTTGTATTTTTCTCCCCTCCCACACTCCCCCATAGTACACTACCCTCTTGGAAAAGTAAAAGAAAAACTATTTCATTGTTTTACTACCCTCCCCCAGGTCCACTCCATCATGCAGCCTTTGCTCTGGACTCCTGTCATGACAAAAATACCTAATCACATATCCCTTTTAAACAGCTTTCTCCCTCATCTCTTTCAGTGTAGTATATATTATTGAGCCCATCTTTCTCAGTCTCACCTCAACCCCGATGCCAGTCCTGTTTTACAATAGTGGCACCATGCAGTAATTGTCCTTTTGTGACAGATACTTCATTCAGTATAATGTCCTCCAGGGTCACCCATTTTGAATAATATTGCATAAGTTCCTTGTTTTTCAGTGCAGCATAGTATTCTATTGTGTGAATATACCATAGCCATAGCTTCTCTATCCATTCGTTTGTTGATGAGCACTTAGGTGTTTCCAATTCCTTGCTATTGTGAACAAAGCCACAATAAACATGGGTGTACATATATCTCCCTGGATGTCAGTTATGGTCTCTTTGGGGTATATTCCCAGTAGTGGAACTGCTGGGTCAAATGGTATCTCTATCTGCAACTTTTTGAGAAAGTGCCATACTGCCTTCCACAGTGGTTGAACCATTCTACATTCCCACCAACAGTGAAGAAGTGTTCCAGTTCTCCACAACCTCACCAGCATTTGTTGCTTCCTGTTCTGTTAAATTTTGCTATTTTGACTGGGGTGAGATGATATCTCATAGTTGCTGAAATTTACATCTCACTTAGAGCTAGGGATTTTGAACATTTCTTCATGTGCTTGTTGGCCATCTGAATATCTTCTTTGGTGAAGTGTCTGTTCATATTCTGTGCCCATTTTTCTATTGGATTATTTACCTTTATCTTGTTGTGGTGCTCAAGTATTTTATAATTTTAAAATTTAAATTTTAAATTTAAAAGTATTTTAAAATTCTAGATATACATCCCTTATCTGATATGTCATCACCAAATTCTTTTCCCTAATCTGTGGCTTCCCTTTTTACCCTTTTGAAGAAGTTTTTGGATGTGCATAGGGATTTGATTCTTAGAAGATCCCATTCATCTATTTTATCTTCTCCTTGTTGTAGGTTTTTCAGGATACATGGAAGACTGTTTATGTTGTGGATTAGGACTTGTAGCATTCTTCCACCCTTTTCCTTAATGAAACTTATAGTCCTTGGTTTTAGTCTTAGGTCCATGATCCATGTTGAGTTGGTTTTTGTATATGGATTGAGGTGTGGATCTTGCTTGAGTCTTTTGCAGATACTTTTCCAATGAACCCTTTTAATACTCCCGCTTCTCTAGATTGTAAATTTCACTGGCATCATTTGGTTGATTCTTCTTCTCATCTTTTTCAAAGAACACTGATATGACTGCAGTGATTTGAAGTATTAACTGTTTTGTTTTTTTTTAAAATTTATTTATTGTTTAAGTTTTAACTGTTGATGAATGATCTGCGTTGGTCTCACTTAAGTGTCTAGTTGTTGTCAGGGCCTCTGTGTTTGTGGCCTCTAATTGTCAAGGAAGCTAACATGGACTTCTTTATGTGATGTTGCTTGATTTCTAAAGGACTGACAATGGATGGTTCAGTGTCTCTCAACTCAAATTTAATTGCCGTTGAGTCAGAATCAACTTATAGCAGACTCTCCAGGCAATTTTCAAAGGTTCTAAATTGCTTGACAGAAGATTGTTCATTTCTCTTCCTTGGAGTTAGTGATGGATTTGAGCCACCAAAAAGGTGTCACCTTTACGTTAGCAGCTCAGCTCCCAATAGACGATGCCTCTAGACCTCTGAAGTGTGTCTGTAGGTGTAGATTTGGAACCCCCATAAAATGATCCCACCATAAATCAATATTTTATTGGTTAAGGAAAACCAAAAAGGTCTTCTAAAGGATAAAACAGGCAGAGCAATACCAAAACCCAAACCAAATTATTGCCCTTAAGTTGTTCCAACTCCTAATGCCCTCTTATCCGATTTCCGAGCCTCTAAATCTTTACCAGTGGAGTCCTCCCATAGTTCTCCATGAGGTTACTGGTGAATTCAAATGGCTGGTCTTTCAGTTAGCAGGCTTGTGTGTTAGGCACTATGCCACCAGTGCTCTAGGTAGAAGAATAGACTCTATTAATTGATAGGAGAAATAACAAAGTTCCATTGTTAAGAGGTAAATATGTAATGCATATTAACGTAGTAGGAACATGTATCTATGTTTTGTTATTGTTGTATATAAATTAATAATTTTTATGACAGTCTCTTATATCTATATTTTTACATGTTGGATGTTTAATTTTTGTTTTGTTTTTAATTCCTTTGAGGCTTCTACTGTTTCATACAATAGAGATAACCTATTCTGACTCAAAAGGATAATAATTTGGTATTTTAAAGGTTTGTGGTTTGTTCCCCCCCTTTTACCACAAGTTAATGGGATAGGCTGATAAATATACATCAGTTTTTCTTAAGAAGTTACTAGAGGAAAAATTGTTTCTCTAGTGAGTGTGTGTGTTTTGGTTTCTGCTAAATGATGATGTTGAATTGATTTGTGTGCCAACTAGAATTGCTTCAGAGTGTTTTCAGTTGTTTTGTTCTCAATTCAATATGTACCTTTATTCACAGAGAGCATTAGCAGCCCTTTCCCAGGCAATCAATCATAAACTAAAGAGAAAAACAATGTTTTAATAGAATATTGAAAAAAGAGGAAGTAACTAAATAACTCAGAGGAAAGAGTTATCTTGGTAAATTCAGAGTTCCTTTAAAATATATTCAACCTGTAATTGGTAAAACAAGTGTTCTCGTTTCAAAATTATATCATGAATCGTGATTTTTAACTTTACCCAATTACAGACTCTAGCAAAGAAAGTAATATAGGTGGTTGGGACAAAACACTTATGTTTAATATACTTAGTTTCCTGATATGCAAAATGCTATTCAGTAAGCACAACAATTCTCATGCTATTTAAGAATTTCAACAATTCTCTTACACAATATTATTGTACCCATTTGAAAATTAGAAAAATTAAGATTTGGAAAGGCTGTTCATTTAGGCAAATACCACACAAATGAACAGTATCAGAGATGGAATAACAGTGCAGACTACTCCGAATATTATATATATTTCCCATTATTTACAATCTATTCACTAACAGTCATTAGATTAAATCTCCTAAGCATTTTTCGTAGAGGATCAGAGATAAGCAGGTAAAAAGAAAGTATATAGTTAAATGCATACATAGAAGACTTGATATGTTGTAACTAATAATTGCTCTTCTACAAGAATTTAAAAGTAAACACTGTAGTAAGAAAGGAAAATAATTTGCTCCTTCTTTCAGGGTGAATAAAATTTGGGCCAATTTCAAAGTAAAAGAAATTTTTTGTGTTCTTTGATTTAGAGTAACTTGGGAGAAATGTGAGTTAGTATTGAACATAATTTATTGTATTTTTTAAAAATATATCTCCAATTTGGACATGTACCTCACTAACTTTAAGTCAATTCCAACACATAACAACTTTGCATATAAAATTTGTACAAGCAGATATTAACCTAAAAAGCATAGATTACATGGTGAAAGAAAAAACTAACTAACTAAGAATTAAATTTAGGATGCATTTTCCTCATTACTACATTTCTGGAATCATAATTTGCCTTATGGCCAATGACAAGAAAATGTTGTATTGTGTATTAATTAGCATATTTTCCTTTACCCAAAAACAATAAAAATGACAAAACACTCAAGCACGTTATATAATTCTGTTATCTCTTTTATAGATGAAATAACTAAGGCATAGAAATAGAAAGGATTTTTTGTGTCATAAAGGTAATGAGTTTTTAATCAAGAAAGACTGAATTGCAAGAAGTCTGAAATAGCAAAGTCAAAATATATTTTGTGGTACAAAATGGCCACCATAGCTGTAGAAATTTGAGCAAAGGAAAAGTCATTAGGACTGAAGAAACTTGTCAGTCTACTGTTCTTTATCCTGGCTGTGCACCATTAATGTGTTCCATTGCTGGCCAACAGATTGAAGATTTAAATTCACCCAGGGGGAGTGCAGAAGAAAGGTCTAAGAATCTATTTCTGAAGTGTTAGCTATTGAAAGTCCAGTGAAGAGAGTTCTACACTGACCATAAATGGGGTTTCCATTAATCTTTATCTTATTATCTATCTTTATAATTTTTATTGTCTTATCATTCATATACACTGTATTTCATGCAGGTACAGTGTATTTTATACAATCTTTTATATTGTGAGCTTTCCCCTCTTATATTCATCTTGGTAATAATTACTTTTTTAAAAAATTGGTTTACTTACAAAGTTCATATACATTGTGTTTCACACTATTCACAGTGTGTTTCACACTCAGTGGTGCCACTGGCCCTCTTTTCTTGTCTTCTCCACAACTTTGCCACTGCACATCATTGTGTACTTACTATCATTCACCTTATTTTCTTTGATAAAAATCTTTAATCAGTCTCTTACCAAATCCTATACTCTCTTGCCTAAAATAATTCCCTTTTCTCTGCCTAGTGAAGCCAAAATTGGAAACTATCTATATACTTTTATAAGCACAGTATTAACATAACAGAAGCTATATCACATATTTTATGCTTGCATCAAGTCTTCTGTCTCATTTCACCCCCTTAAGTTATATTTACTATGAAATCCCTAATTTTAACTTGAGTTCCATATCATCTAAAAATGTTAAAACAATGCTGAATGAATTAACTATTTTTTTTAAAAAATAGACTCTAGGATACAATTTTATCTTTGAAACGGAGACATTTATGATATTTAAAGTCTTGACTTTAAGTTACTTGCTTTGGAAAACTTTATTTAGCAGATATAATTGGCTTTCATTATGAAATCCTATAGGACCTCGTTTTCCCATATTGTAATAATTGCCACTGATAATTGTACATATATATTGAATGCCTATAGGACGAAGAAAGGAACGAGAGAGGGGAAAGAAAGGAAAAGAAAATAGAGACAAGAGACTTGTTATATGATAAAACTTTTCAGAATTTTAAATGAAAAAGATGAAGTGAGATAAAGCCCAAACATAGGCTTGCGTAAATTTTTGAGAAAGGATTAAGATGCCACAAATGTATATAAAGGCAACAGATCCAGTTAACCAGAATGTATTTGAGCTGTATTTGATTTGATAAATAGCATAAACAATTTTCAATTAAAGAAACATTGTAGAAGTAGTGTTTTGAAAGATTGATATAGTTTTCTGTTAGAATGAATTAGTAACAAATTAGATTGGGGTATCTAATGATGATAATTAAAATAAGTGGCTGAACATTAGAATAACTTGGCTAGCTCATAAAACCAAAACCAACTAACAGCAACAACAAAGACATGCAACAACAAAGACATGGATGTCAAACAATTTAGTCTCAGCTACTAACCAAATGGCTAACCATTTGAATCTACCCTGTAGCACCTCAGAATAGAGGCCTGGTGATCTGCTTCCTGAAGGTGACATGAATCAGGATCAACTCAAACTAGTGTGTTGAAACTGCACCCCAGACTGGTTAAATTGCTTTGGGAGAAACCCAGAAGTTGTACTTTTAGAAAAAAAAATTCAAAACCTCCCCCAGTCAATTTTCCCCCCTACAAGTAAAATGATAACAGTCTAGCTGGCATTGCCAAAATACTTTTTTTCCCCCTAAAAAGAATAATTGCATATAGAGAATGTGCTTTTCAATTAGTGGACAGAAGAGATCCACTTAAAGAGATAGTGAGTTAGAGGGGTGCTGACTTAAGAAGCAGTGCTGAAACTGAGGAGGGCCTGTAGTATTCACTGTAGAAGGTCAAGGACTGCAGTCTTCAGTATGGATTGAAGATCAACATCAAGGAAAGAATGATTCTCATAAGTAGGCCAATTAGCAGCACTATGATAGATGGAGAAAAAAATTGAGATTGTTAGTAAGTTAAGCTTGCTTGGTTCCACAATCAATGCTATTGGCATCAGCAGGATGGAAATCAAAAGACAAATTGCATTTGGAAGATCTGCTGTCAGGGACCACTCCAGAGTGCTGAAGAGCAATGATGCCAGTCTAGTGACTAAGGTGTGCCTGATACAGGCCATGGTCTTCACAATTACTTGCTATGTATCAGAGAGCTGGACATTGAACAAAGATGCTAGAAGAAGAATTGATGCTTTTGTGTTGTGGTACTGGAGAAGAGTGGTGAGCATATTATAGATTGCCAAGAGTACAAACAGATCTGTCCTGGACAGAATGAGACAAAATCCACGGAGGCAAGGATTTTGAGTCTCCATCTATATACTTGGGACATGGTGCCAGGATGGACTAGTCATTGGAGAAGGACATCATGCATAGAAGGGTGGAGGACAGTGAAGGAGAGGAAGATCCAAAATGAGATGGAATGACACAGTAACTGGAGTAATGAGAATCGGTGTGCCAGAGACAGTGAAATTAGCTCAGGATATTACAGGATTCAGGGCTATTGTGCTATGAGTCATAGTTGACTGTATGACACATAACAACAACAGCAACAGTGAATTTTGGACACGCTGAGTTTGATATTGTGAAAGGCAGTGAAGTGGAACGTTAGGGAACACTAAACACATTTATTTGGGCTAAGAACTCATTTAAGTGAGGTTTAGAAATACTGTGTCATAGTCTCACTTTTCTTTAAATATTCCACACATTTTGTGTCTTTTAGAAGAAAGGTGTAGTCATCTGCTTTCTTAAGATTGATGCCAAGAAAACATACTCTGGATGTATAAAATGACACTGTGAGAAGAAACAATGATAATAGATGAGTTCTTCAAAAGAGCACATGCTAAAGAAGAAATAATGAATTTTAGATGCTTTTGTGGATTGATTTGTGTCGCACAAAAAGATGTGTGGTATATTCTAACTGCTTTACCTGAGTTTATAAAAGAAGCAGCTTAGGAAGCATATTTATCCAAGGCAGCCTTACAACCATCAAGAAGCTAAGGAATGCTGGCCTATAGATGCTGAACAAGAACCTTCTCACATAGCCAACAGAAAGACAACTTTCTTAAAGCTCTAATGATTGTCATGTGCTGCTGACTCAGAACCGACTCATAGCTTACCGTCTAGAAGGTTTTTCAGAGGCTGTAAATGGCACAAGAGGAAATTGATTGCCTTTCTCCTGCAGAGAGCATCTGGTGGATTTCATCTGTGTGAGTTTGGGTTGACAGGGTGATTCCTTAATGTTTAGCCACCAGATCTCTCCCTGAATGTGGACTTCTGTCTTCAAGGTAAACTGTTAGAAAATTAGTTTCTGTTTGTTAAAGCCATCTTCTTGTAATATTTCTGTTATAGCACTTCTGGATACTTAAGAGAGTAACTACAGAACTAAGAAGGTGGAGTAGGAGGGACAATGCAAATCATTGTATATGAAAGCACCAAATGACAAAATGACAGCTAAGAACTGTATTGTTGTTGTTAGGTGCATTGTAGTGATCTCAAACTCATAGTGACTTCATACAAAATAGAATAAAGCTCTGTGCTGTCCTTACAATCTTTGACAGGACTTTTAGTGTTAGAAAATAGAGCCAAGTGTCATGGATTAATGAGGAATAACCAGAGGGTTACTTTGAGTTGAAGCTCAATGATGAGAAACTGTAAAAATGATTAAGTTCTCCCCTGAAGCAAATGGCAAGGAGAACATCTTTTCTTGGCTATTATTCTAATTTAAACATTATCACAAATCCACAACCTTGCCCAGTGTTGAATATACTGTTGTTGTTCATTTGTGTCAAGTTGGAACCAACTCAGCTGATGCTTTAGTGAGTTTTCAGAGGCTGCAAATGGCACAGGAAGAGTTATTAATCGTTTCCGTGGAGTTCCTGGTAGATTCAAACCACTTGCCTTTGAATTGATGGTGCAGTTCCTTATCCACTATGCCTCCAGAATTGGTGAATAATATGTTCAACTGAATGATAAGATGCTCAGTTTCACTGTCGTACATCCAGAATAAAATGCAAGTCATTTCTGTGATAATTATTGGGAGCGAATATATTAATAGGTTAAAAAGGCTAGAAGTCAAGTAAAATTACTTTTTACATTTTAAATGAAGACGATGCATGCATAATTGGAGACATAAAGGAAGGAGTTCATGTGTAAGGGGAGATGGAAGTTTAAGAGAAAGAAGTTGTAGTCCTTTAGTCCTTTGGATTCTTTCCCTGCATCTTTAATTTTCATTACTCTTCTTTTCTCCATCAGGGACAGATCAATAGGTGCACCTTAGCCACTCATATACTTTTATGTACACTGTCTTATTTATGAAAGTGGGATGGTGAATATTATTTTGTGGACTACATGATGCCAATTTATCTTGGTGTCCCCTAAAACTATCTTGGCTAGTGACACATTCACTTAGGGTGTTTACTGTTGTTTACTGTCAAGTTGAACTGGCTTATTGTTCAATTACAGTAGATTTTCAGAGGCAGTAAATCACTCTGAAGGAGACTGCCCACGTGGTGCATTTGAACCTTATGCCTTTAGGCTGACAGCACAACTCCTTCCCACTAAGCCACTAGAGTTCTCTCAGGATGTTTAATGCAGCTACAATGCCTTCATGATTTCATCTCTTGTATGCTCTAACATAATGAAATTATTGAACAATATCATTAATATCACATGTAATTAAGTGCTTGATGGAGATTATTTTTAAAATGACTGGAATAGATAGGGAAATTAAAAAATGAGGGATACATCTGCTGATGTCAAATGGATCTTGACTGAAAGCAGAAAATATTAAGGAGGTGTTTATTTGTGTTTCATTGACTAAGCAAAGGTGTTTGATTGTTGATCATAGCAAGTTATAGCTAATGTGAAGAGGGATGGGCATTTGAAAACACTTAATTATCCTTCAGTTAAGCCTATATGTAAACCAAGAAGCAGTTTTTGAAACAGAACAAGAGAATATTGCGTGGTTTAAAATTAGGGAGGTTGTGCATCAAGATCAACTCCTTTCTCCATGCTTAACTCAATTTTTATGCTGAGAAAAATGATTCTAAGCTTCTCTATGTGAAAAAACGGGGCTTTGGCTGCTTGATGGTAAGGAATTGTGCTGCCAATCCAAAGCCGTGCAGTTTGAACCTACCAACTGCTCTGAGGGAGAAAGATAATCTTCTCCCGTGTGACTTACTGCCTATGAATACCTGCTGGAGAGTCAGCTGTGGGTTCATTCCAATTAAAGAGTACGTAACACATACTATGTGAAAAAGAATGTGGTGCCAGAATTGGAGAAGATTCATCAACAACCTACATTATACAGATGATACAACCTTGCTCAGAGAAAATTAAGAAGGCCTTACTTACTGCAGATCAAATACATACAGCCTTCAATATGGATTGCATGTTAACATTGTTATTGTTGTTATGTACAGTCGAGTCAGAACTGACTTATAGCTGACCCTCCAGTGAGTTTTCAGAGACAGTTAATCATATGGGAGGAGATTCCCCATCCTTATGCCACAGAGAAGCTGTAGGAATTGAACCATGTGCCTTCAGTGCTGCAGTACAGATTTTTATCACTAGGCCACGAGAGCTCCTAAAACTTCAGCGTTGGATGAATGGTCAATATCATGATAGATTGAGGAAAGATTTAAAAAATTGCAACTGATTTCGGTTTACTTGGATCCATAATCAAGATCTGAGGTGGTTGATTTTGTTAGGTGCTGTATGCAGAGTGGAGTAAAATTCGTAGCAACCCTGTGAACAGAAGATCTGAATCCTTTTCTATCCTGCACCATCCTCACATTCCCGTCACACAAGAGTGCATTGTGGCGGTCACTATGTCAGTCTGCCTAGTTGAGGGTCTTCCTCTCCTTCGCTGACCCTTCACCCTTCTCAGCATCAGGTCCTCCTCCAGGAATAGCCCCTCCTAACAACATGCCCAAAGTATGTGATGCGGAGCTTCATCATTCTTGCCTCCAAAGGGCACTCTGGCTGCCCCTCTCCAAGACATACATATTCATTCTCTTGGCCATCCATGGGACCAAGGTAGCAGTTACTAGTGAAAAAATCAAAACGTGTTATATTTGGGACATCTGCTGGAAGGACATATTTAAAATGCTAAAGAACAAGGATTTCTGTTTAAAAGCTAAGTTGTGCCCCACCCTCAATGAGATGAATTGACAGTGACTGTAACAGTCAGTGGAAGTTAGCATTCTGGAGTTCATTAGTATGGAGCAGGATAGAGCAAGCTTCTTATCTGTTGTTCTAAGGGTCATTATAAGCCATAGTCGACTTGATGTCAACAACAAAAACAACATGCTTTACTATAATCATAGGTATATTTTCAACATGAACACTCAGATGATGTGTGTATGTGTGTGTGTGTATATATATATATATATATATATATATAGTTAAACATGTGTATTCTGGGTATGGCCCTATTCATCTTCTCTCCTTTCATCTTAAATGTCTAAATCTCCCTTTAGATTATTGTCTTTATTATTATTTTGTTGATGTAGATTATTACCTATCTTTGTTATTATTACTTCTTATGTTCCTTCCATGTCCTTTCTTTGTCTCAATCATTTTGTGCTGACTTCCTAAAATGGTACATTGCTTCTCCCTTCGCCCTAATTAATATATATACTTACTCTCTAATTAATGACTTATCTCCAATTTCTCTCCCATAAATTATAATGCTCAAAGCAATACTTCTTTCTGTGTTCAAAAGGGTTTTCCCCTACTTTTATCAGAGTTGCCATATAGCATTGAGTTGGAACTTATACCTGGCCCTCCAGTGTTTTTTAAGACGCAGTTAATTGCACAGGAGGAAATTGTCAATTTTACTTTCTCAGAGCAGCTATTGGATTCACACCACATGCCTTTGGATTGGCAGTCCAACTCCTTGCCAATTTTATACAAGATTTACTCTTTAGTCACTGGCTAATATCTCAAACATTGGTACCGCTGATAGAAACATCATAATGGCTAGAGAAGAGATTGAAACTGTCAACAACTTTATCTCGTTTGGACCCACAATTAATACCCTTAGTATCAGCAATCAGGACCCGCAATCATTACCCTTAGTGTCAGCAGTCAGGAATTAAGGAAATGTATTGCACTGGGCAAAACTGCAATTTGGGACCTCTCCAGATGAATAAGGAGTAATGATGAAAGTTTGAGGACTAAATTGTGTCTGATTTAGGACATAGTTTTTCTTTTAAATTGCTAAGCATCTGAGAGCCGGACAGTGAATAAAGATGACACAAGAAGAATTGATGCCTTTGAGCTATGGTGTTGGAGAAGAGCACTGAACATCCCATGGACAGCCAAAAAGAACAAACAAATATGTCTTGGAGAGGATGCAGCCAGAGTGCCAGAATGATGAAGTTTCATCTTACATGTTTTGGGAATGTTGTTAAGAGGGGATATTCCTTGGAGAAGGTCATGATTCTGGGAATAGTAGAGGATAGGCAAAGGAGAGGAAAACGCTAGACCAGGTAGACTGATGCTGTAACTGCTGCAGTAGGCTCTTGTGTATCAGGAGGTGTGAGTATGGTGCAGGACAGAACAGGGTTCAGACCTTTTGCTCATAGGGTCGTTATGAGTCATACTCAAGTTCACAGCACCTAACAATAACAACAACAATATCACATAACAGCCTCTAGTTTATTTGTATTATGAGATGCTTTGCAGATTTGTTATTCGTAAGCAATGCATGGCAGTCCATTGCGTGTAAATACTATAATTTGCTTATCCATTCAGTCACTGATGGACAGTTAGATTGCTTCCATCTTTTTGCTCTT
Source organism: Elephantulus edwardii (assembly GCF_000299155.1). Classification (NCBI taxonomy): domain Eukaryota; kingdom Metazoa; phylum Chordata; class Mammalia; order Macroscelidea; family Macroscelididae; genus Elephantulus; species Elephantulus edwardii. The sequence continues at coordinate 10,311,341 of NW_006399770.1, forward strand.
GCTAATAATGCTGCAACAAACATAAATGTGCGTATATCTGTTTGCGTTGCAACTCTAATAGCAGAATGTAAGAATACAATTGCTGGATCATATGGTATTCCTTTTCCCAGTTTTCAAAGAACTATCATACCATTTTCCACTTTAGTTACACCATTTTACTGTTCCACCATATGAACTTCTTGGAAAACTAGAGGATCCATGCAGGAGAGTGAAACCCTTGTGACTACAGCTATGCGCTTCAGCACAGCAGACAATAGTGAGGATGGCACCAGATCAGGTAAACTTTTGATCTGTTGAATATGAGATCATTATGAGTTGAAGTGAAGTTGATGGCACCTGACAACAATGACTGCTTTATACTAGATTCCGTGACCTTGAGAGCAGAAGGACTAGCGAGTGAGCACTTAAAAGAATCACACTAGTTGTTCCTGGATAGAGTCAGAAAAAGTGTGGAACAATACTTGCTGCCATAGAAAATCTAAAATGGCAAGAAGCTGCAATACAATCCCAAAGGCATGCAGTTCAAATTCACCAGCTGCTCCATGAGAGAACCCTGGACAGTCTCCTGCTATGTGATTAACTGCCTCTGAAAATTCACTGGAGGGTCAGCTATGGATTGGTTCTGACTGAATGGTACAGAACAAAACAGTAACTGGTGTGATAGTGATTGGTAGACTTCTTGAGATAATAGCCCCTGTTGTTTTTGTTGTTATTAGGTGTTGTCAAGTAGGATTCACAGGGACTCTATGAACAATGATCTGAACTATGTTCTGTCCTCATCATTTGTGCCATCATCATCATCTCTGACACACTTGAGTCCATTGCCATATTTTTTTATCAATCCATCTAATTAGGAGTCTTCCTCTCTTTCCCTGACTTTCCACTTTTCCAACCATGATATCCCTTTCCAAGTCGATGAGGGAGAGAATAGTTTAAACTTAATATATATTTTAGGGCATTATGATTATCATAAGAGTCCAGAATGTGGGTTGCAGAGTGGAGTATACTTGGGGTGGGAGTGGGGAGGTGCAGGCGGGGGGGATTGTGTACCAATGAAGAAGTTTTTCTTTTGCTTTTCAAGGAGAGGAGCGACCTGGGGGGGGGGGGGGGGGTGAGTGGTGGGGAGAAAAGTGCAACAATGAATGAATGGAATTCCAAAATCTCTGTAGATGTTCATTGAAATTAATAATAATAATTTAAAAAAGTAATAAAATTAAAAAAATAGTCTCTCCTAGCCACTTGCCCAAAATATGAGTTTCAAAGTTTTTCCACTTTTCCTCCAAGGAGTATTGCAGCTGTACTTTTACCAAGATATATTTCTTGGTTCTTTTTGGTAGTCCATGGGATATTTAGTACTCTTTTCCGATACCACAACATCAGTTCTTCTTATGTTACCCTTATTCATTGACCGGCTCTCAGATGTGCAGCAAATGATTGAAAAGAACATGGTCTGAATCAGGGACACTTTAGTTTTCAGATTGACATTGCTACTCCTCAGTATTTTGGAAAGATCATGAGAGCAGAATTTCCCAAAACAATATGTCTCCTGATTTCCTGACCGCTGGCACTAAGAGTATTGACTGGTGATTCAAGCAGGATGAAATCATTGACAGTTTTAATCCTTTCTCCATCTATCATGTTACCTCTTGGCATAGTGGTAAGGATGGGTGTTGTCTTGATGTTGAGATGTAATCCATATTAAAGGCTATGCTCTTTAATCTACTTCAGGAAGCGCTTCAACGCTGCATTTTCAATAAGCAAGGTTGTGTCATCTGCATAACATAAGTTGTTAATGAGCCTATCTCTGATCCTGATGTCATGTTCTTCTTCATAAAGTCTAGCTTCACAAATTATTTGCTCAGTCTAGAGATTAAATAGTTATGATGACAGTGTACATTCCTGACACATACTCTTTTTAAATTTTAAACCATGCAGTGTTCTCTTGCTTTGTTTGGACAACAGCTTCTTGCTCTAGGTATAGATTTCAGGTAAGTAGTTTCCCATTCTTCTCAATAGCCTTTAATCATCCTTCAAACCTAGGACTTAAATTACCTTTGTGATCAAAATTTCAGTAAAGTGATAGAAATATCTGTTAAGGCAAATCATAGCATAAAAGATACATAACCCTAAGAACAATCAATAAAATGAGATCCAAAAGATAAAGTTTAAAAGTTAAGAAGGGTTGGAAAAAAGTATGAATGGAAGATGTAAGTATAAGGAAAAATAGAAAGAGTGCCATTACATTGTGGGGATTGCCCTCAATGTCACAAAACAAAATGTGTATGAATTGCTGAAAGGAAAGCCAATAACTGTAATTTTTTTTCCTGAACAACAATTAAAGAAACAGGAAGGATATGAATATAAAATCAAGTCCCCATGTTGTTGCTGTTGTTATGTGCCATCGAGTCGTTTCCGACTCATAGCCTCCCTATGCACAACAGCTCTAAACCCTGCTCTATCCTGCGCCAACCGCACCGCCTCTGACACACCCATCCCGATTACCCCAGTCACCGAATCAATC
>NW_006399770.1:10316701-10351782 GCF_000299155.1 Elephantulus edwardii
TCTCACATTCCATGTACCAATCACTAGGGTCTGCTTACAGCTGTTCCTCCTCCCTTGTGTTTCCATACTTGATGGTTCTACCTACGTTGCCCTTTTTGTCAATCTGCGTGTGTTCTGTTGTGCATAGGGTTTTCAGAGGCCTGCTATTTCAGAAGTGGGTGGCCAACCCATAGCAGTTGATAATGGATAACGCAAAGACCAAAGACCAAAGATTTAGAATTTTGAGATGTGGAAAAAATCTTTTTCTAGAACCTCTTATTTATTAAAAGTTTTATGAAGCAAGGAAGTCGTTTTTTATAGTTGTAAGACCTTTCTGTATTTTATTACCACATTTCCTTTCCACTGTTATTTGAGGCAAGGAATAAAGAAAATGATTTTGAAGTATTTGACTATTTTTTTTTGTCTAAGACTTTTGAGTATTATGTCTTTATGTGTTTTAAACGTATGTTGTGGGAATGTAGTACTGTACCAAATTTATTTAAAAAAATTAAAGATGTGTGTCAGGGATGCGTCTGTCTCTGTACCTTTTCAATCAATATGCAGAACAGATCATTTGGGAAGCAGGGCTTTATGAGGAGTAATGTGGCATCAGGATTGGAGAAAGACTTATCAGCAACTTACATTATATAGATGATACTACCTTGCTTGCTGAAACTGAGGAGAACCTGAAGCACTTACTGCAGAAGTAAAGACTGTAGTCTTCAATATGGATTGAAGCTTAACATCAAGAAGACAAAGATTCTCACCACTGGACCAATTTACAGAACCATGATAGGCGAAGAAGCGATTGAGGTTAACAATTACAGCTTGCTTGGCTCCACAGTCAACAGTCTTGGCAACAGCAGTCAGGATATTAAAAGATGAATTGCATTGGGATAATCTACTGTCAGGGACATCTCTAGAGCATTGAATGCAACGAAGTCTAGAAACTAAGGTTCACTAATCCAGGTCTTTGCCATTACTTGCCGTGCATCAAAGAGCTGGACAATGACTAAGAATGACAGAAGAAGAATTGATGCCTTTGAGCTGTGGTGCTAGACAAGAGTCTTGAACCTACCAAGGGACTGCCAAGAAAAGAAATAGGACTGTCTTGGAGAGGATGAAACCAATTTTTTATTTGGATGCTTGGAATTTGAAGCTCTTTCTCACATACTTTAGGCACACAGCTAGGACGGATGTATTCTTGGAGAGAGACATCATGCTCAGAAAGGTGGTGAGGCAGCACAGGAGAGGAAGGCCCAGATGAGATGGATTGATACAGGAACTGGGGCAATGGGGGTTGGTGTGTTGGAATCAATAAGACTCCCTCAAGATAGAGCAGGGTCCAGAGCTGCTTTAAATAGGGTCTCTATGGGTTGCAGACAACTCAGCGGCACGCAACAACAACAACATAAGCATTCTGAATTCAAACATGCTTAAATATTTTATTTTTTAATGCTTTAATAGATATTAATGTTTGTTGTTATTGTGTATCATGAAGTCAGAACTGACCCATAGCTGACTCTCCGGCGGGTTTACAGAGACAGTTAATGCATGGGAGGAGTTTGCCCATCCCTCTTGGAGGGAGCAGCTGGTGGCCTCGAACAGTGTGTCTTTGGGTTTGCAGTGCAGCTTCTTACCACTCAACCAGCAGAGCTCCCTATTAATAGATATTAGTAACTCTAAAATAACATTTTGCTGGTGGGGTTAAATTCTCTGTAGTTTATCCTCTATTTCATGGAGTACAGAGCGAGATAACACATTTGTCTGACAAACATATATTTATGTCAGATAATATCAGTTTTGTTATCACCATCTGTACCCTGCTATATTTTTAACAACAATATGAGAAGAGATATAAAAAATATTGGATTTACAACAGATATTCTCATTAATTTCCACATAACTAAATGCTTTTGTTAGTTTAAAAAATTGGAATATTAAGCTAAATAGCAACTGCAGCTCTATTTTATGTTCTTAGAAGTATTACATTTAATATGGATCCTATTAAGTGATGAAGAAAAGGATGCCAAATTAAAGATAGTTTAAATGATAATATGAAGGCAACCCCCCCTAAATTGTTTTGATATGAAAGGAAGTTATATGGAATTATTTAGTGAAGACTTAAATAGTGCTTGGCCTACTACTTTTTAAAAAGGTTTTTATTATATTACAATAACCTCAAGATCACTCTCTACTGCTTGTCTATTGACAATATATGCAGTGAGGTTGTTTAGTTATGTTAAATTATTTTAACATTCTGTTCATAAAAATGGTATCATAGAAATGATTATTTTTTCAGAAAAATATGCTATCCTGAGTTAATTGTGTATGCAAAATATTTAAAGTATTTAAAACCATTCAAAATTAAAATGACATTATTAAAATATTTATATTGCTATTTTCTTAGTAAACCTAATAAATTTTATAAACAAATTTATGATTAAAAGGTCAGATAAAGATAAAGAGTTCACTGAATCTTTGTAGCCTGGAAGAATAATGCTGCTCTTAATATCTTTTTATCTTTTTGCTGTTGTTGTTCCTTTGTTTTTTTCCTTTTTTATTTTTTCTTTCTTTTTTCTTCTACCCACCCCTCCATCCTCCCATAGTATCTTTCTTCAAAAAATCCATTCATTGTTGCACAGTTCTCGCCTTTCTCCATCTTTCCTCCTCCCCCAGTCCACTTTGCAGTGTACCTCTTCTTACAGATTGTTGTCATGCATACATTGCCTATTCATATTTTCCTTTCAGATAGCTCTTATCTATTCCAGTACCGTATTCATTATCTATCCACTCTTTGCCTGTTATCCTCCAACCCCCCCATGTCAGTCCCATTTTATGACAGCAGTGTTATACAGTATTTGTTCTTTTGTGACCGAGATGTTTCAACTCAGCATAATGTCTTCTGGGTTCACCCATCTTGTGTAATGTTATATGAGTTCATTGTTTTTCATTGCTGTGTAAGATTCTATTTTGTGAAATAGAAAACCATAATTTTTCTATTATTTTGTTGATGGGCACTTGATTTGCTTCCATCTCTATACTGTTGTGATTACGAAGCATGTATCTGTTTTATCATAGCTCTGGTTTTGTTAGGGTAAAATTCCAAGTAGTGAAGTAACTGGTTCTAATGGAATTTGTATTTACAACTTTTTGAGAAAGTGCCAGACCACTTATATAGCTCAATTTAGAACTGACCACCTAGCTGCAAATGTTGGTTGATATGCAAGATAAATCCCCCATCTTGCCAAATAGTATGCACGGTACCTTTTGAGGGATCCATAATATTTACGCAAGTATGTCAGTCTAGAGACTAGGTGCACCTTATTCAGGCTCTGGTCTTTGCAATTACTTGCTATGCATCACAAAGCGGGACAATGACTAAGGATGACCAAAGAATGAACAATGCCTTTGAGTGGTGGTGCTTGAGAAGAGTATTGAACATACCATGGGCTGCCAAGGAAACAAATAGATTTGCTTTGGAGAGGGTGAATCCAATTTTCTCCTTGGAGGCTGGGATTGTGAAGCTCTGCCTCATATATTTTCTACCTCACATATTTTGGTCCCAAGAGGGGCCAGCCTTTGGAGAAGGGTATCATGCCGAGAAGGGTGGAGACACAGCACAGGAGAGGAAAACCCCAGATGAGATGGAATGTTACAGTAACTGGAGCAGTGGGTATAGTTGTGTCAGAGTCAGGGAGATTTGCTCAGGACAAGGCAGGGTATATGAGACAGAGGTGACTCAAGGACACATAACAACAACAACATATAATTTTAAAAAGTTATTCTTTATCTCCATATTTTTTAGCACAGTTTTGTGAACACATCCATGGCAGCATCTGTTTGTTGAAATATGTCAGTTGGTATGCCATCAATTCCTGGGGCCTTGTTTTTTTGTCAGTTCTTTCAGAGAGGCTTGAACTTCATCTTTCATCACTACAGGCTCTTGATCATAGGTTGTTTAATGAAATTCTTCTGTGTCAGCCAATTCCTTTTGGTACAGTGACTCTGTATACTCCTTCCATCTTCTTTTAATGCTTCCTGGATAATTTCATATTCTGCCCAAAGCATATTAAGTATTTCAACTTACGACTTGAATTTGTTCTTCAATTCCTTCAGCTTAAGAAATGCTGAATGAGTTTGATCCTTTGGATTTTCTAACTCCCGCTCTTTTCACATTTCATTATATTACTTTGATTTGTCTTCCCTCACTGCCCTTTCAAATCTTCTGTTCACCTCTTAATTTCTTGATTTCTTCCCTTTGCTTTGGATTCTCAGTGCTCTAGTGCAATATACAGGGTCTTGTCTGACATCTAGCTTGGTCTTTTCTTTCTCTCCTACCTTTGTATGACCTTTTGCATTTTTCCTCATTCATGTTTTATTATGCAGTTTTCTCCCCTACACATATTTCTCTTCACTGACATTGTGTTTCATATCATCATCCCCACATTTTGTGTTTTATAAAATTAATCACCATTGAGTTATGCCCACAATTACCACATCTTTTCAGGTCCCCACTGGATCTTTCCCAATTTTTATCCCCTCCATCCACCTACCATAATTGTGCAAACTTGTGATTTTGCCCCTATCCATCCTTACCCCTCTGCTCCCACCCCTTCTCCCCATGGATCCCATACATGTTTAACTAGTTATTGTTCTATTTTTACAAGAAGTGTCTTATGCAGTATTTGTCCTTATGTGACTGAATTAGTTCACTCAACATAATGCTCTCCAGTGTCTCCCAAGTGATATAGTATTTTTCAAAATTGTTGCTTTTGAGTGCTACATGGTAATCATGTGAAATTTTTTTTAAAAAAAAACCCTTCACATTACAAACCTAGAAAGTACAAAAATGTAAGTTTGTGGTGTTAAAGGTTTATTATTCAAAACTACTCTCCTAGATTACTGCCTCTTTTTTGCCATGTGGATAGGCAGGAATATGCAAATAGGGCATATTAACCTACCCACAAGGGAATGGGCTAGTCTTGTGACTAAACTGAATGGATCCAGCAGCAAATTTAGAGAATTTAACCATCTGCAAAGAAAAAAGCAAGAGAATGCAATGTGTCCTTTGCGATCAGAGAATCTTGTGCCAACCAGACTAGACCTAAGGATTAGCTGCTACAATGGAGAACCAGAGATCTGATGTGAGATGGAGTGGACCTTTGGAACACTATATTACTGAACCAGAGTTAAAAGCATTTGGCTCAAGTTTATTAGAGCACTAGAGGAAAAGGAAGAACCCTAACTAGCAGGACAGAGAACAAAGCACTGGCCTAAAGCTGTGAGGCTCAGGGCTGAGGTGCCTGTGAGCACATTTCAGAAGGTGTCCTGACTGAGTCATTTGACATCTTGCTACCAATCTGAATTATAGCCCTTTTGACTACTCTAATATGATTCTGTATTGCCAGTTAGCCATCACATGGGATTTTGGACCCAGTAAAACAGTAAGATTGGTGTTGAGATGAGAGAAAGAGGTATGGGAGCATGTATGACCTCATGGGAATTGGTTTTGTGTTGTCGAGGCTGTTGATTGGGAGAGTTCTACTTTGTGAAATTGTTAAAGAAGAGATATGGCCACCCCTATGTGTTGTTGTTGATTGCCGTCAAGTTGAGCACAACTCACAGTGACCCTATGCATAAAATTCCTAAAGCTTTTCTGTAACTATTGTCATTTCTCAAAATTCACAGAGATTCCAGAGGCATGTTGCTTAGGAAGAAGTAGATGCCACTCCTGCTTCCAAACCCTCATGTAGCATTTGATTTTTTTAAACAAGGTTATGTGTAAAGAGATGCAAGACTGAGGAGACACAGGAATAACATGTAATTCTCCTAATATCGCTAAACAATTTCTTGTTATGTACAGACTTTTTATGTTTATGATTCTGTACTTTGTCTCTATGTTATAAGATCTAAACATGATGCAGAATTATCTTTTTGAGCTTACACTTTTCGGATATAATGTGTGTCAATTTAATTTTCTTCTATTGCATTTTAAACAGAAGTTGGTAAGAATTTTCTCTAAGTTAAAAGTAGTTGGGTGGTACAGTGTAACATCACTATCTGGCTGGTGAATTTTATATAATGCACTTGAAGAAGAGTGAGTGAAAGACAAGGAGTTACTCATGTATGTAAAATAATCCTTAATCTGTATTTGTCTTCTTTTAATACGACATCTAGTAACTTGTGAAATCTTCAGTGTTTCCGTATCAAGTTTATCATGATTATCAGAGATTCCACTCAGGAAGACATACAACCTGAACCCTGCCCATCTTGTAGAGTCCTACCCAATTGTTTTCTAAAATATTCTTAATTCCCAGACAATATTTTTTTTTCTTGCTACCTTCCATTCTTACAATGTTGATTTCTCTTTCTAGCATGCTATCTGCCTGGTATTTACTTGATGAGTCTTTACTCATTTTCCAGATTCAATTCAAACTGACCTTGACTTCTGCAAATGGAGTTTACTCTTCTCTGCTTTTCTGTTGCCTTCATGTTTTCCTTTGGTCTCTGTTGTTACTGTTAGATGCCTTTGAGTTGATTCCAACTTTGGTGACCTATGTGTACAGAGTAGAACTACTCCATAGATTTTGCGAGACAGTGGCCTTTCAGAAACATATTACAAGGCCTGGGAGCTCTGGTGGAGTTACATTGCTAATCCGAAGGTGGCACCTTTCGGGCTGCTCAAATCCAACAGTGACTTTGTGGGAGAAAAATGTATACCCTCCTGCCCTGTTATTTATAGCTTTTGAAACCTACTGGAGCGTCAGAGTATCTATAATTTGTTCTGTTAAGATCAGTAGTACACAAGTGACGAGAAGTTGGAGGTCAAAAGTGCCCCAAATGTTTATTCTGCTGAACAACTCCATGATTTCCAAGATTAACCATCCCTCTTCTGTTTAATTCCTCTACTCCTGAATGCCCTTGGGTTTGGTTGCTCACTGGAAGGTTTCACAGAGACTCAGACCCGTCAGGTGAATGACTTAAACAACTATAGGTGATGCAGGCCAGTGTTGTAGAGACTGGTGAGCATTGTAGACTCTCAGGTGATGAGGAGAAAGAGAGTTAACATTTAGCTCCTATAGGCTTATATAAGCTTCTGATGCCTTTGAGTTATGGTGTTGGAGAAGAATATTGGACATGCCATGGTACACCAGGAGAACAAACAGGCTTGTATTGGAGAGAGTGAAATCAAGTTTCTCCTTGAAGGCAAGGATTTTGAAGCTCTGTCTCATATACTTTGGACATGTGGCCAGGATGTACCTGTTCTTCGAGAAAGACATCATGCTTGGAAGGATGGAGGGACAGCACAGGAGAGAAAGTTCCCACATAATATGGATTGACATGGTATCTGGTGTAGTGGGGGTAGGTGTGTCAGAGTCAGTGAAACTGGCTCAGAATAGGGCAGAATTTAGAGCTACTGTCCATAGAGTCACTATGAGTTTCAGGTGACTCTATAGCAAATAACAACAACAACAATAGAGTGGGGCTTATATCCCACCTTAAGCCTATCACCTTAATACAATAAATACTTCAGCGCAAAATAAAGAGTTGAACAATGGCTGGAAAGACATTTTCAACAGTAAACTTTGAGCGCCACAGTGAGCTACGAGTGGGTTCTGCCTCAGTGACAATGAAAAGTATGAGTCTTTGAGACTTCTAAGGAGTCTTTGGGTGGATTTGAGCTGCTAATCTTTAGACTTATAATCAAGTGCTTAACTGTTTGCTTTACCCAACTATCTAGCTCCTTTATTGATAGGACTATTGTACATAGAGTCACTATGAGTTGCAAGTGACTCAACGGCCCATAACAACAACAACATGAAGACAGCTTCCAGTCATTTCAGTAACATAATCCTCAAACTCTTCTATATTTGTTATTTATAAAATACTTATTAAATTAGTCATCTTGGGACAGTGCAGTGAAGATGAATATTAGAGAATGAAATTAAGCTTATAGTACTACCAGCTTTGGACATGTATCACGGAGAATCATTAGTTTTGGTCAGTGGAGAGGGGGAGACAGATCATAGAAATCAGCTGAGAGGAAAGGGATAACCAGAGTTGGATAAATTTGGAAAAAATTGCATTTCATAAGATTATATTTCCAGCATTCGTTTCTAAAGGGCACTGCTTCAAGAGTGTTTCATTGGAGTGTGGTTTTAATAAAGTCTAGAGCCATTTGCTTGTCTTCAAGATGTTCCTTGTAACTCTAAGGCGATATCTAAATTAAAGCTAATGACCAAACAGAGATTTTTATTTTCCCCTGTTAATGTCTAGCAAGAAAGAACCATTAGCAAATTTATGAATTAGAGTCTGTTTATAAGTTACTGAGAAGCATCCTCATGTATCCCCTTAAGCAATTCCCAGTGTCTTAGAAAGTAAGTATAACTGATATGTTCAATGAGTAAGACTCATGGGATGTAATCAAAAGCAACTTTATTTTATCTCCCACTATTCTAATAAAATTTGTTCAGTGGGGAGAAGTTTCTTCTCTGACCCTGAATAAAAACTCATGCAGTCCAAAGGATTTTCTGTTCACTCTTAGGTAATAAAAAGCCCTACGGTCATGTTAAGTCACAAACATAGACTCCATTGAATAATTTGAAATGCCTAAGGCTCCATGTAATAATCAAAACTTCCAACTTCATTCACAGTTAGAGATGCACTCCTTGACAGCACTGAGGGCTGGTGGTGGATCAGTCTTTGGCTTCTCTTCTTTCTTGCTCACTCCCCCCTCTGTTTTTAGTTGCTAACCGTTTTGAAATGGAGAATGAGAAGAGGACTGGGAAGATAGAGCAAGATTCCAGTGTGTTTTCATAAGGTTGCTATGGTTGTATTGGACTTGACAGCACCTAACAACAGCAACACTGTAAGATGCAGGAAACTCTGGTGGCATAGTCTTCCAAGAGATGTGCTGGTAACCCAAAGGTGGCACCTCACTCATGGTTCAAATCCAACAGTCGCTCCACAGGAGAAAGATAAGCACTTTGTTCCCATGCATTGAACCCACTGGAGAGACAGGTACGAGTCAATTCTGACTCAGCAGTGAGATTGAGAACTGCTAGAAAGGGTTAGCATCACAGCTCCCTACATGCTACACCAAGAGAGCTCCCAAGATGGAATTCAAAGTCTAAAATATGCCTCTTCTTACAGTCTTTTGCTTCATTCTTTGGATCCTCTAATCAGAGACATTTCCTAACATACAGGTTTTTGGGACTCAAATAATGCCGTTTTCTATTTCCAGCTATTCTTACTTTTCAGTCCTTTATGGGTTTATCCCTGTTGAGATTATCTTAAAGCAGTTTTCATAGAATCCAGGCTGACTTTCATTCATTTGGGGCACAGAACATGCATCCTCCTCACAAACAGTAGAATGTAGTCATGATGAAGACACACTTACCATGCAACATTTTATCTCTTGTCGAGGGTCATTAATTAGAACTTTCGGGCCTGGAACATTAAAAAATACTGGAAGTTGGGCACTGAACCTCTCCTAACCCCATATCCTACCCTCGGTTTCTGAGCATGGAGACTCCGTCCTTATTTTGCACCTAGTAAGTAGCTCTGTGTTTGGCTTCTAAGTGCAGTGTCATAAGGCACTGGGTCAACAGGAATGAAGTCTTTTACCTGCAGCACGGGGTGGAGGGTGAGTGGCTGGGGGTGCATGCTGAATGTTGCCCATCATTGGTTACAGGAAGTGACTCGTTGGCCTTCGGGAACTGAAGCCCACTATTGAAGCTGATCTTGCTCTGTCTCTTCTCCAGGAGTAAAGCATTATTCCGTCCACTGCCTGTGTGTGATTTGTGTTTGTGGTGGTGAACTCAGACCTTGCCTCTACAGCAGTCACATCAGTGTAGCTCATGTCTCTTTCACTGCCTGCCAACTCAGATGGAAAGCACACACTCTTTCCTTTAGACTCCTTAGGTATCAGTCACCAGTGCCTCCCAAACCCCAGATGAAACATATCAAAGATAAAATTTTAGCCCTTCACTATCAACTAGAGAAGGAGGAATTAATCCTTCCGCCACCCACTCATAGCATCCTGGTATCTACCTCAAAGAATGGCCCTCCTCACAAATCAGTCAAAAACATGAATTTTTTACATCTTTGTTGTAAGTGAGAATATTTAAGAACTTCTATACCATCCTTTCTACAATTCTTTTTCAATTCAGCACATTGCCTTGCAGCTCTTTTGGAATGCATTCATTATGACATCTTAATGTCTCATGTGAAATTTCCAATTTAATATCTTGTTACATAAACAAACATTCAGAAATCAATAGTAGGTACAGGTTTTTAATTTATCACTCGTTAATAGGCATAATTAACTTTTTTCATGTGAATTTAAGGTTTAGTCTGTACAGAGGTTCCTTAGGAAACAAGTGAGTCAATTTTTTTTTATGCCTTTGATGCTGAGCTTGTCTTCATAGACCTAATGAAGTAAAGTGGTAAAGAAGTGAAATTTATTAATTGTTTATTAAAAAATCCTTCAACCGGCAAATAGATTGGGTTCAAAGCATATCCAAAATGTGTTTATCTGGAAGTCAGAAGATATTTTCTCTTAGAAAGAATATTATAAGTATTCACAATAAATAATTAGTGTTCTCAATAAATAATTGATGAATGGATTAAATGATGATTAGGTATCTGAGCTAGCCCTAGAGGAACTCAGTTATGATATCTGTCTAAACAGGAGGAAACAGGCCATGGAGACACAGGGTGTGAGTCTTTTTCTGATAGGGCCAGAGGGAGTGAGGATAGCATAGCCCCTCACCTTCCCAGAGTAGAAAGCAGATAATGAGCCCGTAGCCCATTCCCATGGTGCCTGTAGAGCCCCTCCGACAGAAAGAAATTCTTTTATTTGTTACTGACTCACAGACTCAAAGTTGTGATACTGAGAATGGATTTTATTAGAGAAGTAAGTGAGAGTATGGGGGAAGCAAAGAATACCCAACACTAATCCAAGTTTTAACCAACCAGTATCAAGGCACAATTGTTCAATTAGTCCAGGCTCTGGCTTCAGTTCAAATCCAAATCATCCAGCAAGGTTTTCCCCAGAGCAGTCAGCTTCTCCTTCAAACATCCATCAAGAACAGCCAGACTTTTAACTGTGGCCAGCACAAATGCAAGAAACCTTAGGTCGCAGTATCTCCATAGTTTCTCCACAGAAAAGCCTGTCTCTCCACCACTGGGATCTCACTCTCACAGGGTCTTGCATCCACAAGCCTTGCTCTCCTCAAGTCTTGCTCACCTCAAGTATTACTACTGAGTGTGGGAGGCACTCTTTCTCTTATTCTAGCCCCACACATGTTGATGACTTGCAAGATCATACCAATTTGTAAAACCACATGTCTACAGTTAGGGTACTTGGAGACCAGAGGCTAAACGGCTAAAAAAATGTCAACCTTGAGGCTAACACCACAATAATCAAATACTAGACTGTGCTTTCAGTAATACTAAAGGGTCATTAAGACAGTGGTTAAGAGAAAATGGGAGATTTCTTTTTTCTTTCTTTTTCTTTATATTTTAGAATAAATTGTAAAAAATGTTTAAGTAGCTATTTTTTCTTTGGTATTCTTTCACCTCAGTTACTTATACCTTTCTCTGCTCAGACCCCTATGTGTTCTCCTTGTGTTCTAATATTTCTCCAAGTCCTAAACCAGACTTGACTCTCAAATTTCCCCACAATTTTAATGTACCTTCTGTTCTCATAACCTCAGTTCACTTTAGGATCTAAGATAGAATTGGCAGAAAGTGGACCAACTGAACTAATTCCTAAAATGTTTAAAAGGCTTAAAAGTGTTTGTTCGTGCCATAGGTGTAATATTACATTTTTTAAAGGGAGTTATTATAAATTTTATCTGTACATGAAGAAGAGTACCGCCCATAGGAATTGGCATATGTTAAACTTTTAGTATGTTAAATATTATTTGTTAACTGAAAGAATGCTGGATCTTCAGACAGTATAAAAAATGAACATTTTTGTGCACTCTTAGGAAAGATATTTAAAAAAACCAAACACTTGAACACGTCTTAGGCATGTCAACTCTACTTTCATAGTCCATTTTTATTTTTCTGAATTTTCAAGATGAACCTTATGTTGTTGTTAGGTGCCATTGAGTCAAGCACAACTCACAGTGACCCTGTGAACAAAAGATCTGAACCCTGGCCTATCCTGTGACATCCTTACACTTACTGAAACACGGGAGCTCATTGCAACAGTCCCTGTATCAATCCACCTTATTAAGGATCTTCTTCTCCTTCATTGACCCTCCACCCTTCCCAGCATCATATCCTTCTCCAAGGAATAACACCTCCTAGCAACATGTCCAAAGTATGTGAGTCGAAGCCTCATCATTCTTGCCTCCAAAGAACACTCTTGATGTACCATCTCCAAGACATATCTGTTCTCTTGGCCATCCATGGGATGTTCAATGCTCTTCTGCAACCCAAAGATGTCAATTCTTTTTCTGTCATCGTTATTCATGGTTCCTCTCCTAGATGCATAGCTAATAATCAGAAAGATGTACCTTAGTATTCCACTGACATCACTACTCCTCAATAATTTGGAAAGGTCCCTAACTACCAATTTTACCAGTGTGAAGTGTCACCTTATTTCCTAAGTGCTGATGCCAAAGTTGTTAATTGTGGATCCAAGCAAGATGAAGCTGTTGGCAATTTCAATCTCCACTCTATCCATCATGACACTGTCAATTGGTCCAGTAGTAAGAATCTTTGTCTTCCTGACTTTGAGATGCAATCCATATTGAAGTAAAAATTCTTTGATCTTCTGCAACAAGTGCTTCAAGCCCTCTTTACTTTTGGCAAATAAAGTTGTGCCATTTGCATAACACAGGTTATTGATGAATCTTTCTCCAATCCTCATGTCACACTCCTTCTCATAGAGTCCAGCTTCTCAGACAGTTTTCTCAGCATACAGATTGAATAGGTATGGAGAGAAAATAGAATCCTGGAACACTCCTTTCCCAATTCCAAACCATGTAGTGCTCCCCTGCTCTGTTCACAAAACAGCCTCTTGCTCCAGATACAGGTTCCACATAAGCAAAATCAAGTGCTCTAGGATTCTCATTTTTCTCGGTATGAGCCACAACTTAACATGGTGAACCTTACAGACTTTTTCAAAATCCAAATTTTTCATATGTTTTGTTGTTGTTATGTGCGGTCAAGTCGCTTGCGACTCATAGCGACCCTATGTACAACATCCCTAAACTCCTCTCTGTCCTGTGCCAATCGCACTGTCTCTGACACTCCCATCCCAATTATCCCAGTCACTGAATCAATCCACCTCATAGAGGGCCTTCCTCTCCTGCGCTGTCCCTCCATCCTCCCAAGCATGATGTCCTTCTCCAAGGACCTGTCTCTCCTCACAACATGTCCAAATATGTTAGACAGAGCCTCAGAATCCTTGCCTCCAAGGAGCCACCCGGTTTAACCCTTTCCAGGACAAATCTGTTTGTTTTCCTAGCAGTCCATGGTATTCTCAATACTCTTCTCCAGCACCACAGCTCAAAGGCATCAATTCTCCTTCTATCCTCCTTGGTCATTGTCCAACTCTCTGATGCATAACAAGTGATTGTGAAGACCATGGCCTGTATCAGACGCACCTTAGTCTCCAGAGAGACACGATTGCTCTTCAGTACTTTGGAGAGGTCCCTAACAGCAGACTTTCCCATGGCAATGCACCTTTTAATTTCCTGGCTGCTGGTGCCAAGACTGTTGACTATGGAGCCAAGCAAACTAAAGCTGTGTACAATCTCAATCTCTTCACCATCCATCCTGATGCTGCCAATTGGTCCAGTGGCGAGAATCTTTGTCTTCTTGACATTGAGCCTCAATCCATATTGTAGGCTGCAGTCCTTCACTGTCTGCAGCAGGCGCTTCAGGTCCTCTTCAGTTTCACCAAGCAGGGTTGTGTCATCCGCATAACGCAGATTGTTGATAAATCGTCCACCAATCTTGACCCCACATTTCTCCTCATAGAGCCCAGCCTCCCGGATAATCCATTCTGCATATAGGTTGAAAAGGTATGGAGATAGAATGTTTCATATAGGTGAGGATTAGGCAAAGAAAGCAATTGCTAAAGCAGTTTTAAGTAAAAATTTGTAAATTAAGAAGAATCTGAACTGAAATGCAATTAACATCCATGGTAACAGCAATCAAGAGTCATAATGTGTATTGCATTTGGAAAATCTGCTATCAAGGACCTCTCCAAAGTGCTAACAAGCATTGATGTCTCTTAAAGATAAAGGTGCACCTAACCCAAGCCATGGCATTTTCACTTGCCTCCTGTGAAGGTTGGACAATGAATAAGAAGAAACAATACCGCTGAGTGAGTTGTGGTGTTTGAGGAGAGTATGGAATATCCCATGGACTGCCAAAAGAATAAACAAGTCTGCTTAGAAGAAGTGTACCGCAGTGCTCTTTAGAGGCAGGGCTGGTAAAACGTCATCTCACATAGCAAGCATGTTTCCCAGTTCTTTGGAAAAGAAATCATGGTGGGAAAAGTGGAAGGTCACAGAAAGAGGAAGTTTTCAACAAAATGAATTGACACGGTGACTGTAACAATTGGCTGGAACATATCAGAGATGGTGAGGCTGGTGCAGCTAGGCCAAGGTTTAGGTCTGTTGTTGTTCACAGAGTCGCTATGAATTACGGTTAACTCAACCACACCTACCTCTGATGACAAATGAGTTGTTCTTAGTTTCTATTGACTGGGTTCTTACTCATGACAACCTTAAATAAAGCAAGATGAAATTTTGTAAAGTCCTGTGCACTCTTTATAATTGTTGGTGGTTCATTGTTGTGGATATTGGGCCAGTATTTGTTTAAATTTCAGGGCCCCTCTACATTACCAAATATAAGATCTTGTCCTATCACTTTACTCCTCTCAATGACTGGTCCAAAATAAATAAGTTAAAGTCCTGTCATGCTTGCTTTTTAGGAACATTCTGGTTGTGTTTCTTCTAAGATTGATTTGTTCATACTTTTGCCAGCTATAAAATAAATATTCCTTGTCAATATCACAGTTCTATTGTATGAACTCTATTTAAAATACAAATTTTAGATCAGGTTTCTGTACGGTATTGGCTTAAAAGATTAAAATTCTTCTGTTAAGTCTATACAAATATGAGCTTCCTGGTTTCTTCCGTAGGTATTTTATTCTCAAACAACCCTAACTGGATCAAACTCTGGGTCCAATGTGAAAAGGATGGCAACAATAACATGAAAGCTGTTTTGTATCATAGAAGAGCAGTCAATGAGGAGGAGACTGAGAAATTTGCTTGAACCACACCTTTTGTTGTGAATCAGTGCTGAATATGCGGTACTTTCTCAGCCTAGGCCATTGGTAATTTGATCTACAAAACAATGAAAAAAGCAGTAATGCATGCTGCATGCTAATAAATTATCTTAAACTCGTGTATAATCAATGCTAGGTAAAATAACCCTTGGCTACCATAAGGAGCAAGTAAGCAAAGTTAAACTGGAACATCTTTTAAATAAATAGTGATGTGAAACATCAGGAGGAAAAGTGGTCTGACAAATTCAATATGTGTCACACGAGTAGAATCAGGCTGTGGGGTTTTTTAAAAAGTGGAGTGATGGGAAGAAAAGAAATCACCACTCTGCAAATAATCAGAGGCTAATTAGGCTTCCCAAAGGAGTAGAGTTTTGGAATCTGCTGGTTGTTTAAGAGAAATGAATTCTGAGCCTTTGCAACTACACGTTGAAGAGGAGCCTCTGTACACTTAAAGAGGTTATAGTGCTTTTTAATGCAACTGCAGGAAAAGAGCCATAAACACTACATAAACAGATAGTAATCTTCAAGCCTCAGAGCAGAGTCAGCTCTGCAATGCTGCCGGCAGAAAGAAAGATCTCATTTGTGAAAATAACTACTATGTTTTCATATTGCCAGACATCTGCTCTTGGCTAAGAACAAGATGAAAGGGGATTTGTTTTCTGGTAGGGTTCTGTCCTTCTGCAAAGGAAGATCTTTTTAAATAATTGACCAACTCAACAATGACATATATTCATATCTCTAAAATAAGCTAATTAGTGCCTCCTCCTTGCTTTAAAATTGCCTTTTAACTCTTATAGATGCCTAATAGCATGCTTGTCCTTAATTTTAACATCAGAATTAACATCCCTAATTTGAGCATACAAAAATATGAGGCAATACAAGAAGCTAAACTGGAAAAACTCAAACTCAATGGATAGTGTGTCCCTGGTTTGCCATGGCACAGCTATAATTTTGAAACAGCCTTTGACGATGAGGTTGTTTCCAAGTTGTTTGTATGTCAGTTATGCCATGTGCTGTAGAGGTAGAACTGTACTTAATAGCATTCCAATGCTGTGTCCTTTTGTAGATAGAACTTTCTTTTCAGGTGTCTCTGTGTGGAGTTAAATCATCAATCTTTTGATAACCAGCTATCTGCTTAACCATTTGCCTGTTAGTTAACCTAGAGAGGCTAACTAACCTGCCCAGGGTCCCTCAGTAATAAGGTGGAAAAATCAAGCTTCACACTTAGAACTATTTGATGCTAGAACTCAGAAACTTCTGTCTAAACCATATTGGTAGTCTCTCTCTTTTTAATTGTTATTGAGTGAAAATGTATACAGAAAAGGAATTTTCTGTTCAATAACTTACACACATTTTTGGTTTGTGCCGTTACTTGCAAGGCCTTTGAGATAGCAGCATTCTCCCTCCTTCTTCCCTAGTTTCCTATTTCCATTAATGAGATTTACGTTGTGGCAAGTGCTCCCATTTTGGTCTCATATGGTACATTGCACTAATGACTGCATTGCTTGGCTAAAAGTTAGTCCACAGAGATATGTTCATTTCCAGGTGGAAGAGTGTTTAAAGGCTACTGGCTCAAGGGTTCCACTAGTCCATCCAACCAGCAGGTCTGGTCACTTTTTTCATTTTTGGTTTCATTTTATTTTGTTTAATCCCTCTCTCATGGATATTCTGGATCAGATTTGATCTAGATCAGTGAATTTTCTAGTAGAAGCCAGGCATCATTTACTTTTTTGTGGTCTCAGTTCAGTGAAAGTAGTGGTTTGTGTGGTCCATTTGTTTTTTTGAACTAATTGCTTCCTCACATCTTTTCTTTTCTTCAGTCTTTCAGAGCTGATTGACAGAGACCAATAGTTCTATCTTAGGTATCCACTTGCATTCTTTTAAGACAACAGTTGCTACAAGCCAAATTAAGGTGTACAACATTGCCTTTGTGGACTGCTATAAGGGGCAAATTATGTACATTTCATCAACATAACTGTATACCCTGATTGAAGGAGTTTGCCAGGCCTGGGCACTCAGGACCATTGTCTTTGGAAACACCAAGATCAGCTGCACAGAGTGTTGATTGTGGACCTGAGCAAGCTGAAATTGTTAGACATCTCAATCTCTTCTCCATCTATCATGATGCTGCCAATTGGCCTGGATATTGAAGACTACTGTCTCTGACTTGGAGCAAACGCTTCAGGTCTTCCTGTGTTTCCACAAGGAAGGCTGTCATTTGCATAATGCTGTTTGTTATGATTTTTCCTCCAATCCTGATGCTACATTCCTGCTCATAAAGTCAGCCTCCTGAATAATCTTCATATAGATTGGAAAGCTTTGGAGAAAGGATGCATCCCTGACTCATTCCCTTCCTTGAACCATGACTACTTCCTGGTCCAGTATAGGTTTCTTCAAAGCACAATGAGGTGGTTTTCAATTTATCTTCCCAGTGTTAACCACAGATTGTCGTGAATCACACAGTCAAATGCCTTGGTCAGTGAAACAAAAATAGACATTCCTCTATTATCTGCTTTCAGCCAAGATCCATTTGACATTGCTGTGATGTCCCTAGTGCCATGTTGTTGTTTGTTATTATGTGCTGTCATCTATGACTCATAGTGAGCCTGTGTACAACAGTCATAAACCTTGCTCTATCTTGTGCCAATCTGTGACATGCTTATCCCCAATATCCCAGTCACTGAATCAAATCCATCCATCGAGCACTGTCCCTTCACCCTCCCAAGCATGACGTCCCTCTCCAAGAACTGGCCCTGCCTTGCAACATGTCTAAAATAAGTCAGGCAAAGCTTCAGAATCCTTGCCTCCAGGGAGCAACTGGCTTCACCCTCTTCAGGATGAACTTGCTTGTTACTAGCAGTCCATGGTATATTCAATAGTCCTTTTCAACACTACAGCTCAAAGATATCGATTCTATTTCTGTTATCCCTAGTCGTTGTCCAGCTTGCTGATGCATAGCACGTAATTGCTGAGACTATGGCCTAGGTCAGGAGCACCTTAGTCTCCAGACTGACATTGTTGCTCTTCAGTACTTTGGAGAGATCTCCAACAGCAGACTTTCCCAATGAAATTTATCTTTTAATTTCCTACCTGTTGATACCAAGAGTATTGATTATGGAGCCAAGCAAACTGAGGCTGTTAACAATCTCAGTCTCTTCACCATCTATCATCATGCTGCCAATCAGCTCAGTGGTGAGAATCTTTGTTTTTTGATGTTGAGCTTCAATCCATATTGAAGACTGCAGTCCCTTACCTTCTGCAGTAAGCGCTTCAGGTCCTCCTCGGTTTCAGCAACCGGGGCTGTGTCTTCTGCATAACGCAGATTGTCGATGAATCTTCGTCCAACCCTGATGCCATATTTCTCCTCATAAATCTCAGCCTCCTGTTAACTGTTCTGCATATAAATTGAAAAGGTATGGAGATAGGACACATCCCTTGTGTACACTCTTCCCAATTTTGAACCATGCAGTGTTTCTTTGCTCTATTCTGATGACTGTCTCCTGGTCTAAGTACAGGTCTTGCATTAGCACAATCAAGTGTTCTGGATTTTCATTCTTCGTAGAGTCAGCCACAGTTTGTTGTGATCCACACAGTCAAATGTCTTTGCATAGTCAATGAAACACAGATAGACATTCTTCTGGTACTCCCTCTTTCAATCAAGATTATCTAACATTAGCTATACTATCCCTCGTACCATGGCCTCTTCTAAACCCAGCATGCATTTCAGGCAGTTCTCTGTTGATGTGCTGTTCTAGTCATTTTTTGATAGTTTTCAGCAGAATTTTGCTTGCATGTGGTATCAATAATATTGTTTAATAATTTTCACACTCTACCTGATCACCTTTTTTTGGAATGGGAACAAATATAGATCTCTTCCAGTCATTTAGTCAGGTGATTTTGCTCCAGATTTCTTGGCACTTCCAGAGTAGAGTCTGTTTGTTGAAATGTGTCAGTTGGCATAACAGCAATTTCTGGGGTCTTGTTTTTTGCCAATTCTTTCAGAGCAGCTTTAATTTCTTCCTTCATCACCACAGGCTCTTGCTAATACATTGCTTCGTGAAATTCCTGTGTCAGCCAATTCCTTTTGGTACAAGGGTATACTCCTTCCAATGACATTTTTTAACTATTAAAGCAACCCCATTTCTCCCCATCTTTTTGTCTCCATCATAGCAGATCATATGATTGTCTGACTCAAAATGTCCCATGCCACTCCATTTCATTTTTCCAATACCTAGTGGGTCAATATTTATGCATTCCATTTCTTTCTTAATAATGTCCAATTTTTCTACATTCATGGTTCTCACAGTCCATGTTCCACTTACTACTGTCTGCTTACAACTGTTCCTTCCCTTTTGTATTTTCATACTTGGGGCTCCGTCTCATTTTCCATGTCTGCTAGTCTAAGTGTACTCTATTGTGCATAGGGTTTTTGAAGGCCTGGTCTTTTAGAAGTGGGGTTTTAGTTGATTCTGACCAACAGCTACTGCATGGGGCACAAGAGAACTTCCCCACAGGAATCTTTACAGAAACATTAGCAGGTCTTTCTGTCATATCAATGGGTGGGTTTAAACTGCCAACCTTGGGTTAGCAGCCAAGTATTAAACCATTGTGCCATCAGATCTCCTTGTGTCTCCATATTGTTGTTGTTGTATTCCTTTGAGTCAGATCCAGCCCAAAGCTTACCCTCCAGTGGGGTTAATAATTGCTTGGGAGGAGACCGTTGATCCTTCTCCTGCGGAGCAGCTGGTAGATTTGAAGCATGTGCCTTCAGGATTGCAGTGCAAATTCTTACCACTAAGCCACCTAGTAATTTGTTGGTAACACGGGGAAAAGTGCTCTTAACCCATGCTGTCATATTTTGAATGTGACAAAGAGTTCTGAATAGAACTACTTTGTCCTAAAGGTGAACTACATATATTCCACAGCCATTGTGTTTTGGGGATTTTTTTTTCACAAACTTACTATGTTGTCTTTTAAACCATAAATTTTTGATACTCTGAAAAGCTCGATCTTTAGCCAACATAAAATTGTTTCTTTTAAGTATCAAAGAGTCAATAAACTGTTTTCTTTGGAATTATTTTGTGTAACTTAGTTGATGTCAAAATGTTGTGGTTGCCTAATAAATAATGGGTCATACCAGTCAGCCCCTCGAGGGTCCCTGATTTCACAACAGACCTCACACATCCATAGCCCGAGTGATATTGACACTCTGGCTCAGAACTAGGTAAATGCAGTTAAAACTAAGCTATGAAATAAGCACAAGTGTTCATTTGGGGATGCTAATCAGATTTGGAGGATAGCCTCAAAGTATTTTCCATATTGTGTGCTTCTTTTTTTAAAAAAAATCTATAGAATTTTATTAAATGTGAGAAAAATTGAAACTCCCAAATAAACATGTTGAGGATATTAAGTAGCCTGTCTACTGATATTAAATATGAAATTTACTTCAGAATTTTAAAAAAATACACAACTATTCCAAGAATCAGCATTGGTTTCCATTTCTCTTTGATTACTGACAAACACTTGACATACTTAAAATGGCTTGGGACTAAGTCAGAATGTAATGGGAGTAACAAACCTATCTGCCACTTGTCTGGGAGTTTGCCTTACTGGTGGGTTGCATGTTGTCATTATTCTAGAAGTAATACCACAGGAATTTTAAACACTAACAGGGTCATACCTAATGGCTAGATTTCAGTGTGGCTTCCAGACTAAGGCATAATAAGAAGCAGGACTAGCCACTAACTTTGGATAATGGACTCTCCAAAACTCTTCATGTAGGAGTGAAACACTGCATGTTAGTAACCTCAGCTTATTTGGTTCCACAATCAACACTCTTGACACCATGAGTCAGTAAATCAAAAGACAAAATGTATTGGGAAAGTCTGCTGTAAGGAAGCTCTCTACAGTACTGAAGAGCAATGATGTCAGTCTGGAGAATAAAGTGCAACTGATTCAGGCCATGGTCCTCACAATTGTTTGCTATGCATCCAAGAGGTAAATAGTTACTAAGGAAGATGGAAGAATTGATGCCTTTGAGTTGTGGTGCTAGAGAAGAGTGTTGAACATACCTTGGACTGCCAGGAGAACAAACAGTTCTGCACTTAAGATGGTGAAACCAGGCTTCCTTTTCCCTGGACGCAAGGATTTTGAAGCTCCATCTGATATATTTTCGGCATGTTGCCACGAGGAACCAGTCTGTGAAGAAGGATATTATTCTTGGATGGGTGGACAGACAGCACAGGAAAGGAAGACCCAGAATAAGATGGATTGACCTGGTAAATGGACAAATGGGATTGGGTCTGTTGAAGATGATGTAGAGGGTATAGAGCTAATGTCACTATGAATAGCAGGCAACTTGATGAAACATAGCAACAAGAAAAATAAGTATAGTTGAGGTTTTATTTGTTGCATTTTAAACTCTTGATTTACATTTTTTTTATTTTATGTATGCCATTCCTTTGGTGGAAGATCTATCAACAATCTGCATTATGCAGATGACACAACCCTGCTTGCTGAAAGTGAGGAGGACCTGAAGCACTTGCTGCAGAGGGTCAAGGACTCTGCAGATGGTCAAGGACTCTGCAGAGGGTCAAAGACTGTAGCTTTCAATATGGATTGAGGCTCAATATCAAGAAGACATAGATTCTCACCATTGGATCAATTAGCAGCATCAGGATGGATGGTGAAGAGATTGACATTGTTCACACCTTTAGTTTGCTTGGCTCCACAGTCAACACTCTTGGGACCAGTAGCCAGGAAATTAAAAGATGTATTGCTATGGGAAAGTCTGCTATTAGGGACCGCTCCAAAGTGCTGGAGAGCAATGGTGTCTCTCTGGAAACTAAGGTGCATCTGATACAGGTCATGGTCTTTGCAATCACGTGTTATGTGTCAGAGAGTTGGACAATGACTAGGGAGGATAGAAGTAAAATTGATGCCTTTGAGCTGTGGTGCTGGATAAGAGTATTGAGAGTACCATGGATTGCTAGGAAAACAAACAGATTAATCCTGGAAAAGGTTTAAACTGGGTGGCTCCTTGGAAGTAAGGATTCTGAGGCTTCGTCTGACATACTTTGGACATGGTGTAAGGAGGGACCAGTCCTTGGAGAGGGACATCATGCTTGGGAGGGTAGAAGGACAGTGCGGGAGAAGAAGACCCTCTATGAGGTGGATTGATTCAGTGACTGGAGTAATCAGGATGGGTGTATCGGAGACAGTGCGATTGGCACAGGACAGAGCAGAGTTTAGGGCTGTAGTACATAGGGTCGCTATGAGTTGCAAGCGACTTTATGGCACATAACAACAACAACAACAACATGTCATTCCATTGCTTTTATTTAAAATATAATATATGCCAAGAAATCAGGACCAAGTCTCATTGGTTTTTCTTTGTCAGTAACATTTATTTTTCCTGATTGTTCTCATGATTTTTTTTTATCTCTGGTTTTGATAAGTTTAATTTTGATGTATCTGGAGATTTGCTTTTGTACTCTGCCCAGAAGGATGTTTGTTGGGCTTCTGGAGTGCATATCTTCTTGTTTTTCATAATATTAAGGACATTTTCTGTTAACACATTTTCAACAATCCATTTTTTTTCTTTTCTGGAATCCTGACCATGTGTAAGTTATTCCTGTTGATAGTGTACCACATAAATCTGAGTCTTTTTCCCCCTGTAAAATACTGGTAGGAAGATAATTTCGTTTTTGTTCACTGATTCTTTCACAAATTCAATTCATTTAATTTCTCTTTCAGTTTTCGGTTTCTGAAATTCTAATGTTATTGTTCTGAATGTTAGTTGAGGGTTTTGTGCTGTAAAAATTGTCTGTTTTGGTACTTTGTTCCTGTCACATTTTTTCTTGGATAAATTCCCTGATTTTTGTGTTTTCTTTGATTTCACCTGCATTTTATTTGATCTCTTATGCTGTTGTTCTTATGTGCCATTGAGTTGTTTGCGACTCATAGCAACCCTGTAAACATGAGCCCTAAACGCCATTCTATCCTGTGCCAACCTTGCTGTCTCAAACACATTCATTCCCACCACTCCACTCACAGAATCGATCCATCTCATCGAGGGTCTTCCTCGCCTGTGCTGTCCCTCCACTCTCCCAAACATGATGTCCCTCTCCAAGGACCAGTTCCTCCTTGCAACATGCCCAAAATATGTCAGACGAAGCTTCAGAATCCTTGACTCCAAGGAACATTCTAGCTTCACCCTCTCCAGGACAAACCTGTTTGTTTTCCTAGCAGTCCATGGTATATTCAATACTCTTCTCCAGCACCACAACTCAAAGGCATCAATTCTCTTTCTATCATCCCTATTCACTGTCCAACTCTCCAATGAATAGCACATAATTGCAAAGTAATTGGCAGCATCAGGATGGATGGTGAAGAGATTGAGATTGTTCACAGCTTTTGTTTGCTTGGCTCCACAGTCAACACTCTTGGCATCAATAGCCAGGAAATTAAAAGGTGCATTGCCATGGGAAATTCTGCTGTTAGGGACCTCTCCAAAGTACTGAAGGGCAATGGTGTCTCTCTGGAGACTAAGGTGTGTTTGATACAGGTCATGGTCTTCACAATCACTTGTTATGCATCAGAGAGTTGGACAATGACCAAGGAGGATAGAAGGAGAATTGATGCCTTTGAGCTGTGGTGTTGGAGAAGAGTATTGAGAATACCATGGACTGCTAGGAAAACAAACAGATCCATCCTGGAAAGGGTTAAACTGGTGGCTCCTTGGAGGCAAGGATTCTGAGGCTCCGTCTAACATACTTTGGACATGTTGTGAGGAGAGACCGGTCCTTGGAGAAGGACATCATGCTTGGGAGGGTGGAGGGACAGCGCAGGAGGCAAAGGCCCTCTATGAGGTGGATTAATTCAGTGACTGGAATAATCGGGATGGGAGCATCGGAGACAGTGCGATTGTTACAGGACAGAGCAGAGTTTAGGGCTGTTGTACATAGGGTCGCTATGAGTCACAAGCGACTCGACGGCACATAACAACGACAACGACAACATAGCCTGGATCAGGAGGACTTTATACATAAAATTTCTGAATTAATAACAGGTAGATCTATTGCCTTTCATTCCCCAGGGAAGGTTCTATGACTTTTAATTTTTTTAAGGACTTTTAATTTTTATGATTTGTTTGAGCTATCTTTTCTTGTTCCTTTTTCTGATTTGAAATTGTCTGTAATTGTTGATGGTATGTTGGTTTGTTTTGCTTTTTTTCCCTTTTCTTTTCCCCAGACAACCTGGATGGGTATACAGTTATGATAATTAGTTTGGTAGCATTGGAGTTCTTATTACCTGTCATGTGTTGAATTCAGATTTGTCAGGTATTTACTTGACAACTGGCATTGAGTAAGAGCTTAGAAAAGTTAGCCAGCATTCCTATAGCCTAGGTTGCCATGTTCTGTTTGGGGTAGCTGAGCCCAGGAGTACCCTGGGCGCATAGTTGTATCCAGAAATGTATCTCACAAAGTTGGTGAGTAGGGTAGTAATTGGGAGTGTAAGTCTGGGTCTCTGGTTTCAAGTTATGTAAAGCAGCTAGAAGAAGGGAAAGACGTGATGAGTCTTTGGATTCAAGTACTTTTTGTAAACTTTATAGGCAGTGGGTACACATAGTGTGATCTCCTGGAGCACGTTGCAGGCTGCCAGGGAAGTGGATCTGGGGGGCAACTATTATGGGGAGGTTAGTTGGATATACTACCATGCAGGAGAGGTAAAGTGGGGGTCATCACTGGCTGCCAAGTATATAGGGGTAGGAGGCCCATTGCTGATCATTCTGAGAATGTGGTGGTAGGATCGGAAAGGAGAGTGTGCTTCTCTGGGCACTGGTGATTCTGAGGCACTTTTGGGTGACTACGGCAGTTAGCTCATTTCTATTTCAACTTAGTGTAATATATGTTCCTACTAAAGTCAACTTTCCAGACACCACCACCAGACCTTCTCCTTTTTATGGCTGTCCAACCTCAATGAACAAAGACCCCAACTGCTGATTGCATCTTACTATATTTAGTGCCTCTTTCCTTACTCTGTGGTTGCCGAGGCTCTGCAGGTCTCACTCAGGTTCTTTCCTTAGATTGCCTCATATTCACCTTGCTTCTCTCCAGATTTGTCTATGCTGTATCTGACTTATTGTGGATTTTAGAAAGATACTGTCATGTGCTTCTCACATGGAAATACTGCCCAATATTGTCCCAATATGTCCATGCTATGCTAGACCAACTTGTAGGCTATCTCTGTGTGGAGTGTATCTTTAAATATGGCCTTACTAGCCATCGGAACCTGACTTAACCATGTGGATGGACAGAGTACATGGGACATATTAACCTATCCATAATGGGATTGGATATCTACCATTCCACAAGTGGATTGGACAGTCTTAATATTCTATGAGGGGATTGACTAGTTTTGCCACTGAATTGAGCAAACCATACATAAAGGTATTTTTATACCAGTGAAGAAGAAAGAGGCCTCCTGTGACCACTAACAAAGAAACCTCACATGAGTTGAAGAGCAGCCATGGTGGAAATTTCACCACCAGCAAGAGTATCCATTATCAAACTGGAGAGATGGGACCTTGGGGGAGAGCCGATATTGATTGGCAGGACTTGTGACTTTCTGGGACAACGGAGGTGGAGGGAAAGCGAATATTGAAAGAACTGAGAACTTGGGAGTAGTGGCCTGGCGCCATCAGGCTCAAGGGTGAAGTACCTATGTCCACATTTTGGGAGCTGCCTTGACTATATTCTGTTATTAACCTGGCGTATAACCTTTTGATTCCCGGTATGGTTCTATGTGGTCTGTAGCATTTTGAACCACTAAAGCAGTAAAATTGTGTTGAGATGAGTAGAAAGAAGTATGGGAGCGTGGGAGTCATGTTTGACCTCATGGGGAGTGGTTTTGTGTTATTGATACTGTTTATAGGGACAGTTCTTTTGGTGAAGTTGGTAAAGGTCAGATATGGCAGTCCCCACATGGCCCTTGCTCTTTTTACACTCTGTTTCCTGTCTCTCCTCATTTACTGCTCTCATTTCCGTTGAATCTAATTATACTTTCACTGGATTCTCAGTGTTCCAAAATTATTACCTGTATCAGTTCCACTTGTTTTCTTATCTCTTTATTGTACAGGGATAGTGTTGAATGTCAAACTAAGTGACCATCTTTATCCTGAGTGTCCTAAGTAATGTCTACTATCTCTGAGAAACATAAATAATATTATAAAATTTGTATTAATAATGTTAACATATTAAACTGTTAAAATTAAGTTCCAAATTAATGTATCCAAAAGCTAAGCAATAAAATACCTCTCCTCCAGATCAAAGCAAAGTATTTTATTGATGATAGCAAAATATATGAGGATAAATTGGCTTTGTTTCCAATTTGTACTCCAAAAGTTCCCAACTGTTTTCCAAGGATTTTTCTCTTTTATTCCCCCTACCAGAAAAAAAAATTAGCTATAGAAATGTGTTATTGTGACATTTAACTATCAGACACTTATGTGAGCATTTCAAGGCTTTCCTTTTCATTGTCCCTGGTGGTACATTCACTGAAGATGGGGCACAGCTAACAAGCAGACTGAGCCTTTGGGTTTCCAGCAGCAATAATTACATAACTGCCTGAATGTCAGTGGTTGGTGTTCAAAAGGACTCTACTAACTGAGATTTACAAGTTCCCCCCTTTGATATTCCATTAAAAATGTTGTAGAGGGAAAGTATGCTTTGAAAAATTGTTAGGGGAAGGCTGAGCTAAGTTTCCAGGTTCTACCACATGTGGCTGTAGGCTCAACAAGGCAGTAAATTGTAGGAAGATGAACTTGAACTTCAACACTGAAAATTCGTCTTTCAAGTCTTTTCAGTTTATGGGAAGAAATAACTTTTTCTGTAAACAGTTTTCTAGTTACTTAGATTTTCAGTTTATTTGTGCAAAAGGTATGACAATGTGCTCATTTTTTAAATATCTATGTTTGAGCATGTGCTATGTGACAGATGTGTGCTGGGATCTAAAGGAAGACACATATAATACATATAATGAGATGGTAGAAGTTAAATAAGGCAATATACAGACAGAATAATAATAATAATACCTCTTTTCCGTACTTTAAGGAGTCCTGGTGGTGTCCTGTGTAATGTACCAGACTGAAAAGATCATTTGAATCCACCAGTCACAGAAAGACAGTTACCTCCAATAAAGGTTTACAGCTCAGAAACTGGTTGCTGTGAAGTTGACTTCACTCAGTGACAGTGGGTTTTAATTTGGTTTAACACACTCTATTGGCCTGGTGACAAGAAGCTGCACAGCAACCTTGAAGACACATGGTTTGAGGCACTGGCTACTCTATGGGAGAAAGATGGGCAATCTCCTTCCATACAATTAACTACTTCTAAAAATCCACCAGAGAGGGTGAACTCTGTGGGTTGGTTCTGACTTCTACTGTAAACAACACAACAACACACTATGAGAAGTATTTTGTAATTATGAAATGGCAATAATAAAATGGAGTAGAAAAGAGACCAGACGTGTGTTTCAAAAACTATAAAATGAGTTGCATTGAGTCAATCCCAACTCATAGCAGTTTCATTTGTGTCAAAGCAGTTTCATGCTCTGTAGGGAAAACAGAGAAAGCCTTTTCAGAAGTGCATTACTATAATTTTCTTCTGATGTACCTAGAAATAGATTAAAGCTATCCATCTGGTTGGTTGTTAATCATGTACACCATCCTTAGCCTGAATATCAACTATAGCAATTGTTGTTAAGTGCTGCTGAGTCGTAGATGACTCACAGTGAACCCGTGAATGAAAGACCTGAACATTTGTATAACTTTCATTGTTTCTCGAAGTTCATGGAGTTTCCAGAGGCAAGCTGTTTTGAAAGTGGGTACCACTCCTGCTTCCAAGCTTGTTTTAATTGGGGAGCTCCACCAAACACTGTCCACTGTGGGTAACCATTATCGCATTTGACACCTCAGGGTCACAGTGTTAGCATCATAGCAACCACGAGTTACCTCTGTGCAGCAAATGGACAGGTCGGTGCTATACCAATTAGAAGATGTTTGACCAAAACCAATTAAAACCAAGCCTGAGGGCCTCAGATTAAAATCACCCACCTTTGGTTTGGTAGCATCACTTTCTGTCCACTAGACCCACTGAGCTCTCTCTATGTTGTTGTTGTTAAGTGCTGTCAAGTTGTATACGACTCATAGCGACCCTATGAATGAAAAGATCTGAACACTTATATAACTTTCTTTGTTTCTCCAAATTCATAAGGCAATTAGGGAATTAAATAATAATTATTGTTACCACTAATTATTGTTATTTAATAAACTCTGAAAATTATCTAGAAATTGTTGTTGCTGTTATTCAGTGTCATTGAGTTGACTATGACTCTTAGTGAACCCATGTACGATGCCTAGAAACCTAGAGCCCATTGTTGTAGTCACTGTATCAATAATTCTCACTGAATGCCTTTCTTTTGCTGATCATCTCCTTTTCCAAGCATGATGTCTTTCTCCAAGGACTGGTGCCTCCTGACAACATACCGGAAGTATGGAAGATGAAAGCTCACAATCTTTGGCTTGAGAAGCACCCATAGTTACACTTTCTCCAATACATATTTGCTTGCTCTTTTGGCTGTCCATGATATATTCAATACTACAATGTAAAGATGTTAATTCTTCTTTAGTCTACTTTATCCTCCCATGCATATGAAGCAGTGGAAAATACTATGCACTGGATCATGCTCACTTTGTTTTTAAACTGATATCCTTGCTGTTTAGCACTTTAAGAAGTTCTTTGGCTGCAGATTTGCTCAGCGTGACTACTGCTAATAGGATGTTTATTGTGAACCCAAGTAAAATGAAATCATTGACAACTTCAGTCTTTTCTGTATCTATCACAACAGTAGGGAGCTTTGCTGGCCTACTGGTAAGAAGCTGAGCTGCAAACTCAAGGCCCATGTTTGAATCCTCTAGTAGCTCTGCAGGAGAAAAATAGGAAGTCTCTTCCCGTTCAATTTACTGCCTCTGAAAACCCACTGGACGATTAGCTATGGCACACAACACTACAGTGTTACCTATTGGTCCAGGGGTGAGGATTTTTTGTTTCCTTGATGTCGATGTTCATCCATGATTTAATTAGTATTACCCTCTTTTACAGATGAAGAATGGAAGATGAAATGGCTTTCTCAAATCACACAGCTAGGGAATGATAAAATTATAATTTGATTTCATGTATGTTTTATCTGAAACCAATTCTCTTAACTAGTGTCGCACTATAATAGAGGGGGTAAAAGCAAACTGAAACCTCAAACAGCCCAAATGTCTGTTTTCATACCCTCCATACCCCCCCCCCACATGTAGAAGAATCTTTTAAAATCCAGGAATGGTGACTCCTAAAGAAATAATATTACAATTTAAATTTCTACTCCTTTTCTTGGGTTTCCAAGTTCCATAGCAGAAAGTTCCTAACTAATATATTTCTTTGACATATTAAATAAAGCAAGTATGTTGTTCTACCTGGGAATCTTTAAATTATCTCTTTAGACTTTCAGCACACAATTTGCAAGTGACAGGCAACATATTTCATTATCTTTATGTTTGAAATAACTTTCAAAGAGAGTGGAGAGGGGTGTTTGACATTATTGTAATCAATTCTGTCAGAAATATTATTGGATTTACTTGATTTCGTGAGCACAATCATTTTTCATTGTTATTCTGAATTTTCTCAGATGTTTTACAGAGGATAACATAAATAGTAAAATATGCTCCTTGAAGACATCCATTGAAAAATAATGAGGAGCGCTCTTGTGAAGAGAAACACTGTGTAAGCTGCGATGTCCTCTTTTTTAGTAAAAAAGGCAAGACTCAAGTGGCCACTGGCTGATGCTGATGCCACCCTCCTAAGGCGGCAATAACAGTGTGGTTTCTCATAGTTTAAACATCAACTGGACTTCATTAGGTTCAGGCATAAAACTTATTCTAGAATACACTGAAAAGATCTGATCTACACAGCCTGTAAGAAGGTTCCAACTCTAACATTATTACTCAATTAGGAGAGAAATTGGTTCAAACAGCAGCTCTCATTGGGCTGAAAATATTTGTGTGAAGGTTCACTTTTCTTCCTGGTTACCATTTATGTTTTGAGTCTTTGGTTCTGATATTAAGCTTGAAGATGACACAGGGCAGGCATCTGCATGACTGGCAGCTTTGTGTGATTGGTGTTTGGAGATGTTTTGGAATAGTATGGAAAAATACTCCACATGTGTCTCTTTTTTGTGTCAATGACTAGATTATCTTTTCATTCCCTATCATGTTTTAAGACCCTGAAGTGGAAATACGTATTTAAACTGATAAAACAAGACAAATCAATATAAATAATAATAATTAATAATAGTTATTCTTAATATTTATTAATAATATATATTCTTCATTGTCTTTTAACTACCTATAGATCTTCTTGTCTTGTTTCCTAAATAAGAGATTCATTATATTCATTATAGGTGCCACTAGAGACATTAATGCCAATGTCAGATCAATTTTGTCAGAAAGCAAAGAATACTAGAGGAGTGTCTATCTGTGTTTTGTTGATTATGCAAAGGCATTTGACTATAAATCACAGCAAATTGTGACTAACCTTGAGGAAAATAGGAATCCCAGAACACTTCATTGTACTTATGTAAAACATACTTGGACCATGAAGCAGTCTTCAGAATAGAATAATGAAACACTACATGGTTCAAATTCAGGAAAGGAGTGCATCAAGATTGCATCCTGTCTCCTTACCTTTTCAATCTCTATGCGGAGCAGATCATTCAAGAAGTTGGGCTACATGAGGAGGAATGGGGCTTCAGGATTGGTGAAAGACCCAGCAACAACCTACATTATGCAAATAACACAACCCTGCTTGCTGAAATTGAAGAGGACCTGAAGAGCTTGCTGCAGAGGGTCAAGGACTGTAGTCTTAAATATGGATTGAAGTTCAACATCGAGAGGACAAAAGATTCTCACCACTGGTCCAGTTGACAGCCCCATGATGTATGGAGAAGAGATTGAGGTTCTTAACAATTAGCGCTTCCTTGCTTCCGAATCAACACTCTGGACACTAGCAGTCAGGAAATCAAAAGACAATTTGCATTGGGAAAATCTGCTATCAGAGACCTCTCCTGCAATGATGTCAGTCTTGACACTAAGGTGCACCAAATCCAGGCCATATTCTTCACAGTTACTTGCTATGCATCAGATAGCTGGACAGTGACTAAAAATTACAGAAGAAGAATCAATGTCTTTGAGTTGTGGTGCTGGAGAAGAGTCTTGAACATACCATAGACCACCAAGAAAACAAATAGGTCTGTCTTGGAGAGGATGAAACCAAGTTTCTCCTTGAAAGCTAAGATTTTGAGGTTTTGACTCACATACATTGGGCATGTGGCCAGGAGATACCAGTCCTTGGAGAAGGACATCATGCTTGGAAGGGTGGAGGGACAGTGCAGAAAAGGAAGACCCTGAATGAGATGGATTGATACAGTAACTAGGGTAATGGGGGTTGGTGTGTCAGAATCAGTGACACTGGCTCAGGACAGGGCAGGCTTCAGAGCTGCTGTACATAGGATCACTGGATCACAGGTAACTCAACCACACATAACAATAGCCACAACATCAAGCAAGGGCCTTTGACAGAAGTCAGAGAAGATATTATTATTCTTGCTTTACATATGAGGGATCCGAATATCAGAAAATTTAACAAAATTAATGTCTCAGCTATTAAATAGTAAACTAGAGATAGACTGTACATAATTTTTTTTTATTTTAATACAAAAATCTTACTTTCAGAAGGGAATTTTTGGTCACAGATTAGTAACATCAGAGAAATTTTATTTTCCTTGTCTTAGCTGTTTGATCTCCATAGAGTAATTTTTATGTATGATGGTATAATTCATAAGGAGTTGCACAGTTAACTCAAAGGCTATGACTCTCTAATGCTTCAAATCCACCGGAGGCAATATTGGAGAAAGATAGACATTATCCTTTCATGCAATTTACTGCTTTAAAACCCCAGTGGATGGCAGCTATATGCAATTTTGGCCTGAAGGCAATGAGTGAGTGAATTTGGTTAGCAATCCATCACTTGTCTGTCAGTTTATCTTACTAGGGTGACTTGCATGTGATCTAACTTGTTTGTTTGGAATGCATTGTCAAGAAGGATCAATAATTGTAGAAGGAAATTATGTTGGACAAAGTAGAGAGCAGTAGGAATGAGGGCAAAATGGACAAATACAATAGCCAGAGATGGATTCTAGTATACTGGTGACAATCAGCATGGCATAAAATAAGGTGGTATTTTGTTTTGCTGTATATAAGTTTGGTTGATAAGAGGCAGTGGGAGGATAACTACCTATCCATCTTGTTTTGTAATACCATGTGTGATTTGCATGTATGTATGATATGAGTATTTGTGTCTATAAAATGAAAAACATTGTTGTTTTTGGGTGCCGTTGACTCAGGTAGGACTCACAGCTACCCTATGAACAAAAGATCTGAACCCAGTCCTGCCCTGCACCATCCTCACACTTCCTGACATACAAGAGTTCATTGCAACAGTCATTATGCCAATCCACCTAGTTGAGGGTTTTCCTCTCCTTTGCCCATCCTCCACCATTCCCAATATCATTGCCTTCTGCAATGAATAGCACCTCCTAGCAGTATGTTCAAAGATGTGAGGCGAAGCCTCGTCATTCTTGCCTCCAAAGAGCACTCTGGCTGCACCCTCTCCAAGGCCTATCTGATCATTCTCTTGACCATCAATGGGATGTTCAATGCTCTTCTCTGACACCAAAGCTCAAAGGTGCCATTTTTTTTGTCCTGTCATCCTTATTCATTGTCCAGGTTTTGGATGCATAGCGAGTAATCTGAAAGACTATGGCCTGACTCAGATACACCTTAGTCCTCAAACTGACATGACTACTCTTCAATTATTTGGAAAGGTCCTTAACTGCAGATTTTACCAGTGCAATGCATTTTCTTATTTCCTCATACCAAGGGTGTTAATTGTGGATCCAAGCAAGAAGAAGCTGTTGACAGTTTCAATCTCCTCTCCATACATCGTGACACTGCCTATTGGTCCAGTGGGAAGAATCTTTGTTTTCTTGATATTGAGATGCAACCCATACTGAAGGCTGCATTCCTTGATCTTCTGCAAAAAAATGTTTCAAGTCCTCCTTACTTTCAGTGAGTAAGGTTATGTCATCTTTATAGCACAGGTTATTGATGTGTCTCCCTCCAGACCTGATGCCATGTCTCTCTTCACAGAGACCAGCTTTTCAGATAATTTGCTCAACATATAGAGTGAACAGATATGGAGATAGACTACAAGCCTGATGCACTTCCTTCCCAATGCCAAACCATGCAGTACTCCCCTGCTTCGTACGTACAACAGCCGCATGATCCAGGTATAGGTTCCTCATGAACACAATCAAGCTGTCTGGGATTCCATTCTCAAAGTCAGCCAGAACTTGTCATGATCTGCACAAACACCTATGCCTAGTTCAATAAAGCACAAGTAGACATTCTTCTGGTATTCCTTACTTTCAGCCAGAATCAATCTGACATCAATAGTGATATCCTTGGTGCCATGGCCTCTTCGAAATCCCACTTGAACTTCTGGCAGTTCCCTAATCTATGTACTGTTCTAGCTGGTTTTATATTTTTTTTTCTTCTCTTTCATTGAGATTTTAATAAAAGTTTATAAAGTACTTGAGTTTCCAATTGTTCATTATTGTACAATTTTCTCCCTGCCCTCCCACCCCTCCAGATCACTTTTTTCCTTTGGGGAAAAAAGTTCTTTCATTGTTGTATAGTCCCCCTATCCCCAGACCACTTTACTATGCAGCTCTTATTCTGGACTCTTGTCATGCCAACAATACCTAATTATATATTCCTTTTATACAGTTCTCTGCCTCGTCTGTTTCAATGCTGTGTAGATTATTTATACCCTCTTCTCTCAGTTTTTCCCCAACCCCCATGTCAGTTCTGTTTTATAACAGTGGCATTATGCCATATTTGTCTTTTTGTAACTGAGACACTTCACTCAGTGTAATGTCCTCCAGGATCACCCATTTTTTATAATTCATGTGTTTCTTGTTTTTCAATGCAAGCAGCATAATATTCCATTGTGTGAATGTACCACAGCTTCTCTATCCATTTGTTGATGGGCACTTGGGTTGATTACAGATCTTTGCTATTGTGAATAAAGCTACAGTAAACATGGGTATGAATATATCTGCTTGGGTGGCAGTTATGGTTTCTTTAGTGTATATTCCCAGTAGTGGAATTGCTGGATCAAATGGTATTTCTATTTGCAACTTTTTGAGAAAGTTCCATATAGCCTTTCATAGTGGTTGCACCATTTTACACTCCCACCAACAGTGAATAAGGGTTCCAGTTTCTCCACAAACATGGTAGCATTTGATGTTTGCTCTTCTGTTAAATTTTGCTATTCTTACTGGGGTGAAATGTTATCTCATAGTTGTATTGGTTTGCATCTCTCTTAGAGCTAGGGATTTTAAACATGTTCTTCTTGGCCATCTGAATTACTTCTTTGGTGAAATGTCTGTTTATCTCCTGTGCCCATTTTTCTATTGGGTTATTTACCTTTATCTTGTGGTAGGGGGCCTAAGTTTTTACCAATACCTTCAATGTAGTTTCTACTTCATTTTTCATTACCATTGGCTCCTTTCCTTATGGTACTTTCTGAAATTTTCCATTGTTAAAAAATTCTTT
>NW_006399770.1:10364442-10369638 GCF_000299155.1 Elephantulus edwardii
TGAAAGCAGGGAATATCAGAGGAATGTCTATCTGTGTTTCATTGACTATGCAAAGGTGTTTGACTGTGTGGACCATAACAAACTGTGGCTGACTCTGAGAAGAGTGGGAATCCCAGAACACTTGATCGTGCTAGTGTGAAACCTATACTTGGACCAAGAGGCATTCATCAGAACAGAGCAAGGAAACACTGCATGGTTGAAAATTGGGAAGGGTGTATTCCAGGGATGTGTCTTGTCTCCATATCTTTTCAACCTGTATGCAGAACAAATTATCCGAAAGGCTGGGCTCTATGAGGAGAAGCATGGCGTTAGGATTGGTGGAAGATCTGTCAACAATCTGCATTATGCAGATGACACAACCCTGCTTGCTGAAACTGAGGAGGACCTGAAGCACTTGTTGCGAAGACTCGAGGACTCTGCAGGGGGTGAAGGACTGCAGCCTTCAAGATGGATTGAGGCTTAACATCAAGAAGACAATGATTCTCACCACTGGACCAATTGGCAGCATCAGGATGGATGGTGAAGAGATGGAGATTGTTCACAGCTTTAGTCTGCTTGGCTCCACAGTCAACACTCTTGGCACCAGCAGCCAGGAAATTAAAAGACGTGTTGCTATGGGAAAGTCTTCTGTTAGGGACCTCTCCAACGTTCTGAGGAGGATTGGTTTCTCTCTGGAAACTAACATGATTCTGATTCAGGCCACGGTCTTTGCTATCACTTGTTAGGCATCAGAGAGTTGGACGATGACTAGGGAGGATAGAAGGAGAATTTATTCCTTTGAGTTGTGATGCTGGAGAAGAGTATTGAGGATACCATGGACTGCTAGGAAAACAGATTCATCCTGGCCAGGGTTAAACCTGGAGTGTCCTTGGAGGCAAGGATTCTGAGGCTTCATCTAACATACTTTGGACATACTGTATGTCCTTGGAGAGGGACATCATGCTTGGGAGGGTGGAGGGACAGCGCAGGAGGGGAAGGCCCTCTATGAGGTGGACTGATTCAGTGAATGGGTTAATCGGGATGGGTGTATTGGAGACAGTGTGATTGGCACAGGACAGAGCAGATTTTAGGGCTGTTGTACATAGGGTCATTATGTATCACAAGCAACTCAACAGCACACAACAACAACACTTTTTTCAAAATTGGGGGGAAAAGCTATACCCTTCATTTGACCCTCAAAAGTATAAATTAGATCTTTTTTGGTATTAAGATTTTATAGATTTGGGGCTTAATGTACAGACTGACTGCTTACCCTTCATCTCCATCCTTATCTTGTCTCCTGTACCTTTAATTCCAGCATCATCTGTCATGTCACTCCCCACAGCATGTATTCCTTTCTTCCTGAAATTATCACTTTTCATTCTTCTGGCAAACTCATATTTATCATCATATGTTGCTGTTCTTGCACCCAGTCATGTGGTGAAATTCAAAGCCGTTTTGAACAATACACCCATGATGCCTTCCTGTTCCTCAAAGAATCATTGCTCACATCCACTACAGCTAGTTCTTCCTTCCTTTACAATGTTAATACGCACTGAATTCATCTTTCCAACTAAACTCTTCAAAGTTGAGAATCTTATTGAACTTTGTGCGTCTATTTCTAGTATACTCATTCCTATAGAGTCCAAGGAATATTTTAAACTGCTTTATTTACAAAATTCAAATACATTGTTTTTCACACCAGATACTTCCCATTTCCCTCAGTGCCCCACTCATCAAATTGTATGACCCCGTAATTACTTCCCCCCATGATCCTCACTCATCTGCTTTCATGCTCCCCTCCACCTTTGATCCTCCTGTTGTTGTTATGTACCATTGAATTGCTAGTGACTCTATGCACAAGAGCCCTAAACCCTGCTCTATCCTGTGCCAATGTCACTGTCTCTGAGACACCTACTCCCACTACTCCCATCACTGAATCAACCCATCTGATTGAGGGTCTTCTTCTCTTGCACTGTCCCTCCACTCTCCCAAACATGATGTCCCTTTCCAAGGACTGGTCTCTCCTTGCAACATGTCCACAATATGTCAGATGAAGCTTCAGAATCCTTGACGGCACACAATAGCAAACAACAATGGCGTGAATCAGGTGCACCTTAGTCGCCAATCTGATGTCTTTTCTTTTTAGTATTCTGGAGAGGTCCCTGACAGCTGACTTTCCCAATGCAAATCATCTTTTAATTTCCTGGCTTCTGGTCCCAGGAGTGTTGACTGTGGAGCCAAGCAAACTAAAACTGTTAACTATCTCAATCTCTTCACTATCTAGCATGGTGCTGCCAATTGGTCCATTGGTGAGAATCTTTGTTTTCTTGATGTTGAGCTTTAATCCATATTGAAAGAGGCAGTTCTTGACCTTATGCAGCAAGCACCCCAGGTCCTTCTCAGTTTCAGCAAGCAGGGTTATGTCTTCTGCATAACACAGGTTGTTGATGAATCTTCCACCAATCCTGATGCCACATTCCTCCTCGTACAGCCTATGTCCCAGATGATCTGTTCTGCATACAGACTGAAAAGGTATGGAGACAGGACACATCCCTGGAGGACACCCTTCCCGATTTTGAACCATGCAGTGTCTCCTTTCTCTGTTCTGATGATTGCTTCTTGGTTGAAAGTATAAATTTTGCATAAGCACAATCAAATGTTCTGGGATTCCCATTCTTCTCAGAATCAGCATCTAATACTCTCTGCTTTCTGCCAAGATCCATCTAACATGCAACTTGAACTTCCTCCTTCATCACCATAGGCTCTTGCCCATATGTTATTTCTTAAAATTCTTCTGTTAGCAAATACTTTCATACTCATTCTAAAATAGTGGTTTTATTCAGTGTTTGTAATCTTTGGAATGAGTTTGTTTACTCAGCAAAATGCTCTTCAGCTCCTCTCAAGTTAGGTAATAATTTTATACTGGTTTATATACAAAGTTCATATATATTGTTTTTCATGCCAGACTTTTCCACTTTCCTTGACCAATTCCTCCCTCCACCCATTAAATGTATTGACTTTATATTTAAGCCCTCCTCTCCCCTCCTTGGATCCTTGTACACACTGTACAATAATGGTCCTTTAAGTATTTGTCTTCCAGTCCTTCACATGTTATGTAGTAATTTACAAAATCATTGCTCCTGCGTGCTGCAAAGTATTTTATTTGCTCTGTCTTTCTAATGTTCTTTCTGGGTGATATGTTTTATATCCTCCCACAGCTCATCTTGTCTTTGCTCATTAATTTCCAAGGCTTCAAACTTGTTCCTGAAATGGTTTTCAAATCCATATAAGATAGACTCATTGTCAAATTTTGGTTCTTCTGGACTTGATTTAACTTTTCTCAGCTTCAGCTTGAACTTGCATATGAGTAGTTGGTGATCTGCTTCATAATTAGTACCTGGACTATTTTCATAGCTGATGCTGAGCTTCTCCAGTGATTCTTTCTGTGGATGTAATCAATTGGATTCCAATTAATAGCATTAGGTGAAATCCATGTGAATAGCCTGCATTTGTGCTTACTATAAAATGTATTTGCAATGGATACACTGTTGATTGTGCAAAATTCTATTATTCTATCTCCAGCTTCATTTCTGTCACCAAGTCCATGTTTTCCAACTGCTGATCCCCCATACCACGAAGGTATGAATAACTATGTCTCCCAGAAGCCCACAGATCAAGCCCACCTTCAAATCTCGGACCAGGAAGACAATATTATATACCAAATCTGTAGAAATCATCACCCTCCCCTGGGAAACTCTTGTAGCATGAATGGAGGAGAAGATGCCCTAAGGCACAAGAAGTCAGTCCTTTAGCAGAAGTTCAAAACTCCTGAAGTCAAAAGATACTACCCGCAGAAGAAGAAACTGGCTGCAGTTTGAGACTTTATGAATCACAGAAGCCAAAAAGATTGGCATATAGGCCGTCACATCAAGAGCTGGATAGTGGAGATTAATGTTGAGTGGAGGAAGTGGGAGTAGATGTAAATGCTTGTTCTGCATGGAAAGGGGTGGCTCAAAACATACCTGCCAAAAGTGGGCACAACACAGGATCAATTGGCTTTTTCTTCTACTGCGAAATATCTTTATCTGCTCTTCTTTGTAAAATGGTTTTCTGTCATATAATGTTCTAAATCTGAGCAATCATATTAAGACAGACTAGGAAGAAGGATTGGCCATCCACTTCTGAAATAGCAGAACTTTGAAAACCCTATGTACAACAGAGCACATTTAGACTAGCAGATATGGCAACTGAGGCTGAGCCCTCAAGTATTGAAACATATAAGAGGAGGAACAGCTGTAAGCAGACACTAGTGATTGGACCATGGAATATAAGAACCATGAATGTAGAAGAATTGAATATTGTTAAGAAGGAAATAAAATGCATAAATATTGACATACTAGGTATTTGTGAAATGCGATAGTCTCGCATGGGACATTTTGAGTTAGATTATCATACGATCTACTATGCTGGAGATGAAAAGGTGGGGGACGATGAGGTTGCTTTCATAGTCTAAAATGTCATTTCTAGATCTATCTTGAAATACAATGTTGTGACAAGATAATTTCCATACGCATACAAGGAAGTCCAGTGAATACCACTGTCGTTCAAATATGTGCACCAACAATCAGAGCTAAAGAGGAGGAAATGGAAGATTTCCACCAAATTTTATAGTCAGAGATTGACTGATCATGCAATCAAGATGTATTAATAATAATGAGTGACTGGAATGAAAAGAGAGGTGGTAACCTCTAACTCCTGCTTTACCATTTTTTCTCATTTATCAGACAAGTGTTATGGTTGGCAGTTCTGTCCACTGTCACTCAACAGTTCTGGGCATAATTCATAGATACAAAGACCTTCAGAGAGGAGAGGTGCTTGTTTGGTTTTATGAAACAATTAACACACCTGGTTGAGATTAGAAAAAGACTATCAGACAGAACCTTTCCTCAGTCCTTCTTTTATGCTTTTACAAAAAATAATTTTACATCCTCTTAAGAGGCAGTGGCACTTCTGTAGATTGGGACTGACATCAGGGTTAAGGTAAGGATGAGAAAAACTGGATGAATTATGTACACTCCATTGAAATCAATGAGGGAGAGAACAGTGTAAAATCAATATATTTTAGGGCATTATGATTATCATAAGAGTCCAGAAAGAAGGTTGCAGAGTGGAGTATACTCGGGGTGGGAGTGGAGGGGGGGTGCAGGGGGATTG
>NW_006399770.1:10369738-10379789 GCF_000299155.1 Elephantulus edwardii
AATACCTTCAATGTAGTTTCTACTTCATTTTTCATTACCATTGGCTCCTTTCCTTATGGTACTTTCTGAAATTTTCCATTGTTAAAAAATTCTTTCTTGTACAGTGACTCTATAGATCTTCTCTCAACTTCTTTGGGTCATTCAATATATTGCCTATGTCATCTTTCAATATTATGATACAAGGCTTAAATTTGTTTTTCAGTTCTTTCAGCTTGAGAAATGCAGAGCGAGTTCTTCCCTTTTTATTCTCCAATTCCAGCTCTCTATGCATTCCATTATAATACTTTGCTTTGTCCTCCCGAGCTACCCTTTGAAATTGTTCAGTTTTCATGTCTACATATTTTCCTTCATATTTAGCTTCTCGATGTTCCATTGCAATCTTTAGAGTCTCTTCTGACATATATTTTGATTGTTTCTTTCTCTTC
Organism: Elephantulus edwardii; assembly: GCF_000299155.1. Classification (NCBI taxonomy): domain Eukaryota; kingdom Metazoa; phylum Chordata; class Mammalia; order Macroscelidea; family Macroscelididae; genus Elephantulus; species Elephantulus edwardii. Next base: position 10,370,164 of record NW_006399770.1, read on the forward strand.
TTTTTTTGTAATGACCTTTTTCTTTGTTCCTGGATGGTATCTTTGACATCATCCCACAACTCATCTGGTCTTCTTATAGATGGTATTCAGTGCCTCAAACCTATTTGTAAGATGATCACAAAATTCAGATGGAATTGATTCAATTGGTTCCTCCAGACTTATTTTAATTTTCTTTGGCCTCAATTTGAACTTTCATACCTACTTCTTAAATAATATGCCTCTGGAAACTCTATGAACTTTGATAAATGTCAGTAGTTCTAGAAAAGCTTCAGGCCTTTTGTTCATAGGGTCGCTATGAGTCATGCTTACCTTGAAGGCAATCAACAACAACGTGAGTAATTGATGATCTCGCCCGCTGTCTGCCCCTGGCCTAGTTTTGACAGTAGATATTGAACATCTCCAACAATTTCTTCCATATTCGTAATCAATCTGATCCCTATGCAGCCCATCAGGTAAAATCCACATATAAAGTCATCTTTTAGAAAACATATTAGCAGTGACTAAGTCATTGTAAATACAAAACTTAGTCATTCTGTTTCCAGCTTCACTTCTATAACCAAGCCCATACTTTCTAACTACTGTTCCTTCTTCACTGTTTCCTACTTTTGCATTCATCACCAGTTATCATTAACTCATTCTGATTGCATGTTCAGTCAACTTCAGACTGAAAAATTTAGTAAAAATTCTCAAATTCTTCGTCTTTGGTTATAGGTGTAGGAGCGTATATTTGAATAATAGTCATGTTAACAAGTCTTCCTTGTATGCATATGGATATTATCCTATCACCGACAACATTATTTTTCAGGATAGAACTTGAAATTTATTTTTTTTATTATGAATACGACACCACTCTTCTGTTTTTCAATCAAGCATAGTATACCATATGATTATCTGATTCAAAGTGGCCATAGCTGGGCTGGTGCATCACGTCTCACCAATGCCTAGTATGTCAATATTCATGCATTCCATTTCATTTTTTTTTTAAATTTAGCCTGTATATTTTTTATTTCAATGAACATCTACAGAGATTTTGGAATTCCATTTCATTTTTAGCAGTTTCCAGTTTTCCAGCATTCAAGCTATGAACATTTCATGTACTAATTGTTAAATGATGTTTGTTTTTTATTTTACTCATTTCAACTGACTTTCAATCTGGGATCTCCCATTACATGACTATGATTATCCTTTTCATTTAGTGTTCATAGGGTTTTCAAAAGCCTTTTTTTTAGGAAGTAGATGGCCCATCCTGCTTCCTAGTAGGTCTTAATCAGAGACCTCCACCAAAACCTGTCCACCCACCATGGGAAACCCTTTTGGAATTTGATACACCAGTGGCAAAGATTTCAGTATCACAGAAACCCCAAGTAATTTCAGTACAACAAACTTACAGACAAGTGTTGCATTACTTAGAACAACATTCTGTACAAACACAAAAGCTGCCCTCATGCTCAACTGCCTTTAAATGCCAAAGCCCACCCACTAGATCCTGTTCCCTAAGCTGATTGTAGGTCTTGAAACTAAGAAGTGTCATTCCATTAACTTGATTCTGAATAAGCCCTATTAGGTTCCCAAGGCTGCAAATCTTTACAGAGAAAGATTGTGATAACTTGCTGAATAACTAGCAGGTTCCAGTTGCTGAACTTTGGGTTAGCAGCAATGGTTAGCCACTTTGCCACCAGGACTCCCTAAAATTCTTTAAAAAAAGACTTTAAACAAAGGTTTCTTTCTTAAACATGAAAAACTGCTGGATATGTTTGTTTCTAGCTTTCCATTTATTCAAAATTCTTATTTATTATGAAAATAATATTTTGGTATTATAAAGTGTACTTTCTGTGGGGTAGAAGTAGGATAGTACATGTTTCTTCTCTGCTTTAGTATTCCAAGGACATAGCAAAACAGTATGAAGTTGTGGCTCAGTGAAAGATAATGGAATGTTTAAAAGTTTGAATCACAGAATTCTAAAGAAAATCAATTTGATTCCTTTCAAACATATCTAGCTACCTAAGTTTAGCTAATATAAGCTTAAATTACCTGGGAACATTTCTAAAAAGATCTATTTTGATAAATAGCTAACTATAGGGTTAGAATACTAGAATCATGATATAAATGAACACTCCCAAATCACATGGAAAGCATTTGTTCTATAACATGTACCCTGAGTCTATGAAGTTACTAAGCAGAAAAATATTCTACAGCTGCATGTTAGAAATTTTGATGAAGCAATCAGATCCTGTCCTTAGTGGATTAATAGGCTGATTGAGGAATTCAAACTCAAAACATGTAACCTGTCAAGAGAACCATGTCAACAACAATAGTATCTAGGGCCTAATAAGCCCTCAGACAGTAAAGGTTTAGGGCTGAACTGGAGCCATTTGTAAAGCCCTCACTACTAACCGAAAGCTTGGTCTCACATACTTTGGGCTTGTTGCTAGGAGAGGCTATTCTTTGGAGAAGGATATCATGCTTGGAAAGGAAGAGGGACGGCTAAAGAGAGGAAGACTCAATCAAGTGGATTGACATAGTGACTGCAGCAATGGGCTCTAGTGTGTCAGAGATTGGGAGGACGAAACAGAACAGGATAGGATTCTAATCTGTTGTTCAGAAGGTTGCTATGAGTTGTAATCAACCTGATGACACCTAACAGCAATCACAACTAACCGAAAAGGGAGCTGTGGTGGCCTAGTGGGTAAGGAGCAGTGCTGTCAGGCAGGTGGTTCAAATTTATTCAATCTGCCAGAAGCTCCATGGGAGAAAGAAGAGCAATTTCCTCCATGTAATTTATTACCTTTTGATATTCAGCGAAGGATCAGCTCTGGGTTAGTTCCTACTCACTGGCACATAACAATAGCACTAACTGAAAAGTTGGTGATTTAAACCCGTCAGCCATTCTGCAGGAGAAAGATGTGTCAGTGGGCTTCCCGATGGATGACAGCCTTAACAACCTTATGAACAATTCTCATCTGTCCTGCAGGGTTGCTAAGAGTCATAGCAGTGTTTCTGATTATTGTTTTAAACAGGTAAAATAGGTATACAGGAAAATAGTAATGTGCGTGTGAATGTGAATGTGAATGTGAATTATTGAAGCCTTCATAAAGGATGAGGGATATAAACTAGACTCTGTAAGGAATTGAATTAGCAAGTGCAAGAAAAGGTAGGCCTAGATTGTGCAAAGAGCTAGAGCAAAGGGACTAAACAGGGACAAAAATGAGCCCTTTAAAGGAATAACAAGAACCAGTGAGGAGGGGCAGGATGATTGAAAAATAATTTACCCATCAATGGTAATTCCTCTTTGGTTTTGCTGTCTGATCTTTCACAGATTTGCATTGAAATTGATGAAGTTATAATGCATGTGGTCTCTAGCCTGTGGTAAATTTCCATCTCTGTGCTTATCAGGCATCTTTCTATCATGAGTTTCCTAAGAAATCAAGGGAAATAATACACTGCAGAGGAAAGAGAATCTGGTCCCTTGTGCATCCCTGCTGTGGTGCAGCACGGTCTGACGACCAAGGGCACAAGATCCTATTTCTAGGATTAGTCAGAAAGGATTGAGCACATGTCTGTAGACTTTTGCTTCAATATTATATTTTAGATGGTTCAGTCAGAGCTGTTACATTTGGCAGCATTCCTTGTTAGCATTTGATAAACAATTATTGCCAAATGTTAGCAAGGAAACCTGCCAAATGTTACAGCTCAGATTTAACTGCTGAAAAAAAATGCAGCTTGAAAAAGCCTTTTGCTACAGAGCTGTTGCCTGGTGTGCCAGTTCTGAAGCTGCAGGGGACCCCAGTTGGGACAAATTGTGCGTCTAAAGGTATATGGCTTTTTGCCAGCAGTTCTGGATTCCCCTCTAAAGTTATGAATTAGTCGACACCTGTTGGTTTTCAAAGCATTAAGTTTGGGAGAACTTATTTTGCACCAGGTCTTCTAGCCATACTTTATTTCAGAAACATCTTTCATGGAACATGATCCTATTACATAAATTGCTGGGTCATCAGATAGTATCGTTTATTGCTTATCTGCTGGTTGATTATACAAAAACGTTCAGGGTTAATGTTTCCTAAAAGCTACTGTAATACTGTTCTTGCTTCTCATTTCCTCCCAAGAATAGCTTCTTTTTCTTTCCATTCTTAATTTCAATTGTTACTTCACTAGTAAAAAAGGAACCATAGTGGTGCTATAGGCTAATCATTAGACCGCTAAGCTAAAGGTCGTCCATTCAGACTCACCAGTGTTGAAAGGAAAACGAGGCAGTCCGCTTTAGGAAAGATTTGAAAGATTGGAAACCCATGGAGTTCCACTGGTCTGTCCTCTGAAATTGACTTGATTAACAACAATGGTTTAGTTTTGGGTTTCATATTATCCTGACAAATCGCAAGAATACTTCCAGTGCCATGCACCAGGACTTCCGTTGGACACAATCAGAAAATTTCTAGTGACTTTTCTTTGAAATAAGATATAAAATTTAAGTATAGGTAATGACATAAGTTTAGGTAATAATACACTTAGATATCTTTATCATCTATTGAGCAACTCTTGTTGGCGGTTTAGGTTAACTTCAGACTTGAAGGTCTTTGTCATGGTCTCTCATAGGACTTTCTTTTATTCTCATCTTGTACAATTTACCACAAGATTGAAGTGGGATAGGTATTTTTATTTCACCTGTAGATGTTATAAAGCTTGGAGAAATAATTGAAGTATTGGGAAACATTCAAGACATTGTACATTAAAATGGTTAAATTTGAGTGTAAAATACTGACAAATTTGCTCAATAAGAGTTGATAGAAAGATGCAATTTTATGTTCAAAGATGCATGAAACGCGTAGAAATCACAATTGTATTTTCCTCCATTATCTAACCTAATTGAGACAGTTGCTCCAGCCAGACATTGAAAAGGGCAAACACTTGCTTTCCTGAGGCAGGGAGCTTGAGTGCATTGGCTCATCAATCAGCTATGCTAAAGTGGTACGTTGAATCTCAAGTTAGCAACCCACGAAGAAAAACTGAAGAACTTATCCTATAGGAAGTGGTGTCACAGTGTGCTATGCTGTCTGGGAAAAACAGCCTCAGTGATTGTAATGTGGTCATTCAGGGCAATAACAGAATGAAGTTTTTGTAATATGCACTATAGTATTAATAACCAGTGAGTGTAATATCATTCTATGGGAGAACTGATTTAATAAGTGGTAACTTCAGGGAAAAAAGTTTAAATATGTAGGCTGTTTTCATAGCAGCCAGTGTAGAAAGTAAAGTATGCCTAATCCAGACCATGGTCTTTGTAAATACTTGCTGTGTATCAGAGAGCTGGACAGATGTCTAAGGATAATAGAAGAATCAATGCCTTTAAGTTGTGCGGGAGAAGAAACTTGAACATACCATGGACTGCCAAGAAAACATATAGGTCTTTCTTGGAGAGGGTAAAACCAATCTTCTCCTTGGAGACTAGGATTTTGAAGCTCTGTCTTACATAATTTGGGCATGTGTCCAGGAGGGGTTGGTCCTTGAAGAAGGACATCATACTTGGAAAGATGGAGGAACAGTGTAGGAGAGGAAGACTCAGAATGAGATGGATTGATACAGTAACTGGGGCAGTGGGCGTTGGTGTGTCAGAATCAGTGAGACTGGCTCAGGACAGGGCAAGCTTCAGAGCTGTTGCATATAGGGTCGCTATGGGTTACAGGTTGACTCAATGGCACATAACAACAACAACAGCAACAATTTCAAGAGATAGCTCTTTAATTATACAGAGACTTTTTTGTTCTTTTACACTTTTTTTTTAATGGCAATTGGTATACCATCTATTCCTGGGGCCTTATTTTTTGCTATTTCCTTCAAAGCAGCCTGATCTTCTACCTTCAGCACCATAGGCTCTTGCTCACATGTTGTTTCATGAAATTCTTCTGTATCTGCCAATTCCTTTCGATACAGTGACTCAGTATATTCTTTGCATCTTCTTTTAATACTTTCTGGATCATTTAATAGTCTGGCTAAAGCATCTTTGATTATAGCAACTCGAAGTTTGAATTTGTTCTTCAGTTCTTTGAACTTAAGAAATGCTGAGTGAGTTCAGCCATTTTTATTTTTTTGACTCCAAATCCTTACACACTTCATTGTAATATTTTACTTTGTCATCCTGTGCTGCCTTTTGAAATCTTCTATTCAACTCTTTAATATCTTGAATTCTTCCTTCTGCCTTGGCTTCTTTGAGCTCCAGTGCAATATTCAGAGTCTCTTCTGACATCCATTTTGGTCTTTTCTTCCTCTTCTGTCTTTGCAATGACTGCATTCTTCCTTGATGATACGCTTGATATCCTCCCACAGCTCATCTGGTTTTCACTCATTACTGTTCAAGTCCTCAAATCTGTTCCTGAGATAGTTCTGAAATTCATGTGGGATAGATTCAAAGTCATATTTTGGTTCCCATGGATTTGGTTTAATTTTCCTCAGCTTTAGCTTGAATTTGCATATGAGTAGTTTGGTGGTCTGTTCCACAGTCAGCTCCTGGCCTAGTTTTCACAGCTGATAATTGAGCTTCTCCAGCACTTCTTTCCACAGATGTAATTGATCTGATTCCTATATATACCATCAGGTGAAATCCATGTATATAACGTGCGTTTATGTCTTTTATAAAATGTATTTGCAATGAATAAGTAATTGATTGTGCAAAATTTGATCTCCGGCTCCATTTCTGTCACTGAGTCCATATTTTCCAACTACTAAATCTTCTTCTCTGTTCCCAAATTTTGCCTTCCAGTCACCCATTATTATCAATCCATCTTGATTGCATGTTCAATCGACCTCCGACTGTAAAAGTTGGTAGAAATCTTCGATTTCCTCTTCTTTGGCTCTGGTTGTTGGTGCATATATCTGAATGATAATGTTACTCACTGGGCTTCTTTGTATGCATATGAATATTATCCTGTTACTCACAATATTGTACTTCAAGATGGATCTATAAAGGACTTTCTTAGCTATGAAAGCAACTCCATTTTTCTTCACCTTTTCATCTCCGGAGTAATATATCATATGATCATCTGACTCAAAATACCCCATACCAGTCCACCTCATCTCACCAATGCCTAGTATGTCAATATTTATGCGTTCCATTTCTTCCTTAACAATATCTAATTTCCCTACATTCATGGTTCTCACATTCCATGTCCCAGTTACCAGTGTCTGCTTACAAATGTTCATCTTCCTTTGTATTTCCATGCTTGAAAGCTCCACCTCAGTTGCCTTTTCTGTTATTCTGCAAGTGTTCTGTTATACATAGGGTTTTCAGAGGCCTGCTGTTTCAGAAGTTGTGCCAAGAAAGTGCCAAGTTGTGCCAAGAAATCTGGAGAACAACCACTTGGCCAACTGACTGGAAGAGATCCATATTTGTTCCCATCCCAAAGAAGGGTGGCCCAACAGAGTGTGGAAACTATAGAACAATATCATTGATTTCACATGCGAGCAAGATTCTACTGAAGATTATCCAAAAACGACTGGAACAACACATCAGCAGAGAACTGCCAGAATCCAGGCTGGGTTTGGAAGGGGTCTGGTACTAGGGATATTGTAGCTAATGTTAGATGGATCTTAGCTGAAAGCAGGGAATATCAGAGGAATGTCTATCTGTGTTTCATTGACTATGCAAAGGTGTTTGACTGTGTGGACCATAACAAACTGTGGCTGACTCTGAGAAGAGTGGGAATCCCAGAACACTTGATCGTGCTAGTGTGAAACCTATACTTGGACCAAGAGGCATTCATCAGAACAGAGCAAGGAAACACTGCATGGTTGAAAATTGGGAAGGGTGTATTCCAGGGATGTGTCTTGTCTCCATATCTTTTCAACCTGTATGCAGAACAAATTATCCGAAAGGCTGGGCTCTATGAGGAGAAGCATGGCGTTAGGATTGGTGGAAGATCTGTCAACAATCTGCATTATGCAGATGACACAACCCTGCTTGCTGAAACTGAGGAGGACCTGAAGCACTTGTTGCGAAGACTCGAGGACTCTGCAGGGGGTGAAGGACTGCAGCCTTCAAGATGGATTGAGGCTCAACATCAAGAAGACAATGATTCTCACCACTGGACCAATTGGCAGCATCAGGATGGATGGTGAAGAGATGGAGATTGTTCACAGCTTTAGTCTGCTTGGCTCCACAGTCAACACTCTTGGCACCAGCAGCCAGGAAATTAAAAGACGTGTTGCTATGGGAAAGTCTTCTGTTAGGGACCTCTCCAACGTTCTGAGGAGGATTGGTTTCTCTCTGGAAACTAACATGATTCTGATTCAGGCCACGGTCTTTGCTATCACTTGTTAGGCATCAGAGAGTTGGACGATGACTAGGGAGGATAGAAGGAGAATTTATTCCTTTGAGTTGTGATGCTGGAGAAGAGTATTGAGGATACCATGGACTGCTAGGAAAACAGATTCATCCTGGCCAGGGTTAAACCTGGAGTGTCCTTGGAGGCAAGGATTCTGAGGCTTCATCTAACATACTTTGGACATACTGTATGTCCTTGGAGAGGGACATCATGCTTGGGAGGGTGGAGGGACAGCGCAGGAGGGGAAGGCCCTCTATGAGGTGGACTGATTCAGTGAATGGGTTAATCGGGATGGGTGTATTGGAGACAGTGTGATTGGCACAGGACAGAGCAGATTTTAGGGCTGTTGTACATAGGGTCATTATGTATCACAAGCAACTCAACAGCACACAACAACAACACTTTTTTCAAAATTGGGGGGAAAAGCTATACCCTTCATTTGACCCTCAAAAGTATAAATTAGATCTTTTTTGGTATTAAGATTTTATAGATTTGGGGCTTAATGTACAGACTGACTGCTTACCCTTCATCTCCATCCTTATCTTGTCTCCTGTACCTTTAATTCCAGCATCATCTGTCATGTCACTCCCCACAGCATGTATTCCTTTCTTCCTGAAATTATCACTTTTCATTCTTCTGGCAAACTCATATTTATCATCATATGTTGCTGTTCTTGCACCCAGTCATGTGGTGAAATTCAAAGCCGTTTTGAACAATACACCCATGATGCCTTCCTGTTCCTCAAAGAATCATTGCTCACATCCACTACAGCTAGTTCTTCCTTCCTTTACAATGTTAATACGCACTGAATTCATCTTTCCAACTAAACTCTTCAAAGTTGAGAATCTTATTGAACTTTGTGCGTCTATTTCTAGTATACTCATTCCTATAGAGTCCAAGGAATATTTTAAACTGCTTTATTTACAAAATTCAAATACATTGTTTTTCACACCAGATACTTCCCATTTCCCTCAGTGCCCCACTCATCAAATTGTATGACCCCGTAATTACTTCCCCCCATGATCCTCACTCATCTGCTTTCATGCTCCCCTCCACCTTTGATCCTCCTGTTGTTGTTATGTACCATTGAATTGCTAGTGACTCTATGCACAAGAGCCCTAAACCCTGCTCTATCCTGTGCCAATGTCACTGTCTCTGAGACACCTACTCCCACTACTCCCATCACTGAATCAACCCATCTGATTGAGGGTCTTCTTCTCTTGCACTGTCCCTCCACTCTCCCAAACATGATGTCCCTTTCCAAGGACTGGTCTCTCCTTGCAACATGTCCACAATATGTCAGATGAAGCTTCA
>NW_006399770.1:10382780-10479587 GCF_000299155.1 Elephantulus edwardii
GGGAGAAAAGTGCAACAATGAATGGATGGAAATCCATGATCTCTGTAAATTTTCATTGAAATTAATAATGCTAAAAAAAGAAGCAGTGGCAGAATAGTGGGAGAAACAACAGACTCATTTTGTTGCCTCTGATAAGTATAGATTTTAATGTATCAATAGTATTCTACCTTCATGTTGAAGACCCTAAGACTGCATCTAAAAAGTAGATAAGGTGGGTATGCCCAGAAGGGCTGACTACAAGATCTCTTTCTCTTCTAATTTGTTGGTTCCTATACAATGAGTTATGTGTTGCGGTAAAAAGAGCAAGGACGTATGGGGACAGCCATATCTCACCTTTACCAACACGATAAAGGAAAATGGTCCCCATCAATAATAACAACAATAACAACAATAACCAATTCCCAAAGCTTGGACAAAATGTTCTTATACCACTTTTTACACACCCCAATACCAATCTTACTGCTTTATTCGGTCCAAAATCCATTACAATAGTTCACAAATCAGATAGAACCATAATAGGGAAGTCAAAAGGATATTGTAAAGGTTAGTAGCGGAATACATGCACTCAATCATGCTAACTTCCTGTCAGTTATGATTCTCTCCCTCCAGGTCCTCCAGTAAACAACTTGGGCAAGACTCAGCTCTTGTTCTGTGGGAGGTAGTAGTCTGAAGGTCAGCTCTATCTCTTGTCATGCCAGACACTATGAACACTATTTTCTGTGCTTTTGATTTTTGTAATACTCTCAGATGTAGTTGTGTAATCTCTGTTTTTGGTAGATGAGGATTTTGAACTCAGAATGATTGAATGAGATGCTTGAACCACAATACAAATAAATCACGGATAAGTGATTCAGATCAGATTTGTCTCACTTTAAAGTCTATTTGCTGTCCATTTACTGAGTCCTGTAACCGACTTGAAGGAGAAAAATTGCACTGATAGGCCCGAGGAATCCTAAAGTTTGGGTAAAGAACACACAAATCAATTGATTTTGAACCAATTCTTACTCAAAGTGGCTAGTTATTTTCCTTCCCTCTGCAGTCTTTTTCCCCCCTGTCCTCACATATTTTTGAATTGATATTTCTTGGAGGCAAGAAAAAAGAGTCGGCACAGGCTGATATGGATGTGAGTTTTTCCAAAATTCTTTTATCAAACTTACCCTGAATTTTGACCAGAGCTATTTCTCAAGTCTCTATACTTTTGGAATTGCTCCATCAAAAGCTTAAAGTCATGCAAGATGAGTATAGAAAAGAAATAATAAGACACAATAATAAAGACTAAAGTGGAAAAGGAACAAAAAGCATTTCACCTCAGCCAATTTTTTTTTTCATCTTTATGGAATTGTCCATTAGCTGCCAAGTATCTTCTGAATGTAACAGCTGTGTTCTTGAATTTATGCAGAAAATTTGGGAAGCCTATTCTTTCTGAATTGAAAAGTTGCTTATATAAGTGTGGATTCAGTGAAGAGCTTGAGGCTTTATTTAAATTATTACACATAGTAGGGGAAGGAACTCAGTTAATGTTTCGGTGAACAAGCTTTTAATCTAGAACCATATTAATTGCTGGTGTTGATATTGTATCATTGCCAGGGGATATAAAGGTGACTATGGCCCTAAGGCTGGAGAGTCATTATTAAAAGCTGTATATATCTGAGTTCTTTTTCTGTGTCTATCTTTCACTAGTTCTGTGACTTTGGGAGAATTAATTGAACACCTTGTATCTCAGTTTACTCATCTGTAAAATAGTAATAAAATAATTCTGTATTAATATATACAATAAGACAGTTTCAAGTAAAAAACTTACTGGCTGAACGTAAAAAAATATCAGAATGATGTTTATTTATGCTTTATTGACTATGCTAGGACATTTGACTGTGTGGGTCATAACAATTTATGACTAATATTGAGAAGAATGAGAATCCCGGAGCATTTAATTGTGCTCATGTGAAACCTATGCCTACACCAGAAGGTTATTGTGCAAACAGAACAAGGGAATAATACTACATGATTTAAAATTAAGAAGGGAAAAATATATCCTGGTTGTACTATTTCTCTATTAAATCTGAATGCTGACCAAATTATTCAAGATGCTGGACTCCATGAAGAGGATTATGATATCAGGATCGAAGGAAAACTCATCAGTAACTTAAGTTATCCAGATGACAAAACCTTGCTTGCTGAAAGTGAGGAGACCATCAAACTCTTATTGCAGAAGATAAAAGAATACAGCCTTCATTATGGATTATATTTTGATGTCAAGAAAACAAAAAGTTTTATCACTGTACAGATAGACAACATAATGATAGATGGCAAAAAGATTAAAACTGTCAATAACTTCATCGTACTTGGATCCACAGTTAACACCCTTGGTACCAGCAGTAAGGATATCAGGAGACATATTGTACTGGCAAAGTTTGTAGTTTAGTTAGGGATCGATCTCTCCAAGTTATTGAGGAGTAATAATATCAGTTTGAGGACTAAAGTGCATCTGATTCAGGCCATGACTTTCTGATCACTTGTTATGCATCTGAGAGCTATCCAATGAATAAGGATGACAGAAGAATAATTGTATTTGAGCTGTGGTGTTGGAGAAGAGTACTGAACATTCCATGGACTACCAGAAGAACAAGCACATATGTCTTAGATAGGGTACAACTAGAATGCTCTTCATATATAAAGATGATGAGACTTCACCTCACATACTTAGGGCATGTTGCTATGAGGGGCTATTTCTTTAAGAGGGACAATATGCTCAGAAAGGTGGAGGGCCAGCAAAGGAGAATATGACCCTTAACTAGGTGGATTGATATGGTAACTCCTGCAACGGGCTCTAATGTGTCAGGATGTGTGGATGGAACAGGAAGGATGGGGCTCAGAGCTGTTGTTCATAGGGTCACTATGAATCATACTTGACTCCACAGCACCTAACAACAATAACATGCGCTATATTCTAATCTGCCTATACTTTATATACAGAATCACTGCACCAAAAGAATTTGTTAATACAGAACCCTTTCAGGAAGCAGCATATGATCAAGAACCAGTGATAATAGGAAGAAGTTCAAGCTGCTCTGAAGGTAATAACAGGAAGGAAAGAAAGAAGGAAGGAAGGAAGGAAGGGAGGAAGGAAGGAAGGAAGGAAGGGAGGGAGGGAGGGAGGGAGAAGGAAGGAAAGAAAGAAAATAGGAAGGAAGGGGAGGGAGGGAGAGAGGGAGGGAAGGTGGGAGGAAGGGAGGAAGGGAGGAAGGAAAGAAGGAAAAATGGAGGGAGAGAGGAAAGAAGGAAGGAATGAAGGAAGAAATGAAGGGAAGGAGAGGAAGGAAGAAAGGAAGGAAGGAAGGAAAGAAGCTTCAGAAACATGTGGAAGATCAACTGACATATTTCAGCAAACAATTGATGCCCTAGATGTGCTCATCAGGTTGTACCAAGAAATCTAGAGGACAGCTTATAACTGGCCAACTGACTGGAAGTAATCCCTATTAATTTTCATTCCCAAGAAAGCTGATTGGACAGCATTTGGAAAGTACTAAATATTATCATTATTATTACACACAGGAAAAAACTCACTGAAGAATATCCAAAACCAACTAGAATAGAACTGCCATACATACCAACTGTAGTTAGCAGAGGCCACAGCACTAAGAATATCATTGCTGATGTCAGATGGATTTTGGCTGAAAGCAAAGAGTACCAGAAGGATGTATTTTTTGTTTGTTTTATAGACTATGCAAAGGCATTTGTCTGTGTCGATCACAACAAATTATGGCTAATGTTGAGAAGAATAGGAATCCTAAAGCACTTGATTGTACTCATATAAAACCTATACTTAGACCAAGAAGCTGTTGTCTGAACAGAGTCGGAAAACACTTCATGGCCCAAAATCAAGAAATCTGTGTCAGGATGTATCCTTTCTCCATATTATTTCAGTGTACATGCTAAACAGATAAATTGAGAAACTGGAATCTATGAAGAAGAATGTGGCATTAAAATTAGAGGAAGATTCATCAACAACCTGTGGTTTGTAAATGATATAACTTTGTTTGCCAGACCTGAGGAGGTACTGAAGCATTTGGTGCTTGCAATATACATTGCATCTCAACATCAAGAAAACAAAAATTCTCACCACCAGGCCCATAGACAGCATCATGATAGATGGAGAAAGGATTGAAGTTAACAATTTTCTTTTACATGAATCAATACCCTTGGCACCAGCAGTCAGGAAATCCAAAGGCAAATTGTATTGGGAATATCTGCTATCAAGAAAAGTTCTTTCTCTCCCCCCCCCATTTTTTTATGTAAAAGAAGGGATAAATAATGTATACTGCATTGAAACAGATGAGGGAGAGAACTGCTTAAACAGAATATATGATTAGCTATTATTTGCATGACAACAGTCAATAATAAGAGCTGCATAGTAAAGTGAACTGGCGGGAGGGATTGTATAACAATGAAACAATTTTTTTTTCCAAAGAGAAAAGCAAACTGGGGAGGGAGGGGTGCACAGGGAGGAAAATGTGCAACAATGGGTGAATGGAAATCCATGTTCTCTAAAAACTTTCATTAACATCTCAATTTAAAAAAAGGAAGTGTTACATAAAAAACAAAAAAAGCAAAACAAGCAGCTTCTCTCATGGACTGCCAAGTTAAAAAGCAAGACTGTCCTAAAGAAAGTGAAACCGGAATAGTCATTGGAGGCAAGAATGGTGAAGTTCCATCTCATACACTTTGGGCATATTGTCAGAAGAGGCCAATACTTTAAGAAGAATATCATACTTGGAATGGTATAAGGCCAAGGCAAGAGAGAAGGCTCTTCCTCTTTGAGTTGTTTGCACATAACAACAACAACAATTACAGTGTTGTGTATATCAGTGAGAGACCCTGGATGTTGCAAGTATTAAGTACTTAAATGTTGGTGATCTGAACCGTCCCGATGATGACTTATTTACGAAAGACCACAGACTTCAAAATGCTATGAGCAATTGCAGTTTAGATACACAAGGCCTCTCGGAGGCAGAATATACTCAAAAACAGTCATCACAAACACTAACAAGAGCATTCATTAAAGTAATTGACATGCAATTGCTGTTGTTATGTGCCGTCGAGTTGTTTGTGACTCATAACGACCCTATGTACAACAGCCCTAAACCCTGCTCTAACCTGTGCCAATCACACTGCCTCTCACACATCCATCCTGATTACCCCAGTCACTAAATCAATCCACCTCATAGAGGGTCTTCCCCTCCTGCGCTGCCCCTCCACCCTGCCAAGCATGATGCCCCTCTCCAAGGACTTGTCTCTCCTTACAACATGTCCAAAGTATGTCAGACGAAGCCCCAGAATCTTTGCCTCCAAGGAGTAGCCTGGTTTAGCACTCTCTATGATGAATCTGTTTGTTTTCTTGGCCATCCAGGGTACATGCAATTAGCAATATGTAAAAATTATTCATACTGTACCTTGCTTAATCAAAATAAAACTCTCACACATGTTAGGTAGATATCTATAAAGAAAATTGCCTGAAGAAAGGGCTTATGGTTCAGAAATCAAACTTCATACTTTGAGATTCATCTTCTCTTTGGGGTTTGCATATTCTTGATATCACAGACTTGCCTCTAAATACTGTTTTGCTTTTAAACATGTTCTAAGACAAAGAGTGCTTTCACCTTATTACCAAAGATCGCAAATAGATTTCACCAGAAACTATTGGAAAAATGTTTCTGAAACCCGAGAAGACAAAGCAAAATAGTAATATGGAATGTGCAGACAGCTAGAATTAGAGGGAAAAAAGGGGAAGAACTCACTTTTTTAAGCTAAGAGAACAGATAGATGTCATGAGCAATATGTTGAATGACCCAGAAAGAATCAAATGAAGATAGAGGGAATACACAGAATCACTATACCAAAAAGAAATTACTGACATTGAAAAATTTCAGGTAGTTCCATATGGACTGGAGCCAAGGGTAATAAAGAAGAAAGTGGAAGCTGCCTAGAAGACATTGGCAAATATAATTCCCCAGGAATCAGTGGGATACCAATTGACTTGTTCCATGTAATAGTTATAAAAAGGCTTTAGGCCTTTTGTTCGTGTCACTATGAGTCATGCTCAACTAGACTACAATTAACAACAACAACTGTGAAAAGGCATTAGACTGTGTAGATCATAAAATGTTATGGCTAACATTGAGAAAAATGGGAATCCCAGAGCACTTAATTGTGCTCATGAGAAGCTTATACCTAGACCAGGAGGCTGTTTTGCTAACAAAATAAGGGGACAGTACATGGTTTAAAATTAAGAAGGGAGTGCATCAGGGTTGTAGTCTACCTCTATACCTAGTCAATCTGTATACTGATAAAATTATTTGAGAAGGTGGACTCCATGAAGAGGAATATGGCATTAGATCAGAAGAAGACTTATCAGTAACCTGAATTATGCAAGTGACACAACCTTACTTGCTGAAAGTGAGAAGGACTTAAAACACTTGTTGCAGAATATCAAAGAATACAGCCTTCAATATGGATTACATCTCAGTATCAAGAAAACTAATATTTTTACTTCTGGGCTGATTATTACCACATCATGATAGATGATGAAAAGATTGAACCTGTCAACAACTTCATCTTACTTGGATCCACAGTTAACGCCCCTGATACCAGCACTCAGGAAATTAGGAGGCGAGTTGTACTTGCTGTAGTTACGGACCTGTACAAGTTATTGAGGAATAATGATGTCAGTTTGAGAACTAAGGCGCATCTGATCTAGGCTATGCCTTACCAATTGCTTACTATGCATCTGAGAGCTGGCCAATGAATAAAGATGACAGAAGAAGATTTTATGTCTTTGAGCTGTGGCGTTGGAGAATAGTGCTTTAACATCTCATGGACTGCCTAAAGAACAAATACGTGGTGCAAAGAGTGCAGCCCAAGTGCTCTTTAAGTGCAAAGATGATGAGGCTTCATTTTGCATATTTTGGGATTGTTGCTAGGAGGGACTGTTCTTTAGAGAGGGACATGATGTTTGGAAAAGTGTAGGGTAGGTGAATGAGAGGAAGACCCTCAATCAGGTGGATTGACATGGTAAGTACTGGAATGTGCTCTTATGTGTGAGAAAGTATGACAGTGGCAAATGATAGGACAGGTTTCAGAGCTCTTGTTCATAGGTCACTAGGGGTCATACTCAACTTGATGGCACCTACCATAAATAACATTGGGGAAAAAAAGAGGTCAAGTTAGTATGTATTAGCTATATATGCATGAATTGGCTGTATTTGCATGGTTTGATACAGTAATTGCTGATCATATGACACTACTGAACACTTAAAAACTGACTTACTCAAATAAAGGTATAATGTAACTGTAACAAACTAATTTCAGGGACCAGAGAAAGGGTGGAACGATGGACCTGAGCAAGGATGGGCCAGAGAGAGGACAGATGGGAGTGAGAGCAGTAGGCCACCAAAAGCAGGCTGCCAAAGAAGATTGCTGAAAGCAGGCTTGATAGCTGGAATTTGAGTAAGGACCCATTGGGTGCCCAATCAGTGAGAGTCTGTGCACAGCCTGCTGAACATACATCTGTGCATGTGCCCTGAGCCTGCCGTGTTATCTGTGTACATGTACTGCACCTTCGGGGCACGCCCCTTGCCCGCACCCCTCACCTGTGCCCATGCCTGTGCCTCTATGCTCTGCCTTACATCTCCTCACGTCCAGTCTGCTAATTTAATTTAGTCTGGAAAACGTTTGTCTGTAACAATTATAAACAGAAAAGTCTGCTTTCAGAGGCCCTGAACTGAAACTTCCCTATCCTGCCCTCACCTGGAGTAGTCACTTCAAATCAAGAACCTAGTATTGCCTCAGGGATGAAAAACTCTACCACAGCAATGTCATGAAAGAAGCAGGCTATTTCATACCCTACACAAGCCCAAAGCAAAATGTCACCCCAAATGTAACACAGTATCAGTGGGTTTCCTGAAGCCAGAAAGTCTGATGGAGCGTTCTGACATAGAATTAAAAAGAACAGTGATTGAATATTTTCTGTGGGTGAAAGAAAAACTTGAAGAATTACAGGATACTGCAAGCAAAAACCTGGAGAAGCTTAAAAAAACCGATCCAAAACAAACGAGGCACTAGAGGCATTGGAAAAACAAGAAACCAAAATCCAAAATATGAGCGCCAATGTTTCTGATGCTGTCAACATGATGGAGGGACACATGAATAGAGTTGAAGAGATGGAACACAGAACCAGTGAAATAGAAGATAGAATTGTCACCACTGATCTGCTAGAGCAAAAAGCAGAATAAAAAGGAAGGAAAAAGAAGAAAACCTAAGAATAATGTGGGACACCATCAAGAGAAATAACACGTGCATCATTGGAATCCCAGAACAGGAAGAAGCAAGAAAAGCCATCAAAAAAGGTGAGGAAGAATTTCTAGAAGAAAACTTCTCAGGTATAATGAAGAATGACAGAATGTATATTCAAGAAGCAGAGCAAACACCATATAGAATAGACCCCAAAAGAAAAACACCAAGGCAAATGATAGTCAAATTAGCCAGAACCAAATATAAGGAAAGAATTCTGAAAACAGCGAGGGAGAAACAGAGTAACCTACAAGGGAGAGGAGATAAGATTAAGTGCCGATTTCACAGCAGAAACGATGCGAGCAAGGACACAGTGGAGTGACATATATCAAACACTCAAAGAACACAACTGACAGCCAAGAATACTTTGTTGTTGTTGTTGTTGTTGTTGTTGTTGTTAAGTGCCGTTGAGTCACAGACTACTCATATCAACCCTATGAAGGAGAGTCCTCAATGCTTGGGTGTCTTTCATCCTCTTTCCAGGTTCATAGGGTTTCCGGAGGCAAGCTATTACGGAAGTGGATGCCACTCCTGCGCCATGCCTGCTTCCAAGCTTTTTCTAATCAGGGAGCTCCACCCCATTAGCACAGTTGACACACCAGTTACAGTATTCAGCCTCACAGCAACCACAAGTTATGGCTGTATGGCAACTTGTACACCAGGGCTATCTGACCTAGAGGAATGTCTGAGCAAAAAATGAAAGACAGGCCCGAGAGCCGCGGATTAAAAGTCACCCACCTTTGGCTTGGCAGCATCACTTTCTGTCCACTGGGCCAGCTGATCTCTCTCTTTGTTGATGTTATTGTTGTTAAGTGCCGTTGAGTCACAGGTGACTGATAGCGACCCTATGAAGGAGAGTTCTCAACCCTGATTCAAATTCCTAGCTATCAAATAACCCTCTGACGTCAAGTTCGTCCCAGATATAACAGAGAAGGGTCCAGATTACTGAGCCAGAGAATTGGTGAGCATGATAAAACATTTGTTTTAAGTTTTATGGTAAGTTCTTTTGTAGTAAGAGTAACCAAGTGAAGAGTAACTCTTACAGTTGTTAGTGCCATGGAGCCCAGTATGACTTATAATGACCCTTATGAACAACAGATCTGAACTCTGTTCTATCCTGTGTCACCCTCATACTTCCTGACACAACAGAGCCCTTTGTGGCAGTCACTGTGCCCATCCACCTGAGTGAGGGTATTCCTCTCCTTCACTACCCTCTGCATCTCCAAGCTTCATGTTCCTCTCTAAGTAATAGCCTTCTGCTAGCAAGATGCCTGAAGTATGTGAGGCAATGCTTTATCATCCTTGCCTACAAAGAGCACACTGGATGCACCCTCTTCAAGACATTGCTTGCTCTTTTGGTAGTTCATGGCAGTTCAATTCTCTTCTCAAATACCACAGCTCAAAGGCATCAATTCTTCTCCTGTCATCCCTACTTATTGTCCAGCTCTCAGATGCACAATAAATGGATGGAAAGACTACGGCCCAGGAAAATTGTCCATTAAATATGAAGGAGAGATCAAGATATTCCCAGAAAAGCAAAACCTAAGAGAGTTTGTAAAAACAAGACCAGCACTGCAGGAGAAACTCAGAGATGTCCTTCTTACAGATATACCACAGAAAGCTCCATGGTCTCAAGTAACTAGCAACAACACCAAAAAGAACTCAACAAAATGATAGCAATTAAACCTTACCTCTCAAAAATCACACTGAATGGTTTATATGCACCATTGAAGAGAAAAAAAGTAGCAGATTGGATTAAAAAAATGCCAAAAGCCATCAATATGCTGTCTAACATGAAGAGACATACATTAAAAATGAAGTTACCGAAAGACTGAAAAGAAAAGGGTGAGGAAAAATATATCAAGCAAATGGGAACCAGAAAAAAAGCAGATGTAGTGATATTAATCTCTGATAAAATAAATTTCCATGTAAAAACCATCACAAAGGACAAGAAAGGTCACTAAATATCTATGTACCAAATGAATGATCTTCAAAATATATAAAACACACATTAATAAAACTGAAAAAAGAAACAGACAACAGTACTATGGTAGTTAGAGACTTCACTCCACCACTCTCAAGAAAATATAGAACTACCAGAAAAAAACTCAACAAAGATGCTGAAGAATTAAACCACACAATAAACCAATTCGATCTTATAGATATTTATAGGCTAATACACCTAAAAATAGCACAGTACACCTTCTTCTCCAATGTGCATGTAACATTCTCCAGAATAGGTCACATGGCAAGCATCAATACATTAAAAATCATAGCAACAAAATATCTTTTCAGACCACAGTTCTACAAAATTAGAAATTAATAACAAGAGGATAAAGGAGGAAAACTATACATTCGGAAGATGCATAACACCGTGCTTGAACATGAGTGGGTACTATAAGAAATAAAAAAATGAAATGAAAATGTTTCTTGAAACAAATGACAGTGAAACACCACTTACCAAAACCTCTGGAAAAGAGCCAAAGCAATAATCAGAGGTAAATTTATAGCAATAAGCAACCACATCAAAAGGCAGGAAAAAAATGAACATCGACTCTATAACCCAAAATCTCTAAAAAGTTGAAAACGTACAGCAAGAAAACCCACCACTCTCTAAAAAATCTGAAATTTTAAAAATTAAAGCAGAAATAAGTGAAGTAGAAAACAGAAAAGCAATTGAAACCATCAACCAAACTAGGGAGTTGATTCTTTGGAAAGGTCAATAAAATTGATAAACCACTAGTAAAACTAACAAAGGAAAAGACACAGCTAATATGAATAAAAGATGAAATGAGCAACATCACAGCAGAACCAACTGAAATAAAAAGGCTAACAATGGAATACTATGAAAAACTATACACAAACAAATATGAAAACATAGAGGAAATGCACAAATACTCAGAAATTCACAACCTACCTAAGCTGACAAAACCCCCAAAATTGAACAACTGAACAGACCCATTGCAAAAGAAGAAATTGTAAAGGTAATAAAACAACTTCCAGCCAAAAAAAGCCCTGGACCAAATGGTTTTACAAGTCAGTTTTATCAAACATTCAGAGAAGAACTGTCACCAATCCTACATAAACTATTTCGGAAAATAGAAAAAGATGGAATTCTCCCAGACTCATTCTATGAAGCAACTATATCCTTGATAACTAAGCCAGGTAAAGATACATCCAAAATAGAAAACCATAGACGATTATCTCTCATGAACATAGATGCGAAAATCCTAAAGAAAATCCTGGCCAGTAGAATCCAACAATACATCAAAAAAATAATTCACTATGATCAAGTGTGTTTCATACAGGTATGCAAGGACAGGTCAACATAAGAAAAACAATCAATGTCATTTATCACATTAACAAAACAAAAAACAAGAGCCACATGATGCTATCAAGTGACGCAGAAAAGGCCTGTGACAAAATCCAACACCTTTTCCTGATTAAAATACTCAACAAAATAGGATTGGAGGGGAATTTCTTCAACATAGTAAAAAGTATATACACAAACCCGAGAGCCAACATTGTTCTCAATGGTGAAAGATTAAAGGCATTCCCTTTGAGAACAGGAACTAGACAAGGATGCCCACTATCACCTGTCCTATTCAATATTGTATTGGAAGTCTTAGCAATAGCAATAAGGCAAAAGAAAGAAATAAGAGGTGTCCAACGTAGCAAACAGGTGGTAAAATTATCTCTCTATGCAGGTGATATGATAGTATACTTAGAAAACCCTAAAGGCTCAGCAATAAAACTACTGGACATAGTTGACCAGTTCAGCAAAATGCCAGGATACAAGATCAACATACAAAATTCAACTGGATTTCTCCACAGTGACAAAGAGAATATGGAACTGGAGCTCAGAAAAACAATATACTTCACAATAGCTAGTCACAAGATTAAGTATTTGGGAGTAAATCTAACCAGAAGCACAAAGGATCTATTCAAAGAAAATTACAAAACATTACTATGAAAACCAAAACAAGACCTGGAGAAATGAAAGATTATACCTTGCTCATGGACAGGAAGACTCAATATTGTGAAAATGACAATACTATCAAAGGCAATTTACGAGGTCAATGCAATCACAATACAAATGCCAATTCCATTCTTCAGTGATATGGAAACGGCAATCTCCAATTTCAGTTGCAGTGGAAAAGGCCCCAAATAAGTAAGCACTCCTTAAAAAGAGAAACAAGGTACTGGGCATCTCACTCCCTGATTTCAAATTCTCCTACACTGCTGTGGTGGTCAAGACTGAGTGGTACTGGTACAGTGACAGACACATAGATCAATGGAATAGGATTGAGAACCCAGAAATCAGGCCATCTACAAATGGTCAACTGATTTTGACAAAGAGATGAATTAAGTGGGGAAATGACAGCCTTTTTAACAAATGGTGTTGGCAAAATTGGAAAACCATCTGCAGAAAACTCAAGCAAGGTCCACACCTCATGCCATACACAAAAACCAACTCAAAGTAGGTCAAGGTCCTAGGACTAAAACAAGGACTATAAATTTCATTAAAGAAAAGCTTGAAAGAACTCTAGAAGTCCTAATTCACAACATAAACAGTCTTCCAAGCATCCCGGAAAAATCTACATCCAGGAGAGGATAAAATACATAAATGGGACTTTCTAAGAATCAAATCCCTATGCACATCCAAAAACTCCCCAACAGGGTAAAACAAGAAGCTACAGACTGTAAAAACATTTGACAATGACATATCTGATTAAGGACTTATATCTAGAATGTATAGACTACTCGAGCACCAGGACATGATAAAGGCAAATAACCCAATTAAAAATGGGCACATTATGTGAACAGATATTTCACCAAAGATTCAGCTGGCAAATACAAGAATAAGTGTTCAAAATCACTAGTTTTAAGAGAGGTACAATTCAAAACAACTATGAAATATTATCTCACCCCAGTAAAAATAGCAAAATTCCACAGAGCAGCAAACAACAAATGCTGCCGTGGTTGTGGAGAAACTAGAACCCTTATTTACTGTTCTTGGGAGTGTAAAATGGTGCAGCCAATCTGGAAAGCTGTATAGCACTTTCTAAAAAAAAGTTGCAAATAGAAATACCATTTGTGTCAGCAATTCCACTACTGGGAATTTACACTAAAGAGACTACAACTGCCACCCAAGCAGATATATGCACAACCATGTTTATTGCTATTTTTTAAATTTTTATTTATTTTTTTAAATTTAGTTTATTTTTCGTTTCAATGAACATCTACAGAGATTTTGGAATTCCATTCATTCATTGTTGCACCCTTCTCCCCGCACAAACCCCTCCCCCCCCGTTTGCTCCTCTCCTTGAAAAACTCCCTCATTGGTACCCCCCGCTATTTTGTTCACAATACCAAAGAGTTGGAAACAACCCAAGTGCTCATCAACAAACGAATGGATAGAGAAGCTGTGGTATATTCACACACAATCGAATACTATGCAGCACTGAAAAACAGAGAACTCATGAAATATACAAAATGGGTGACCCTGGAGGACATTATGCTGAGTGAAATAACTCAGTCACAAAAGGACAAATACTACATAGTGCTATTTTTTTAAAAAGGGGCTGACATCTGTGTTGGGGGAACCTAAGAAAAAAGAGGATAATTGATGTTTACTGCATGAAATAGATGAGGGAGAGAAATTTTTATATATGATTAGGTATTATTTTCATGACAAGTTTCAAGAAAAATTAATGCATAGTAAAGTGAACTGTGTTCATTGTATAACAATGAAATGTGTGGTTCGTTGGTTTTTTTTTTCTTTTCAAAGAGAGAAGCCAACTGGGGATAGGTGGGCAGGCAGGAAAATGTGCAACAATAAATGAATGAGGAAAAAAAATAAATGGAAGAATATTTTGAAAAAATAGTAATAATAATTTAAAAAGACACCAATTTCAACAAATATAATGTAGAATATACAGTAATTCTTATACTTAATTTATTATATTTAATTATTTATCATTGAGTTGGAACTAACTCGTAGCTGTTCTTTCATTAAGCCTCCCAGGCTTTATATTTTACAGAAGAAAATAGTTAATCCTTATTCCCAAGTAGCTTCTAGCACTTTTGAACTGCCAGATAGGCATAGCCTTTGGATTAGCAGAACAAGTCCTTACAGAGTATGCCACCAGAGTTTTTTATTGATGTGTACTGTCAAGTTGGAGCCAACACATAGCTGTCCCTCCAGTAGATTTTCAAAGGCAGTAAATCACACAGGAGAAGTTTGTCCATCTTTCTCTCATGGAGCAACTGGTGTGTTTGAACTGCATACAAGTGGCCTAGTGGCCAAAAGCTGTGCTGCAATTTTGAAGGTCCACCATTTGAGACCAGCAGCTGCTCCACTGGAGAAACCTGGGAAATTTCCTTCCATGCAATTAATTGCCTCTAAAAACCTGCTATTGGGTCAGCTATGAGTAGGTTCTGACTCTGTGGTACATAACAACAATAACAACAACATACCAGCAGTAAGGAGACCAGGAGACTTATTGTACAGGTGAAGTCTATATTCAGGGACCTCCTCAACTTAGAGTAACAGTAAAGTCAGTTTGAGGACTTAGGTGCACCCGATTTAGGCCATAATCTTTTAGTGACTACTATATATCTGAAAACTGAAGAATGAGTAAGGATGACAGAAAAAAAAATGCCTTTGAGTTGTGGTGCTGGAGAAGAATACTGAATATCCTATGGGCTGCCAAAAGTACAGACAGATATGTCTTGGAGAAGGTGCAGCCAGAATACTCCTTGGAGGCAAAGATAATGATGCTTCATCTCACATATTTTGGGCATGTTGCTAGGAGAGGATATTCATAGAAGAGGGGCATCATGTTTGAGAAAATGGAGGGATGGGGAATGAGAGGAAGATCTTGTACTAGGTGAATTGACAGAGTGACTGCAGCAATGGATTTGAGGGTGTTTGAGATTGTTAGGATGGCACAGGAAGAGATAGAATTCTGATCTGTTGCTTACAGAGTCCCTAGAGTCATACTTCATTCCATGAAGCCTAACAAGAAGAAGAAGTCATAGGGAGGTTTGGTGGCCTAGTGGTAAGAAACTATGCTCCAATTCCAAAGGCGTATGATTCAAATCTACCAGCTGTTCTGTGGGAGAATAGGCAATCTCCTCCTGTGTGATTGACTGCCCCTGAAAACAGTTTTCTATTACATTTGTCTATGTTTGCATATCTATCTATCTATCTATCTATCTATCTATCTATCTATCTATCATCTATGTTTATCTATCTTTACCTATCTATGTTTATCTATTTATCTATCTTTACCTATCTATCTATCCACATGTATATTTAAAATATTTTATATCTATTTAAAAAACCAAAACAAAACACCAACTCAACTCATTGTCATTGAGTAGGAACTAAGTTGTAGAAAATTAATTGGTATTAAATCAGAACTGCCTCATAGCTGACCCTTCCTATAAAAGTTCATAGCAGGTTTTCAGAATCTATTGGACTAAATTAAATATATTTAAACAAATATTTTCTACCCTTT
Organism: Elephantulus edwardii; assembly: GCF_000299155.1. NCBI lineage: Eukaryota > Metazoa > Chordata > Mammalia > Macroscelidea > Macroscelididae > Elephantulus > Elephantulus edwardii. The sequence continues at coordinate 10,398,653 of NW_006399770.1, forward strand.
TTTTCTTTATGTGGTACCTAGAAAATGTAATGACCTATGTGACTCATGTCACATTTTTCTTGGATAATATGAACATAGAAAATAGTACCAAAGATGCCTTCAGCATCTCAACATCAAGAAAATAAAAACTTTTACCTCTAGACTAGCAGGCAACACCTTGATAGAAGGAGAAAAGATTGAAACTGTCAACAACCTTAAACAATACCCTTGGTACCAGCAGTCAGGAAACCAGGAGATGTATTACACTGGGAAAGTCTGCAGTTAGGAATTTCTCCAAATGATTGAAAAGTTTTGGTGTCAGTTTGAAGACTAAGTTGTGCCTGATTCAGGCCAAGGACTTTCCAATCATTTATTATGCATCTATCTGAGAGCTGAACAGCGAATAAATATGGCAGAAGACAAATTGATGCCTTTGAATTCTGGTGTTGGAGAAGAGTACTGAATAGCCCATGGACTGCGAAGAGAACAAAGAAATATGTCTTGGAGAAAGTGCAGCCAGTGTGTTCTTTAGAGGTAAAGATGAAAAAACTTTACCTCACAGCTTCAGGCATGTTGCTTGGAGATATTATTCCTTGGAGAGATACATGATGCTTGGAAAGGAAAATCCTCAACCAGGTAGATTTGCACAGTGACTACTGCAGTTGTCTCTAGTGTATCAGGAAGTGTGAGGATGGCACAGGATAAGACAGGGTTCAGATGTATTGTTTACACGGTTCCTATGGACTGAACTTGACTAGGAAAACACCTAACAACAACAGCTAATATAGATACCTTTGATGTATCTATCTGGGAGGAGTTGAACTTCCCACCCAAAGACTGAGACAGTTCAAATCCACAAATTGCTCCATGGGAGAAAAATAAGGAATCTCCCTTTGTTCAATTTATAGCTTCTGAAATCACTGGCGTTCTGACTTAGTGATAGGAGGCTTTTTTAGCTTACCAAAACATGAGTTGGTCTCTGGGATTGCTCCTCCCCTCCCCTGTTTCTTTTTTCTATTATATATTTCCTTTCAGGTTTATGGATTTCATCCATGTGATGACCAATAGAAAACCAGTGGTCAGAACATGACTGACACTGTTGTTTTGTACCAAAAAGTCATAATGGATACTCCAGCAGGTTTTCAGAGGCAGTTAATAGCATGGGAGGAAATTTTTGCCTATCCTTTTCTGTGGAGCAGCTGTTGGCCTCAAACCTCGTGTCTTCAGGATTGCAGCACAGCTTCTTGCCATACTTTTCAAGGTCAATACTAAGAGATTGTCAAAATTATCTGTTTCATGGAAGATGAACATCAAAACAAAAAGAACAGAGCTAAAATCCTGTTAATTGTTGAAAGGATTATACCCTTATCTTTGCAGTCCTCACTCAGATCACTTTTTGAGGCAGCGAAACAAACTCTGACATTTACAAAACAAGAAGTGTTCATAAAAGACATCCTGAGGCAGTCCTTTTGTTTTTGAATCAGTAAATTAATTGCATACCAGAAATGTACAAAGTATTCTAAGACCTTGTACTATGTTACAGTAAGAAAAGATATTTAACATGTATTGTTGTTTTTATGTACCATCGAGTCACCTGTGACTCATAGCAACCTCATGTACAACAGCCCTAAACCCTGTTCTATCCCATGCCAATTTATTGTCTCTGACATACCTACCCCCATAACCCCAGTCATTGAATCAATCTATCTCATGGAGGGTCTTCTTTTTTTGTTCTGTCCCTCCCCCCCTCCCAAGTGTGACATGCCTCTCCAAGGACTGGTGCTCTTTGCAACATTCCCAAAGTATGTCAGACAAAGCTTCAGTATCCTTGCCTCCCTGCAAGCGGGAGGATGTGGCTGTACAGGGGGAAAGGAGTATAAATTGGGTTGTACAATTTTATGGACGGGGAGAGGTAAATGAAAAGAATTTATTCAAATTTGTATTACAATTTTGTAAATAAACTAATGGGGAAAAATGGACAGAGGTGTAATCATAGGGTAGCACAATATGAATGGTAGAGGGAGGAATGGGTAAAGGAAATGGGAAAAATTTGGTGTGAAAAACAATGTTTGCAAACTTTATAAGAAAATCAATATAAAATAAAACTTTATTTATTTATTTATTTTTTTAAAAAAGAATCCTTGCCTCCAAAGAGCAGCCTGGTCTCGCCCTCTCTAGGACAAACCTGTTTGTTCTCCTAGCAGTCCATAGTATATTCAATACTCTTCTCCAGCACCAAAGTTCAAAGGCATCAATTCTCCTTCTATCATCTCTAGTTGTTGTCCAGCTTTCTGATGTATAGCAAGTAATTGCAAAGACTGGCACTATGAGTCGTCTACAATTCAACAACACTTAACATACTCAACAACAACAACAACAAGAGAGCTCTGTTGGTATAGTGGATAGAAAGTTATGCTACCAAGCCAAAGGTGGTTGATTTTAATCTGTGGCCCTCAGACCTGGTTTTAATTGTTTTTGTTCAAACATTCTTCTAAGTGGTATAGCACTGGTCTGTCAATTTGCTATAGAGAGGTAACTGGTTGCTTTGATGCTAAACACTGTGACACTGATGTGTGAGATGTGATAATGTTTACCCATGGTGTACAGTGTTTGGTGGAATTCTCCAATTGAAACAAGCTTGGAAGCAGAAGTGGCATCCACTTCTGAAATAGCTTGCCTCCAGAAACCCTCTGGACCTGGAGAAATGATGCAAGTTGTACAAGTGTCCAGGTCTTTTGTTCATAAAGTCACTATGAGTTGTCTACCATTCGATGGCTCTTAACAAAAACAACAACAAATGGCCTTGATCATGTGCACCTTAGTCTACAAGCTGAAATCATTGCTCTTCAATACTTTGAAGAGGTCTCTGACAGCAGACTTTTCCAGTGCAGTCCATCTTTTAATTTCCTGGCTGCTGGTACCAAGAGTGTTGATTGTGGAGCCAAGCAAAAGAAAGCTGTTAACAATCTTAATCTCTTCACCGTTTATCATGATGCTGCCAATCGGCCCAGGGGTGAGAATCTCTGTCTTCTTGATGATGAGCTTCAATCCATATTGAGTGCTACAATCCTTGACCTTCTGCAGCAAGCATTTCAGGTTCTCCTCAGTTTCATCGAGCAGGGTTGTATCATCTGCATAACACAGATTGTTGATGTGTCTTCTTCCAAACCTGATGTAAAATATGTATTATTTCTATATTGAGGAAATAAAGGCTTAGAAATACTAAGTAATATTCTTCAATGTACATACCTAGCTTTATTAACATTGGTTTACATTTCTAAATCTGTATTTTAACATCTAGGTGGCCTAGTGGATAAGAAATTTCTCTAACACAAAGGCAGGTAGTTCAAATCCACCAGCTGCTCTGTGGGAGAAAGATGGGTATTTTCCTCTTGTGTGATTTACAGTATGTGAAAACTAATGAATGATTAGCTGTGTACTGGTTCCAATTCAATGGCACATGAAAACTAAAATTCAAAGGCACATGAAAACTAAAGCACATTTATTAACCCTTTCTGTTTGAGTGGAGCACTGTAGGTTTTTCTACTAATTTCCACTGTTTGTCAAATCTAGTATGACTCATAGTGACCCAATGAATGACAGATGTGAACCCTATCCTGTCCTTTGCCATCCTCTGACACACTTGGACCCATTGCCGCAATCATTGTGTCAATTCATTTAATCAAGTACCTTCTTTTATTTATCTAACCCTCCACCTTTCCAAGTGTGGTGTCACTCTTCAAGGAATAGCCTCTTCTAGCATATGTCCAAAGTATGTGAGACAAAGGTTTGTCATCCTTGCCTCTCAGGAGCATTCTAGCTGCACACTCTCTGAGACTTAATTGCTTGTTCTTTTGGCAGTACATGGGATCGTCAGTACTCTTTAGCACCATAGCTCATAGCTATCAATTCTTCTTTCATCCTTATTAATGTTCAGCTTTCAGATACAGAGCGAGTGATTTAAAAGGCCATGGCCTGAATCAGGTGCATCTTAGTCTTCAAGCTGTTATCATTGCCCCTTGATAATTTGGAGAGGTCCCTGACAGCACACTTTCCCAATCACCTGATCTCCTGACTGCTGGTACCAAGGGTGTTAACTGTTGATCAAAGTAAGGTGAAATTGTGGACATGTAAATCTTTTGTCCATCTGTTGCTTTTGTCCATGGTATTGCTTATTGGTATTGTGGTGAGGAATTTTTGTCTTTTAATGTTGAGATGCAATTCATATTCAAGGCTATAGTCTTTGACCTTCTGCAACAAGCACTTCAAGTCCTCCTCTCTTTCAGCAAGCAAAGTTGGTCATCTTCATTTCTCAGTTTGTTGATGAATCTTTCTCTGATCCAGATGCCACATTCTTCTTTAGAGAGTCCATCTTCTTGAAAGTGATCTCCATTACAAACCTAGAAATCAGCACAGTTCACTAACCTGACTACCTGAATCTTATCTCTTTACCCAAAATTTTCATTTCACAAGAATGAATATTAATCCTTTTCCCTCATAAACTCCTGGATGTGAGGAAATGTTAGTTTGCTTTTGATGTTGTTATGTTATTTGATGGCTCACTCAAAGAACCAAGTATTCTGGGTAAGAATCAGCTTCAAAGCAGTGGGTTTTGGTTTTGGTTCTGAGACCATGGTAAATGCAGCTGATGGATTATTCTTTCCATTCAGGAATGAGAGTAGATGCTAGCAAAAAAGAATATATAAAAACCCCAGCAGACTTCTCCTGATATAAATTCCCATTCTGCAGAAGTAGAAAAACTTCTTACACATTGCTTATGCATATGTATGGTTGTATGCAATTATTTCCTAGTCAACCTGACTTCCAAAATTTCAGTGAGGCTTTTAAGCTTTTGAATCGTGGTCAAGCTGGAAGTTCTAGGTTTCTCTTCTGTCAAATGGGTTGATTAAGTGTGCCTCTGCAAATGAGATGATGGATATAAAGCAGTTAGTTGACTTGGTGTTGGAAATGTTGTTAGGTGCCATGGAGGTTTGTGCAATTTGCAGCAACCTTAGAACAATTGACCTGAACCTTATTCTGTCCTGTGCCATCTCCATGATAAGCTCAATCCTATTGCTACAGTTACTGTATCAATCCATCTTGTTAGGGATTTTCCCTCTTTTTTTGTCTGTCCACATTTCTCAGTATAATGACCTTTCCCAAGGACTGGGCCCTCCTAAAACATGCCCAAAGTAGTATGCCTTTAATAAATGTTAGCTTCCATTCTACTATTTTCTGTACACTAACATGAGTCATGAGCACCCTAGAAGTATACTTGCTGTTATTTCTCAATCTTTGATAGTATATCCTATGATCTATTTCTTTGACCCAGTAAGGCTGTCCTAGATTTTCACGGTAAAGTGTTGAGATAGTCCTGCTCCCTAAAGGGATTGTAGACATGCTGAGTGGAGCCCTGTGCCTCTGTATCATAGCAAGCATGCAGAGAAACAGCACACTCCTGGGTGTTCTCTCCAAGCAGCATAGAAAATTGTAAGCTCCAGCAGCCATTTAGATTGCTAACTTGAGGAAAAGAATTCCTCTTTTCTCTCACTTGGGCTGTGTACATTTGTTTCCTTTTCTTTGCTGGCATTCTTGATTCTTTGATGGACAGCGTTGGGAAGAGATTTGGGGCTCCAGAGGGATGTGTGGTAATTCTCTTTATAAGGCTATGATTGATTATTTCGTTGCACACTTTCCCCTTAATTGTGTTCATTTAGAATACCTGACTGATATAAATACATATTGTGGGATATAATGTATCCCTGATGTATATAAAATCAGAGCTATTATTCCATTCTGGGTTCTAGTGCTAATAAACAAGCTATTCAAGCTTTGCTCAGGTAGTTTACTGCATCGCTGGAATGCCTTGATGGAATTACAGCATTATCCATATACAGTTGGGGGCATAAGATTCCTTTTATGTAATATAATACCCTATAACATAATGAGTATCATTAATAAAGTGACAAAATAAAACTTGAATTACCACTTCAGGATGTGCTTTATTCAACCAGTAATACACTTTTTGGCCCTTTGTAGTTTTTCTCCTTTGAATTCATGGCTTACTGCATTCAAACTGTGATATTAACACACCAAACAAGCAGACCCTGTTGTGTCATAAAGCCCTGGTACTGAGGTGTCAAAGGGGAAAAAACAAACATTATTCTAAAACAGAAACCGGAAAATGTTACTGCAGTGCTTTGAAAGAAGATATGATTCTTATGAATACGTAAATTTATCTGCTAACCAAAAGAAATATTTTCACATTTATTTTGGGATGGTGAGTATTCTTTAATTAGAATACATATATTCTGTATTAAAAATTAAGCTGGATTGTTGTAAGATCATAAATTTGTATTGTCCAAGTGCACATATGCAAAGATTAGGCAGATTGCTCAGAGAATATGGGATTAAATAGTAGACATTTTTTTTCTTAAACTTCAATTCCGTTTTGGTTCCAGATGATACTTCCAGATGATTATTATGTTGGTTGTATGTACTGATGAGTCAGAACCAACCCATGGTTGACCCGCCAGTGGGTTTTTAAGAGACAGTTAATCACACAGGAAGAAGTTTCCCATCTTTCTCCTGTGAGCAGCTGCTACACTTTACTACTAGGCAACCAGAACTCCCACCAATTGATTAGTTCAGGGAAATTCTTGCAAAGACAGTGTCTGAAGTTTTCTCTAGGTAGTCTAGTCATCCCTAAAGCATAGTGGATTTAACAATTTTATTTTGGAGTCTAAGGGATAATTTTTTGAAGGTACAATTAAGCTTTGTGTCATCTGCAGGTTGTGTCAACCTGTCATAATGCAGATTGTTGAGGAGTCTTCCTCCATCCTGATGCCACATTCCTCCTCAAAGAGCCCAGCCTCCTGGATGATCTGTTCTGCATATAATTGAAAAGGTATGGAGATAGGACACATCTCTGGCGTACACCCTTCCCTATTATGAACCATACAGTATTTCTTTGCTTTTTTCTGATGACTGTCTACCAGTCCAAGTATAGGTTTCACATAAGCATAATCAAATGTTTCAGGATTCCCATTCTTTTCAGAGTCAGCCACAGTTTTTTGTGATCCACACAGTCAAATGCCTTTGCATAGTCAATGAAACACAGACATTCCTCTGGTACGCTCCTCTTTCCGCCAAGATCCATTTAACATTAGCAATAATATCTCTAGTACCACAACCTCTTCTAAATCCAGGCACCAACAACCTGCTTATGCAGATGATACACCGTTTGCTGAAACTGAGGAGGACCTGAAACACTTGTGGCAGAAGGTCAAGAACTGCAGCCTTCTGTATGGATTGAAGCTCCACATCAAGAAAACAAAGATTCTCACCACTGGGCTGATTGTCAGTATTATAATAGATGGTGAAGAGACTCAATGGCACATAACAACAATGAGCAAAATATACTATTTTCTTTCTTCTATCCACTACTTGCATAACAAAGTGACTGCTTATAGTTGATTCTTTGTGCCTAGTGTAAATACTTCTGATTTTTTCTATTTCAAATGTGTTAGAGGGTCGACTTTGGCACCATCTTCCAGTTAAGAAAGCTGAGGACAAGTCAAGTTAGATTTATTGGCCTAAGTTTATCAGCTGGTAAATTATTAAGACAAGAACGTGAACTCAGTGCAAGAGAGATTTTCATTATGCATATTTGCTTATCTGTGATCTGTTGTAAATTCTCAACTTCCTGGGATTGTGGCCAACAATGGCCTCATACATTTGATCATATGTATATTTTTAAAAGAGAAATACTGAGTAAATATGCATAACATGCACCAAGGTAACAGAAGAAAAATAATAATTTAGTACTGAGACCTTTCAGACCTGTTAGCATATAAATTGCTTAACAGTAAACACAGACTCATTTTGGAATATTTGGAATATACTGCTAGTGAAAACAAATATTTTGGTTTGATTTCTCAGTTGTGCCACTTGATGTAATAAGGTATATGACATATTCCAAAACCCCAGATTGCAAGGCAGTTTGTCCCCACCTCTTAAGATAAAGATATTAAACCATGAGGAAATTTACATAAAAGAATACTATTAACTCAATGGCATAATGAACTCAGCTCTTACACAGAGCAAATTTTAGTGTCAATATAAAGCATCCTTTATTTTCAAAATTCTCCCTTGTTTTCTCTATAAGTTTACTTCTGCTTTTGACTTGGAAACATAGGACTAATACCATTGCATGATTATTTCATTTTCATTAATTTCAAGTTTTATGGTTGGAATTGATCCCATTGGGTTCACACCAGACCTCTCTCTCCAAGAGGAGCATTAGAATCCCAAAGAGAAAAAATCATTCATAGTTTATAACTTGTTTCTTGAAAATGCATGGTTAACTCTGGAATAGATTAAAAAAGATCACTTTTCATGAAAAATTAAATGCTGGAAAATCTTTACCTAATGCTAACTGTTGTTTGTCAGATGAATTGTGATAGTTTATTTTTTTCATATCCTTCATTTATATTATTCATATTCTTGTTCGAAGTCATTCTCATTCATGTAATTTGAAAACTCTCTTTCACTGTCTTGAAAGAATTCTAAAGATAATAGAGTAAGTGAGATTTTTACAAAACTTGCAACCACAAAGGTCAATAAAATAAAATACTGGGTATTGGGACTATAGGTCTACTCCTATAACTTTCCAAGTTTATGACTTACTTATCATACTGTTGACTACTTCTTGTTGAATTTGGAATACTTCTTAAATCTTTCTTAGAATTTGAATCATATAAATCTTCCTGCTGCTAAAGAATCTCAAATCTTCTCATCAATTCACATGAACATATAGGCTTCATATGATTTAGAATTAGAACCAGTTTCTAAGATTTTGAGCATTGTCTGAATATGTCACTATGTTGTGTGCAGATCTGTAGTCAGCTTTCCAGTTGTTCTTGCTGTTGTTGTCATCGTTGTTTGTTGTTATGTGTCATCGAATCGCTTGTGACTCATAGCCACCCTAGGTACAACAGCTCTGAACACAGCTCTATCATGTGCCAACCTTATTGTCTCTGACACACTTCCCTCATTACCCCAGTCACTGAATCAATCCGTTTCATTGAGAATTTTCCTCTCTTGAGCTGTCCCTCCACCCCACCAAGAATGATGTCCCTCTCCGAGGTCTGGTTCTTCCTTGCAACATGCCCAAAGTATGTTAGATGAAGCTTCAGAATCCTTACCTCCAACTAGCAGCCTGGTTTCATCCTCTGTAAGATGAACTTTTTTATTCTCCTGGCAGTCCATGGTCCATATGCAACACTTCACCAGCACTACAACTCAAAGGCATCAATTTTCTTTCTTTTATCTCTAGTCCTTGTCCAGTTTTCCAAGAAATAACAAGTAATTGTGAAGACCATGTCCTGGATCAGGTGCAACTTAGTCTCCAGATTTATGTCATTGCTCTTTTGTACTCTGGAGTAGTTCCTGAAAGCAAACTTCCCCAGTACCATTAATCTTTTGATTTCCTGGCTCCTGGTGCCAAGAGTGCTGATTGTGGAGCCAAGCAAAATAAAGCTGTTAATAATATCAATCTCTTCACCATCTATCATGATGTTGCCAGTTGGCCCTGTGGTGAGAATCTTTCTTTGCTTGATGTTGAGCTTCAATCCATAATGAAGGCTGCAGTCCTTGACCTTCTGTAGCAAGTTCTTTGGTCCTCCTCAGTTTCAACAAACAAGGTTGAAGCATCTGCATAACAGGTTGTTGATGAGTCTTCGTCCAATCTTGATGCTACATTCCTCCTCATAGAACTCCGTGTTCTGGATCATCTATTCTGCATTTAGATTGAAAATATATGGAGATAGGATGTTTAGTATGTAAAAATTACACTCCTACTAGAAATAAAGTTATAATTAATCAGTTCCCACAGCAAAACATGAAAGTACAGCAGCAATGTAAAGTTGCCACAGTTTACTTTTGTGTCATGGTATGGATGGATGAAAAATCTCAATTTCACTTAAATCTAGCTATTTCTCCCTTATTCCTTGAGATTTCAGGTTGAGTCCAAGTCTCCATAACTGTAAGAAAAATCTTCCTGTGGTCTAAAAAGAATATTCCCTTTGAATGAATGATGATTACCAGTTCAAGATCTTGCTCTGGAGGCAGATTTTAAAGTGAGTCTTAAAAGAAGCTGGACCTGACAACTAACTCTTGCTTCCAAAGATCACGATCAATATTTAGACTGATGATGAACTGTAGGCTGTTATTGGAAAATCATCAGTTTGGAGTGCACTCTCCATGTTTACCCAAGTCCTGATGTTGGCCATCTTCCAAGGTTCATTGAGTAGCTCTGAAGGCACTAGAATACCTCTAAACCAGAGGAATAATCTTAAAACTGTTCTAGACCAGAGGAATTATGATAAACCCTCTCATTTAATACTAAACATCAAAGCTTGCCAAAACCTCTCAGCCTTTTTGTTTTTTGTCTTTACTTACAGTAAATGAGTGCCATATTGTCTCCCAAAACTAATTCAAAAAGCAAGATATACTGTTTTTTAAATTCTAAAGTCAAGAAAAGGAACATTATTAATTTTAGTAGCAGAAATAAATGTATATCAGTCATTATTAGACTAAAATTGTATGCATAGTTGAGGCATACTGAAGACACCATGATTATAACAATATTTACATAGCATAGAATTGGAAGACAGTAATTTCTGTTTATAAGACTTATTTGATAACTTTATTTTCAGACAGACATGCAGAGATAAGAAGCATATTGACAAAAAAAAAAAGAAGCATATTGACTCAAATAACACTCTTACTGTGAGTAAAGTTCTAAGAGTTGTTATGTGCTGTCAATTCTCTTGCAACTCATAATAACCTTGTAACACCTTGCTTGAGCCAATTTCATTGTTTCTGACACAGCTTCCACCATTACCCCAATCACTGAGTCAATCTATCTCCTTCGGGGTTCTTCTCTTCCCTGTGCCATGATGTCCTTCTCCAAGGACTGGTCTCTCCTGGAAATTTGCCCAGAGTATGTGAGGCAAAGCTTCAATATCCTTGTCACAAGGTTCAGCTTGGTTTCACCCTCTTCAGGACTGACCTATTTGTCCTCTTAGCAGTCCGTGGTATGTTCAGTACTCTTCTCCAGCACCACAACTAAAAGGTATTGATTCTTCTTCAGTCATCCATGGTAATTTTCCAGGTCTCTGATGCATAACAAGTAATTGCAAAGACCATGTCCTTCATCAGGTGCACCTTCTTCTCTATACTGACATTGTTGCTCTTCAGTGTTCTGGAGAGGTCTCTGACAGCAGATTTCTCCAATGCAATTTGTTATTTCATTCCCTAGCTGCTGGTACCAAGAATGTTGATTGTGGAACCAAGCAAGCTGAAGCTGTTAACAGTCTCAACCTCTTTTTCATCTCTCATGATGCTAGCAATTGGCCCAGTGGTGAGAATCTTTGTTTATTTGATGTGGAGCTTCAATCCATATTGAAGGCTGCAATCCTTGACCTTCTGCAGCAAATGCCTCAGGTCCTTTCCAAGGAAGGCAAAGTTGTATCAGCTGTATAATACAAGTTGTTGACAAGTTGTTGATGAGTCTTCCTCCTATCCTGATGCAACATTTCTCCACACACACAAACACCACACACAGAGGTAGAATCCATCCCTGGTGTACATCTTTCTTGATTTTGAGCCATGCAGTGTTTCTGTGCTCTGTTCTGATGATTGCCTCCTAGTTCAAGTATAGATTTCACATTAGCCCAATCAAATGTTCTGGAATTCCCATTTTCCTCAAGGTTAGCTACAATTTCTTGTAATCCATACAGTGAAATGCCTTTCCATAATCAATGAAGCATTCCTCCAATAGGCATTCCTCTGGTACTCTTTGCTTTCAGTCAAGGTCCATCAACATTGGCTATAGTATCCCTAATGCCACTAAACCTCATCTAATGCCTCATCTAAACCCAGCTTGCACATCTGTAAGTTCTTTGTCGATGTACTCTTCCAGTCATTTTGAATAATCTTCAGCAGGAATTTGCTTGCATGTCATATTAATGATATTGTTTGATAATTTGCATACTCTTTTGGATCACCTGTTTTTGGAATGGGACTAACTATACATCACTTCCAGTAGGTTGGCCAAGTTGTTGTCTGGATTTCTTTTACATAAGTGGTGAGTTCAGCAGCAGAAGCACCTGAAGTGCTTGCTGCTTAGGGTCAATGTCAAGAAGACAAAGATTCTCACCACTGGACCAATTGACAGCATCAGGATGGATGGTGAAGAGATTGAGGTTGTTCACAGCTTTAGTTTGCTTGGCTCCACAGCCACACTCTCGGCACCAGTAACCAGGAAATTAAAAGATGTTTTGCCATGGGAAAGTCTGCTGTTAGGGACCTCTCCAAAGTACTGAAGAGCAATGGTGTCTCTCTGGAGACTAAGGTGCTTCTGATACAGGCCATGGTCTTTGCAATCACTTGTTATGCATCAGAGAGTTGGACAATGACTAGGGAGGGTAGAAAGAGAATTGATGCCTTTGAGCTGTGGTGCTGGAGAAAAATATTGAGGGTACCATGGATTTCTAGGAAAACAAACAGATTCATCCTGGAGAAGGTTAAAACAGGTGGTTTCTTGGAGACAAGGATTATGAGGCTTCGTCTAACATACTTTGGACATGTTGTAAGGAGGGACTGGTCCTTGGAGAGGGACATCATGGTTGGAAGGGTGGAGGGACAGTTCAGGAGAGGAAGGCCCTCTATGAGGTGGATTGATTCAGTGACTGGGATAATCAGGATGGGTGTATCAGAGAGAGTGCAATTGGCACAGAACAGAGCAGAGTTTAGGGCTGTTGTTGATAGGGTGGCTATGAGTCAGAAGTGACTCGACGGCACATAACAACACAACCTGGTGAGTGCATCCAGGATACCAACTGTTGAAATATGTAAGTTGGTATGCCATTAATTCCTGGGGCCTTGTTTTTTAGCCAATTCCTTCAGAGCAGTTTGAACTTCCTCTTTCATCACCCCTTGATTATATGTTGTTTCATTAAATTCTTCTGTGCCAGCCAATTATTTTTGGTATCATGACTCCATGTACTCATTCCATCTTCTTGTGATGCTTCCTGGGTCATCCAACATTCTGCTCACACCATCCTTAAGTATTGCAACTGAAGGCTTGAATTTATTCTTCAGTTCCTCCAGCTTAAGAAATGCTGAATTAAGGAATGTTCATCCCTTTTTATTTTCTAATTCCAGCTATTTGGAAATTTTACTATAATATTTTGCTTTGTCATCCTGTGCTGCCCTTTGAAATCTTCTATTCAGCTCCTTAACTTCTTGATTTCTTCCCTTTTCTTTGGCTTCTCAGTGCTCTTGTACAATATTCTGAGTCTCTTCTGACATCCGTCTTGATCTTCTCTTCTTCCTCCATCTTCATAATGACCTTTTACATTTTTCATGGATAATATTCTTGATATCCTCCCACAGTCATCTTGTCTTCACTCATTACTATTAAACCAGATGTTAGAATTGACTAGGGGTTGGGGATGGGAGGGGTAAAGATAGTGAACTGAGCTGGATACTGCCAGGGTGAATGTGGGAACACAAAATATGTACCAAAGCACAGGGCTCCTGGGACCAACACCTGATCTGTTACCTGTACACTCCCATCTGCTCTTTTGAGTAAAATGCTTTTCTGTCCAATATTTCTCTAAAGTTGAGCACTCAAATTAAGATAAACTATAGAGAAGAATTGGCCATCCACTTATGAAATAACAGTGTTTCAAAAACCCTCTCTACAGTAGAGCACACTTAGATTAGACTAGCAGATATGGCACCGAAGGCTAAGCCTTCATATTTGGAATCACAAAGCAGGATGAACAGTTGCAAACAGGCACTAGTGGAATGTGAGAAGTATGAATGTAAGAAAATTAAAGATTGTTAAGGAAGAAATGGAACTCATAAATATTGGCATATTAGGCACTGGGGAAATGAAATGGATAGACACAATCATATGTTCTACTATGCTGGAAATGAAAAGATGAGGAACAATGAGGCCCCATTCATAGTTTAAAAGACCATTTCTCAATCCGTCTTGAAATACAGTGATGTGAGCAACAGGATAATCCATATGCATACAAGGAAAACCTGTTAATACCACCATCATTAGTTATGCACCAGCCACCAATGCCAAAGATGACTTCTGTCAAGTGTTGTATTTGGAAATAGATAAAACATGCAACCTAGATCCATTAGTAATAATGGGTGTCTGGAATTCAATATTGGAAACAGGGAAGAAGGATCAGTAATTGAGAAACATGGATTTGGTGACAGAAATTATGAAGCTGGAAAATAATAGGATTCTGTACAATCAATGATTTGTTCATTGCAAATACCTTTTATAAGAAACCCAAATAGTGACTATACACATGGACCTCAACCTGATAGCCTACAAAAGAGTCAGATTGATTACATCTGTGGGAAAAATTATTAGAGAAGCTAAATATCAGTTCTGAAAACTAGGCCAGGTCTTGATTGTGGAACAGACCATCAACTACTCATATGCAAGTTCAAACTGAAACTGAAGAAAATCCAGTCCAATCCAATCCAATCCAATCCAATCCAATCCAATCCAATCCATAAGAACCAAAGTCTTACCTTGAGTCTATCTCTTCTCTAAACTGTATGTGTTGAGAGTCATATTTATGCTGTATCTGTTACTTAAATGTAAAATAGAAAGCATTCTTTTTTTACAATAGGTAGTAAACTTAGTGGCTAGTCTGCCTGTCTTCTACAGAGTCACTGGTGAATTCAGACTGCTGAAGAAGCACTGCTTTGGGGTTAGCAGTACAATTCTCTATGCATTCCACCACCGGAGCTCCCTGACTCTGTCTTTAGTTACTAAATTGACCTGAGATTATGGAATTCTTGCAAGGTTCAAACTTTGTCATACATGTCATTTATACCACTATGACTACAACCAATTTGCAAGCTGAAATATATTTCCAGTCACCCTTGAAAGGATACTATAGATCTTTCTAAATATATAATCTGTAGTCTAGACAGACATATTTGATTATTTCTCACCTTATGATTAAGTGCTTAATGATATATATATTCTGAAATGCTTCCTAATGAAGATCAGAAAGAGTGAATATAGAGATAAGAAACCAGTTCTAACAATGAGTGGTGTCCTTTGTCTGTACTCTTGATATTGCGGCCAGTCTGCCTTTCTTCTTTAGAGTATCATACAAAATTTTATGGGGATGAAAACAGGATGACATACAACTGTTCAGAATATTAAAGATGCTGGCTTTTGAAATGTCTTTAAAGTTAATATTTTTTAATAATAATAAGGCTTGTCTCCCATACGTGTATTAAGGCACCATCTACACCAATCATAACAGACTGCAAACTGAGCCATGAGAATCACATTTTTGGTGAGAACAAATAAAGAAAGAGATTGAAAAGCCAAAGTTCAGTGATGACAGGAACAACTAGACAACTGCCTGTGGTTCTGAACCATCTTCCTATTTTAAGGCAACTTTTTAGGTTTGTTTGGTTGATCCCCCCCCCCCCCTCCCGTAAACTTAGATCCTGATAAAACTTGCTCAGCCCTTTCAGGCTCATTTATTATTTTTCTTTTATATATTGCTAAGAAACATTTTATTTTTTATTTGTACAGAGTAACCACACTAAATTTATATTTTTTTAACTGAACAGAAGATTTCAAAGGGCAGCTCAGAAAGACAAGGCAAAATATTATAATGAAATGTGCAAGGAGCTGGAGTTGGAAAACCAAAAGGGCTGAACTCACTCATCATTTCTTAAGCTGAAGAAACTAAAGAACAAATTCAAGCCATGACTTGCAATGTTTAAGGATCCTATGGGCAGAATAGTGCATAATTCAGGAAGCATTAAAAGAAGATTAAAAGGAAGGAGTACACAGAGTCATTGTACCAAAAAGAATTGGCTGACACAGAAGAATTTTAAGAAACAATATATGATCAAGAGGCAGTGGTGATGAAGGGAAAAGTGCAGGCTGCTCTGAAGGACTTGGCAAAAAAATAAAGCCCAGTAATTGATGGGATACCATTTGATGTATTTCAACAAACAGATTCTACCTTGGATATGCTCACCAAGTTGTGCCAAGAAATCTGGAGGAAACTACTTGGCCAACTGACCTGAAGAGATCTGTTGTCCCATTCCAAGAAAAGGTGACACGACAGAATGTGGAAATCATTGAACAATGTCACTAATATCACACACTAGCAAAATCCTGCTGAAGATTATCCAGAAATTATTGTAACAGTACATTGACAGAGAATTACCAAAAATACAACCTGGGCTAAGAAGAGGTCATGCATGGCACTAGAGACATTATTGCCAATGTCAGACGGATCTTGGCAGAAAACAGAGAGTACCAGAAAAATGTCTATCTGTGTTCCATTGAATATCCACAGGCATTTGACTGCGTGGATAACAAAAAATTGTGGCTAACTTTGAGGAAAATGGTAATCACAGAACACTTGATTGTGCTTATGCAAAACTTATACTTGGCCCAGGACGCAGTCCTCAGAACAGAGCAAGAAAACACTGCATGGTCCAAAATCAGGAAAGGGGTGTGTCGTGGATGCATCCTGTCTCCACACCTTTTCAATCAGTATGTAGAACAGATCATTCAGGAAGCAGGGCTTTATGAGGAGGAATGTGGCATCAAGATTGGAGGAAGACTCATCAACCACCTATGATATACAAATGACACAACCTTACTTCCTGAAACTGAAGAAGACCTGAAATGTGTGCTGCAGAAGGTCAAGGACTGTAGTCTTCAGTGTGGACTGAAGCTCAACATCAAGACAAAGATTTTCACCACTGGGCCAACTGGCAGCACCATGATAGATGGAGAAGAGATTGAAGTTGTTAACAATTACAGCTTACTTGGCTCCACAATCATCAGTCTTAACACCAGCAGTCAGGAAATCAAAAGATGAATAACATTGGAAAAATCAGCTTTCAGGGACCTCTCCAGTGTACTGAAAAGCAATGATAGTTTTCTACAAAGGTGTGCCTAATCCAGGCCATGGTCTTCATAATTACTTGTTATGCTTCAGATAGCTTGATAGTGACTAAAGATGATAGAGGACAACCGATGCCTTCACTTTGTGGTGCCGGAGAAGAGTCCCGAACATACCATGGACTTCCAAGAAAACAAAAAAGGTCTTGGAGGAGAAACAAGTCTCTCCTTGGAGGCTAGGATTTTGAAACTCCCTCTCACATACTTTGGGCATGTATCCAGGAAAAGTTCCTTGGATAAGGTCATCATTTTTGGAACGGTGGAGGGACAGAGCAGGGAGGAAGATCCTGGATGAGATGGTTTGATACAGTAACTGGAGCAATGAATGGGGCTTGTTGTGTTTGAATTAGGAGAATGGCTCATGACAAAAAAGGGTTCAGAGCTGCTGTACATAGGGTTGCTATAGGTCACAGGTTACTTAATGGCACATAACAACAATAACAACAACCACATAGTATATTGGGTTTGGTTGTTTGGTTTTTTTTTTTTATTCAATTTCAGCCTCTTATTTAGTGTCAACAAGACCTTGGGAAGGGCCTTTGTATTTAAAAGTCAGTTGTTATATTTTGGAGGAACATTCTTCTATGTGGTACAGCACTCTTCTGTCAATATGCCATACTGAGGTAACTTGGAGTTACTGTGATGCTGAACCTTGTGCCAAATGCCATAATGGTTACTCACAGTGCACAGGGTTTGGTGGAGCTCCCAGTTTAAGACACGGTTGGAAGCAGGAGTGACATCCACTTCCTAAACAACGTGCCTTTGGAAACTCTATGAATAATGATACTAATAAATGATGATAGTTATAGAAAGGTCTCAGGTCTTTTGTTCATAAGGTCACTATGAGTCGTGCTTGACTCGATAGCAATCAACAATAACAACAACAGCAACAGTTAATATAGATAATTTTATTTTATTTAAAAATTACCCCATGTTTGGAATATTTCCAGAAGCCCTGATGACAGAGTAGTTAAGTGCTCATTAGCTAACCAAAAGACCAATAATTTAAACCCAATAACCATTGTGAAGAAGGAAGATGTGGCAGTTTGCTTTCATAAATGTAATGGCCTTAGAAAATGTATGAAGTAATTCTGTTCTGTTCTAATTGGGCATTATAAGTTGGAATCACTCTACAGCAGTGAGCTTGATTTTGCTTTGACATATTTCACACTCATCTTCTGCCTAATAAGAAAAATTGGAAAGTATCACACATTCTTGACACTGTACTTACTGCAAATGTTTTTATTTTTTTGGTTTTTGAGGTTTTTTTTCATAGTAGTACATGCTAAAGGCAGTTTCTAATATGTCTGAATTGTGTCTTTAACTGTGGACTTTGAATGAGTGATGTTTCTAAACAATTTCTTTTAGATGTGTTGATAGTAATGACTCCACTAAAGATTATTCCTGCAGCTTTCCACAAACAAATCTAAGTTAAGTTAAATCTAGTAAAACAAAGCTAAGTAAATCTCAAATTACATTTTTGGTGATACCATTATAATGATTCAAAATTTCTTTCTCCAGGAACCACAATTTGAAAACTATATAAACCCAATCCATATAGTAACTCTTAATGATGCTAAGAATCGCATATATTAAACTCCTTGGCTGAGTCCTTGTAAAACAACTCAAAGATGTGCCATCATCCTATGCTAAGTAACAGAACCTGGCTCTGCCTATAATCTATAATCAGACTTTATCTGTTTAGTCATATTCTATGACCTTTAAGACAAGCTTGAGTGTGTAGTCCATAATGTATTGGACTACTAACCAAAAGGTCAGCAATTTGAATCCACGAGCCACTCTGATAGAGAAAGATAGGGAATCTTCTCCCACAAATATCTACAGCATTAACTGCATGGAGGATCACTTGATTTGATGGCAGATATATTTTAAAGAACTCTAATAACTTTATTTTAAAAATTTTTAAACAAAGAAGTTTTGATTTAATGATGTCAGTCATGTCTTCAATCTTCAAAGTTTCATAGTCATGGTCTGAGCTTACAGGATAGTGTAAATACCATTCAGTATTTCAAGTATAGTGGCATTTCCATGAGTATTATATATCTAAAGGCATAAGTAATAATTTTTGCTTTGCTATGTGACAAACAATACAAATAAGCAAAATTTTATTTCATAGGGCAAAATATCAAGCTTTCACTAGACCCTGTTGTGTGAATTGAGTGATTGTATGTGTGTATAAGAAGCAGCTACAATATTGGAAAGGCTGAGTGTAAATTCTATCTGCTTTATAAAGGGCAACTGTCTCCATCAGTAATATCCTTAGTATCATACAAATAGCTACATGGTCAGACATGTCACCCACATGCTCCCGCACCTATTTCTACCAATCACTGAGTCCAAAATTGCTTGCAGCTTGACTCACAGACTTGACTCACAGTTGTGGAATGTATTGTGAGGCAAAGAATATCACCAATACAAATCTAGGTTTAGTCCAATAGTCCAAAATCAGATGATGCACAATTTCTAAGGATTTCACAATTTCCAAATAAAATATTTCAAGTTTGTGCACAATTGCATGCTAGATATTCTCTCTCTAAACAATTATACTTATGTTAGGTGTCATCGAGTTGAGTATCACCCTTTGCAACCTCATGAACAACACATCTGAACCCTGTCCTACTTTGTGCCATCCTTACACTTTCTCACACACTAGAGCACATTGTGACAGTTATCGTGTCAGTCCACCTGGTTGAGGATATTTCTCCCCTTCACCAACCCTCTCTCTTTCCAGGAATCATGTATCTTTCTAAGGAATAGCTCCTCCTAGTAACATGCTCAAAGTATATGAAGTGAAGCCTCATCATCCTTTCCTTCAAAGACTTCTCTGGCTGTACTCGCTACTAGAAATGTTTGTTTATTCTTTTGGCAGTTCATGTATGCTCAGTGTTCTTCTCCAACACCAGAGCTCAAATACATCACTTCTTCTGTCATCCTTATTCATGGTCTAGCTCTCAGATGCATAGCAAGTGATCAGAAAGATCATGGCCTGAAGCAGATTCATCTGAGTCCTCAATAATTTGTAAAGGTCCCTAACTGCAGACTTTCCCAATGCAGTATGTCTCCTGATTTCCTGACTGCTGGTACCAAGTGTGTTAACTGTGGATCTAAGTATTATTCAGTTGTTGACTAATGGTTTAAATCTTTTCTCCATCGATCATGATGTTGCCTGTTAGACCACTGATATCTTTGTTTTCTTTTCATAGAATTGCAATCCATATTGAATGCTGTAATCTTTGATTTTCTGCAATAAGTGCTTCAAGTCCTCCCCACTTTCAGCAACAAAGTTGTGTCATCCAAATAATATAGGTTATTGATGAGTCTTCCTCCAATCTTGATGCCACATTTTTCTTCATAGAGTGTACCTTTTCAAATAATTTGTTCAACATACAGATTGAATAGGTATGAAGAGAGAATAAAACCCTAAGGCACTCCCTTCTCAACTTTAAACCATGTGGTATTTCCAAGCTCTGTTCACACAACAGCCTTGTGGTCCAGGCATAGGTTTTACATGAGCACCATTAAGTGCTCTGAGATACCTGTTCTTCTAAGAGCTATATCTTGTTATGATCCACAGAGTCAAATGTCTTTGCAAAGTCAATAAAGCATAATAAACATTCTTCTGGCATTCTTTACTTTCAGCCAGGATCCATATGACTTCAGCAATGATATCCCTGGTGTCACAGCCTCTTCTAAATCCTGCTTGAGCTTCTGGCAGCTCCCTATCTATGTACTGTTCTAGCAGTTTTGAATTATCTTCAGCAGTATTTTTCTTATATGTGGTATTATTGATAATGTTCAATAGCTTCCACATTCTGATGGATCACTTTTCTTGGGAATGAGAACAAAAATGAACCTTTTCCAATTAATTGGCCAGACATCTGTCTTCCAAATTTCCTGGCATAGACTGGAGAGTACATCCAAGGCTACATCTGTTAATTGAAACAAATCCGTTATCCCACAGATTCCTTGGGCTTTATTTTTGCCAATGCCTCCAATGGAGCTTCCACTTACTCCTTCGTTATCATTGGCTCTTGCTCATATATACTTCCTGAATTTTTTCTGTGTGAGTCAGTTCTTTTTGTTACAAGAATTCTGTTTGTTCCCTCCATTTTATTTTAATGCTTCCTGGGTTATCAAATATATTACCAAGAGCATCTTTCAATATTGAGACTCGAGTCTTAAATGTGTTTTTTAGTTCTCCGAGCTTTAGATATGCAGAGCAAGTTGATCCCTTTTTATTCTCCAACTCCATCTCTCTGCATGTTCCTTTATAATACTTTGCATTGTCTTCTTGAGCTGCCTTTGAAATTTTCTGTTGAGCTCTTTTACTTTGGCATGCTTTCCCTTTATGTTGGCTTCTTGACGGTTTAGAGCAATTTTCAGAGCATCTTCTGACATCCATTTTGGTTTTTCCTTCTCATCTGTCTTTTCAATGAGCAAATGGATGATATCCTTGACCATAACTCATCTGGTCTTTGATTATTTGATCATTCACATCTACTCTTTTTTAATTTTAATGAACATTTACATAGATTTTGGATTTCCATTCATTGTTGCATTTTAAGATGATGTTGACATTCAGATGAAACAGATTCAAGATCATAGGTTGTTTCTCACGGATTTTAGTTTTCTTCAGTTTCATCTTGAGCACGCACATGAGTAATCTATTGTCTGAACCACAGTGCACCACTGGTCTAGTTGTGACTGCTGATACTGAGCTTCTCCAACGATTACTTCCACAGATGTTGTCAATCTGATTCCTATGCAGCCCATCAGGAGTGTTCCAATTGCAGGATTACTGTTTGTGTTTTTTTTAAAAAAATATATTTGCAATGAATAAATAATTTAAAATAGAAAATTTTTATAATTGTATTTCCCGCCTCGTTTTTGCCACCAAGCCCATGTTTTGTTTTGGGTGTTTTTTTTTAATTACTATTCTTTCTATTGTGTGAACAGAGCAAAGGAACACTACATGGTATAAAATTAAGAAGGGAGTGCATAAGGGTTGTAGTCTCTCTCCACATCTATATTATCTGCATGGTGGGAAAATTATTTGAGAAGCTTGACTCTGTAAAGAAAAATGTGGCATCAAGTTTGGAGGAAGAGTCTTTAATAACTTTCCTTATGTAGATGATACAACCTTGCTTACTAAAAATTAGGAGGATCAGAGGATCAAATAATGCAACCTTCAATATGGATTGCAACTCAATTTCATGAAAACAAAGATTCTTATCACTGGACTGATAGGCAACATGGTGATAGATGGAGAAAAGAGTAAAACTGTCAAGAGCTTCATCTTACTTAGATCCACAATTAACACCTTTGGTGTTAATCAAAAGAGTATTGTACTGGGAAAGCCTGCATTTAGAGAGCTTTCCAAATTATAGAAGAGTAATAATGTCAGTTTTAGGACCAAAGTGTGTCTGATTCAGGCCACGGTCTTTCCAATCACTTGCTGTGCATCTGAGAGCTGGACAATGAATGGGGATGACAGAAGAAAGTTAATGCCTTTTTAGCTGTGGTTTTGGAGAAGAGCTCTGAACTATTTTTGGCATGGATTGCCAAAAGAACAAACAAATATCTTGGAGAAAGGGTAACCAGAGTGCTTTTTGAAGGAAAGGATGATGAGGTTTTGCTTTACATACTTTGGGCATGTTGCCATGAGGGGCTATTTCTTGGAGAGAGACACGATGCTGGTAAATGCAGAGAGTGGGTGAAGGAGAGAATGCCCCTCAACTAACCAGGTGGATTGACACGGTGACTGCTGCTATGGGATCTTGTGCTTCAGACAGTGTAAGGATGTGGACCAGGATGTGGAATAGGGTTGCTAAGGGTTGTACTCAACTCAATGACCACAGCAAGATCATTCCTTCTTCATTGTCTCCAACTTTTTTATTCCCGTCACCAATATCATTAATACATCTTGATTACATGCTCAGTTAATTTTGGTCTTCAAGATTTGGTAAAAATGTGTAAGTTCTTCCTCTTGTCTTTACATGTTATTGTTGTTAATTGCCGCCAAGTTGTAGATGACTCATAGTGACCCTGTGAACGAAAGACCTGAACACTTATATAACTTCCATCATTTCTCCAAGTTCATAGAATTTCTGGAGGCAATCTATTCGGAAGTGGATGCCACTGCTGCTTCCAATTTTGTTTTAATCAGGGAGCTCCACCAAACACTGTCCACCGGGGTAACCACTATTGCATTTGACACTTCAGTGTCACGGTATATAGCATCACAGCAATCATGTGTTACCTTGTACAGCAAGTGGACAGACCATTTGCAATACAAATAAAATATACAGACCAGTGCTATGCCACTTAGAAGAATATTTTACCAAAAACAACACTGTGACACTGATGTATCAAATACAATAATAGTTAGCCATGTTGGGCAGTGTTTGGTAGAGACAGCCCCCTGATTAAAACAAGCTTGGAAGCAGGAGTGGCATCCTCTTCTGAAATGTTTGCCTCTGGAAACCCTATGAACCTGGAGAAAGGATACTTGGCTTTAGATATAGGAGCATATATTTAAATAATACTTATATTATTTGAATAATAGTAATATTGACAGTTGTATGAGTATAGATAATATTATATCACTCATAACATTGTATTTCAGAATAGGACTTGAAATTGCCCTTTTGACACAACCATTCTTTGTCTTTTTCATTCCCAGCATAGCATAGTATATAGCATATGATTGATTCAAAGCTAGTCCATCTCATCTCACTAAGGCTTAGACTGTCAATTCATGCATTCCATTTCTTTTTTCACAATTTCTAGTTTTCTAACATTCAAATAATATACATTCCATGTTCCAATTATTATAGGATGTTTGCCACTGTATTTCCTTCTTTCAACTGAATTCTAGTATGTATTCTACTACCATCCATGTTCCTCTACTGTTCATAAGATTTTCAGAGACCTGTTATTTAAGAAATGTATGGCCAATCTTGTTTCCTAGTCTGTATTAATCTTGGAGCTCTTGTAAAAGCTTTCACCATGGGTAGCCCTTGTGGCATTTTAAACACAAGTGACATAGCTTTCAGTATCAGAGCAAATCACAAGTTATCTCAGTATAGAAAATTGACACTTGGGAAAACATTGTTTTAATTGGTACAGCACTTGTCTAAACAATTATAAGAACAAGCATTTCCATTTGCTTATAAATGAGTAAATTTATACAAATATTTTGAAGCTAAAATGATAAAATTTGTGTTGAGTTTTGTTTTTGGCTTTATACTTGTAGCATTACTATGACTTTGATATCAGTGACTATAAGCACTTATAATCTTTTTAAAATGTCTAAAAGTTCTGAATACAAATTGAAAAAGGATGTATCTGTATTTTTCTGAAAAAAGGTAATCTTAGTTAAGAAACAAAGTCAAGTTTTACTTTGAAATTGTTATAGTAATATATGTATACTTCAAACTTAAATATAAAAAAGTAATGAATGGACAAAATTTCAAATTGAGGTTGAATTTCATGAAAAATTTAGCCTTTAATATTTAAAGAACACTGTCAATTTGTGACTGTCACAGTCAGCCACAGCTGGCCAAGATAGTCTTCAGACTAGGCATTTGCAGAATTGATTTCCACATTTTATAGACACCCTGTGCACATGGCAGTAGAATTATATCTTAGTGGGAATTTATGGTCATTTTCGCCACATTTTGAAGTAATTCTAGTTGGTGACCTCATGTGTGCTAGAGTAGAAATATGAGTTTACTCTCTGACTGATTGATTGTCATAAAGTTGGTGCAGACTCATATCTGTCCCTTGAGTAGGGTTTATAAATTGCACAAGATGAGATTGTCCACCTTTCTCTATGGATATGCTTATGGATTTGAACCACTAGGAAAGTGCAATCATTTGGTTACCAGTGCAGCTCCCAATGGACTATGCTACCAGAGGTCCCTAGAGCGTTCCGTGAATGTTTTGCTTCTCATTTTTCCTGAAGTGGATGGCAAAGAATTTTTCTCATGACCTCTCTGAGTGGTCTTAAATGTCTCACCTTTCTGTTAATGGTTAAATAACTATTACAGTGTTCAAATTTGCTCCATGAGTGGAATAACTCCAAGAGAGAGGCAAATTAGATATTTATGTTACTCTTTTCTCCAACTGTTTTTGTTCATTGAGGCTATCCAGTTAGTGATAACTTATAGAAATCCTTTGTACAATAGAATAAAAGAGCGCCAGGTGGATATACTTCAATGGTTATTAATTTTATTATTATTGGTGATGACTTTTATAAAATTAATAGTCACTAATTTTATAAAACACACTGTATAGCAATGATTGTATGAAACATAATGTCAATGAAGGGAAGTGTGAGGAAAAAGTCTGCATAACAATGTTGTCAATGAGTTAAAAATACAAAATAAAATAAAAAGATTGCCAGGGCCTGCACCATACTCACCGTCATTGCTCTATTGGAGCCCATTGTTACAGCAGCCATGTTAACCTTTCTTTATGAGTGTTTTTCTATTTGGCTTTTTTTAAATAACCCTTTGCATTAACTAATGCTTGCTGTCCTTCTTCAGATGCTAGTTCCTGCTAAAGCTTATGAGAGGAAGTCTTGCCATACTTCTAAGGAGTGTTGTAACTATACTTCTTCCAAGGCAAATGTTCATTCTTCTTGTAGTTTGTAGTGTGTTTAATATCCTTCAACGGCATCAGCTCCTCTTTGGTATTCTTGAGCCACTGTCAAACTTTTTCATATGTATGAGAGAAAAGGGAAAACCGTGGCACTGTCAGGCCTACGTTAACCCTCAGAAATAGCCTTACTTTGTAGCACTTTAAAGAAGTTTGCTTTGTTGTTGTTGTTTTTTGTTGTTGTTTTGGTTTTTTTTAACAACAGATTTATCCAGTGCAATACATTGCTTGATTTCCTGACTACTACTTTTATGGGCATTAATTGTGATTCCAAGTAAAATTAAATCCTCTTTGATAATTTCAACCTTTTCTCGCTATATAATATTGTTTGTTAATGGTCGAGTTGTTGGATTTTTGCTTTCTAAATATTGAGGTTAACTTTTTAAATGGACTATAAAAAGTCATTTAACTGTATCAATCATAATAAATTATGATCAACATTGAAAAAAGCGGAAATTCCGAAACACTCGGGAAGAACTTCTAAACAGACCTAAAAGCAATCGAACAGAAAAAAGGGGACAATACATAGATTAAAATCAAGAAAGGTATGCATTAGAGTTGTTTGTTTTCCCATCTTTATTAATTCTATATACTGAGCAAGTAATTTAAGGTACAGGAATAAATTAATATAAGTGTGGCATCAAGATTTGAAGGAGACTTGTTAAAAACCTATACTATCCAGAGAATGAAGCATTATTTGCTGACAGTAAAAAGACTGAGAAGTTAGAAAGTCATAGCCATGCTAGTATT
This sequence comes from Elephantulus edwardii, assembly GCF_000299155.1. NCBI lineage: Eukaryota > Metazoa > Chordata > Mammalia > Macroscelidea > Macroscelididae > Elephantulus > Elephantulus edwardii. Next base: position 10,425,114 of record NW_006399770.1, read on the forward strand.
AAATGTAACAGATTTATTCTTGAAATAGTCTCTAATTTCAAGGTCATACTTTGGTTCTTATATACTTATTTTCATGATCTTTACATTAAACATTAACTTGTGTATATTCTGCAGTTTGTCTTAATCTCACTGAAGATCTTGAGTTTCTTCAACAACTCTTTACACAGATGCAGTCAATGTGACTTCTCCATATTCAGTGTGGTCCTTGTGTTTAGCCACCATTTACATTGTTGAAAAATGGTATTTCCAGTGAATAAATTTATAAGTCGATCATGCAAATGACTATTAAAAAAGTCCACTGTCATTGCTAGTGCCATTTCTACTGTTAAAATGATGTTTTTACAGTCCTTTCATTCTTCTGAACATTTGTGCTCCAGTCAATAATATTTAACAATTCAACTTCATTGAGTATATATGTTCAATTTCAGACAGCAGAAGTTCAGATCGAGTTCAATTTGTGTGTGTGGGGTGGGGGGAGGTATCCATCATCTTTCAATCCAAGTCTCATTTAAATTCATGTGTCTCTTGTCCTCTGAACCTGTGAGACTCAATTTCTTCTCTAAACTATGTCTCTGGCAGAGGAGAGATATAAAATTTAAGGCATCTCTGAGAAACAAATTGACAAACATGGTTGCATTTTCACTAGGGCGGACAATCTTATGATCAAAAAAATAATCAGCATAAATTTTTACTTTAAAAATGTTACTATTATGAAGTGGGATTGGACCAAGTTACGGGTGCAAAGAGGCCTCTTGAAGAGAATAGAGGAGCCACATGGTAGCAGGGAGACAAGACTACAATATTCCGGATCAAGAGCCTTGGGCTGAAGTTAGTCCCCGAAATGAAACTGAAGATGCGCGGAGATGTTATCTCTTCCATACACAACTTTCTCATCTCTTTGGCTTGGCTAGAATCACTCCCTTTATCATAAACAAATTGGATAGCCTATAATGATTTTGCATCGCATGAGAAGGTATGATGTGAAGACTCCGGTTCTAGCTTCCACTCCCATTTTCAAAGACCTAAGAAACTCTCAGATTGAATGGACCTTAAAATTTTACTTTTTAAGAACAATTTGCTTTGGATGTCACAGCTAAAATATAAAATTGGGAAGAATGAAAGGCTTTCTTGTGATCATGTGGCACCTATATGCCTGTGATAGCATATAAGTATTCGTGAAAAACACAAAAGCTTCAAAATTCCAAATGATGTATTTATGTTTAAGAGTTTTCCATTAGGATGACTGACCGATGGCAAATGCATGGAGTAGGTTGAAATTTAATTACACAAGAAACTATAGGGAATGAAATATGTGGATTAGTTAAAGTGAGACTGGCTGAAGAAGGTGAAGGTGATGATGCTGTGATTGTGAATAAGGAGATAGAAAAGATGATATTAGGGGGAAAGAGAATACAAAGGGTAAGTTCAAATACTAGTTAGAAATTAAATCAACCAGAGATGACCAAAGTGTTTGAACTTTAAAAAAAATATTAAAGGCAAATTTTTCATGCTGCTGTTATTTTATAGCTATATATATATATATATATATATATATATATTATAAATATATATATATATAACGTAAATTATATAGCTATATAAACTATAGCTAAACTTTAAATCTCAAGTTTCATCCTGAATCTTACTATTCTATGACGCTACACACATGTGTTAGATAGTTGTATTTTTTCCAATATAATTTTTTTTTAAGTTTGGACCTCAGTCAGGAAAAGATCAAATGAAAAAGTCAGAAAGTACATGTGGATAAGCATAGTGGCCAGAGGCAGAGAGAACTCAGGGTGAGAGTACTTCAGGGCTAGGAAGAAGAAAACAAACAAAACACCAGAGGAAGTCATTCTAGGTTCAGTAAATAGTAGACTATGCTTATACATATATTGGAGGAGTCAGAGTCCCAAATAAGGGCAGTTGAAGAAAAAGGGATGTGTAGGCGGAAAAAGATAAGCAGCTAAGGAGAAAGAAAAGCTATCAAATACTTGAAGGGTCATAGAGTCAATTAAAAATTATATTCCTTCTGCTGTTTTTGTGAAAGGTATTGAGTCTAATCGGGACGCACAGTTGAAGGCCTTAGGGTTTTCATTTCAAACACGTATAACCTATTGCTGTGATTGTTGGCAAAGATACAATGTAGATAATACAAAGGAAAAAAAGAAATGTAAAAGACCTTTGTTGTTGTTGTTATGTGCCATCGAGTTGCCTGCGACTCATAGCGACCCTATGTACAACAGCTCTAAACCCTGCCCTATCCCTGGCCAATCTTACTGTCTCTGACATGCCTATCCCCATTACCCCAGTGATGGAATCAATCCATCTCATTGAGGGTCTTCCTCTCCTGTGCTGTCCCTCTACTCTCCCAATCATGATGTCCCCTCTCCAAGGACTTATTGCCTTGCAACATGTTCAAAGTATGTCAGATGAAGCTTCAGAATACTTACCACCAAAAAGCAGCCTGGCTTCACCCTCTCCAGGATGAACTTGTTTGTTCTCCTAGCAGTCCATACTGAACTGCCAAGAGTTCAGTACTCTTCTCCAGCATCAAAGCTCAAAGGCATCAACTCTCCTTCTATCATTCCTAGTCATTGTCCAGCTCCCTCATGCATAGCAAGTAACTGCAAAGACCATGGTCTGTATCAGGCACACCTTAGTCTCCAATCTGATATCATTTCTTCAGTACTTTGGAGAAGTCTCTGATAGCAGACTTTCCCAGTGCAATTAATCTTTTAATTTCCTGGCTGCTGGTACCAAGACTGTTGACTGTAGAGCCAAGCTAACTGAAGATGTCAACAATCTCAATCTCTTCATCATCATCATCATCATCATCATGTTTCCAGTCAGCCTAGTGGTGAGAATCTTTGTTGGTTCTTTTTTAATTTTATTTTTATTTTGAGCTGCAATCTATATTGAAGGCTGCAAAGGGCTTTAGGGTATTAAATTTTTTTCTTAATATCTACCTAATAAGAATGAATAAATGAAAGCTTGGTCTTGTTGTTAGGTGCCATTGAGTTGACTACAACTTTTAGCAATCCTGTGAATAACAGTTATGCATCCCACCTAGTGCTAAGAGACAGGGATGGTGAAATTTGGGCATGTCTTACATACATTGAGCTTACTGTTAGGAGCAACTAGTCCTTGGAAAAAGGCATCATGCTTGGAAAAGAGGAGAGTCAGTGAAGAGAGAAGAACCCTCAGTAAGATGGGGTGATGGTTGCCATGGATTTAAGTATATCAGCAGTGATGATGAGATCTAGAATATAAAATAAAATGTCTAATGAAATAGAAGGGAGAACTGGGGAACTAGTGGCAAGAAGCTGCACTGCAATGCTAAAGGCACTAGGTTTGAGGCCACCAGCTGTTTTGCTGAAGATGGATGGGCAATATCCTTCGTTGTGATTAATGACCTCTGAAAAGCTGCCAGAGGCTCAGTCATGGGTCAGTTCCAATCCGATGGTCCACAACAACAACAACAGAATAGACCTAAAATTAATGGACAGAACCTTGAAGGAGACATTTATGTTCAATTAAAAGTAGAATGTTTAAAAGTTCTTGCTGTCCAAATATGGTATATGACACTCTTGGTGGGTTGAATGTTTTTTCCAAGAGTGGAGTTAAATGCCTAATTGAATGTTCATATTTGAAGCATGTTATAAAAATAATTCAAACTTCTGATCATGTGTAGACCATAGTAACTTATCTATGCCTTCTCATTTTCCTTGTCCGCAAAATGAGACAGTACTGTTATTGCTAGATACTATTCAGTCAACTTCGACTTATAGCAACACTATAAACAAGAGATCTGAACCATGCCGGATCCCACACCATCATAATGATAGCTCAGGCTCAATGTGGTAGTCACTTTATCCGTCTATCTCACTGAAGGTCTTCCTTTCTTTCATCAATCCTCTACCTTCCCTAGTATGCTGTCTTTCTCCAAGAACTGATTTATCCTGAAAATATGCCTAAAGAAAGTGACATGATATTTCATCATACTTGCTTCCAAGGAGAATCTTGATTGCATTTCCTTCAACACAGACTTCTTATTCTTTTGACAATCCATGAGATATTCAGTATTTATTCTTCCACATTGCAATTCAAAAGTATCTGTCCATTCTTCAATCATCCTTATTCATTGTCAAGCTCTTAGATGCATAAAAAGTGATTGAAAATACTATAGTTTTAGATCAGGCACACCTTAGTCTTTAAATTGAGAAAGATGGGCAGTATCCTCCCTTACTACTTGTAGTCTCTGAAAACCCACTCGAGGGTCAAGTAGGAGTCACTTCCAACACGATAGTAATGAGGAAGAATACTAGCAAGAGGAACTAAACTAGGTGGAACTGGGATTTGAAATCAAGGTCACGTTTAACCACTATGCAAAATTATCTCTTCTATCAATTTTTAGAGATGTGTCCTAGAACAGTTCCATGCATGTGAACAGCATGAAGAATTTTATCATTTATTATAATGCATTTCAATGATATTTAGAATGACCTGAATCCACTTAAATTTACTGGCTAAAGTATGAGGTGAAGATGTTGGAGTCAAACCTTGTTTGTACCATTTACTATCCGTGAAGCACAACTTTAGTACCTCAGTATATTCCTCTATAAAATGGGGATAATAATAATACCTACTTCAAAAGGTTGTACTTAGTAAAGTATATGTAAAGTTCTTAAAATAGTACCTGGCACATAATAAGTGTCCAGTTAGTGTTAATTCCTTATAATTGATAGCTGTGTACAAAAGGCATGGTAAGATAAAGTTTCAATGATATATATGGTAAGAAATATCCTCAAAAGCTCAGGCACAATCATAAAGAAAATACACATGTGTACAAAGAATGCAGAAAGGTAGAAGTGTAGTTATGTGTATGAGGTGAAGCTCCAAGCAGATCTTGAAGAAGCTAAATCTGAAAATGGCCATGCTAACCTTCAATCTGTAAACACTGGTGTTTAGATTAGGATGGGCTTTATCCCAGAGATCCTCTGCTTCTCAGAAGCATGTTGTTCTTGTTGTTATGTGCCGTCGAGTCGTTTGTGACTCATAGCGACCCTATGCACAACAGCCCTAAACCCTTCTCTATCCTGCGCCAACCGCACTGCCTCTGACACACCCATCCCGATTACCCCAGTCACCGAGTCAATCCATCTCATAGAGGGTCTTCCCCTCCTGCGCCGTCCCTCCACCCTCCCAAGCATGATGTCCCTCTCCAAGGACCGGTCTCTCCACACAACATGTCCAAAGTATGTCAGATGAAGCCCCAGAATCCTTGCCTCCAAGGAGTAGCTTGGTTTAATCCTGTCCAAGATGAATCTGTTTGTTTTCCTGGCAGTCCATTGTACATTCAGTACTCTTCTCCAGCACCACAGCTCAAAAGCATCCACTCTCCTTCTGTCCTCCCTAGTCATTGTCCAACTCTCTGATGCATAACAAGCGATTGCAAAGACCATGGCCTGTATCAGGCGCACCTTAGTCTCCAGAGAGACACCGTTGCTCCTGAGTACTTTAGAGAGGTCCCTAACAGCAGACTTTCCCATCGCAATACGCTTTTTGATTTCCTGACTGCTGGTGCCAAGAGTGTTGACTGTGGAGCCGAGCAAACTGAAGCTGTGAACAATCTCAATCTCTTCGTCATCCATCCTGACGCTGCCAATTGGTCCAGTGGTGAGAATCTTTGTCTTCTTGACATTGAGCCTCAGAAGCATAAGTCGACAAAAAAGCAGGCCAGGTAAAGGGAATATCTTGGAAATTTGCTCCATGATTGACGGTCAAAAATTCTGGTAATATGTTTTACTTGTAAACAATTGTTTTAAGTTCTCATTGGAAGAATCTGTTCTGGAAAACAATGTATTCAAATTTTGTAAATAACTAGTGTAATAATAAAAACATTTGAAAGAAAAAGAAAATACTACACAACATGAAAAAAGTCTCATTTGTCAAATCACTACTCTATGTCTCCCTATGAAACTCAAAACCCACTACTGAAGCTTTACATCTTTGAGAGTAAACTGCCCATCTTGCAGAGGAACAGTGGAACTTCACCACAGCCTGACATATCACACACTGTCCCACCAGTGCTCCTTCCTTTCACCCCAGCCCGCTAACCACACACACATTCAGTAGTCTCCTAGGACATGTTTTTATCTTGTTGTTGTTGTTGTTCAGTGCCACCGAAGACTTATAGCGACCCTATCTGGACACTTGTATAACTTTCATCCTTTCTCCTGGTTCATAGGGTTTCCAGAGACAAGCCATTTCAGAAGTAGATGCCACTTGCATTCAAGCTTGTTTTAATCAGGGAGCTCCACCAAACACTGTCCACCATGGGTAAGTATTCAGCATCACAGCAACCATGAGTTACCTCTGTACAGCAAATGGATAGGCCAGTGCTATACCACTTAGAAGAATGTTTGATCAAAAACAATTAAAAACCAGGCTTGAGGGCCTGTAGTCCAAGGGTGAAACTGAATTTAAGAACCAAGGCAAGATTCAAACTCCATGAGCTTCATCATTCCACATTTCTCCATACTCAAGTATTCTCATTGGCTTTGACCACCCAAAAATGTCTGTCTTGGAGCATTCTGCTGCTTCCCCAATATGTTTTTACTATAGGCAACTTAAATAAGAAGTTCCGTACCTCCAGCACTGAGAGGTGGTTGTAAATTAGGAGTGGCATCCACTTCTGTAATAGCTTGTCTCTGGACATTCTATGACCCTGGAGAAAGGACAAAAGTCATACATGTGTCCAGGACTTTCATTCATAGGGTTGCTATGACTAACCTACAACTCGATGGCACTTAACAACAACAACAAAAACAACAACATCCAATAGTTAGCAAAAGATACATAATTCTACCTGGGGTGAATGTTAGTTATACACGAAATCCCTTTCTCACCAGTTAGTTTCATTCTGAAATCTATCTTTAAGTTGAATTTGTATGCAAATTGGGACAGTTAACTACAATTTGTATTTAATGCTAGTTAGTTTGCCTTAGTATGCTCTTTACCTCTGTACGCATAAAAGTATTATCTATACTAAATAACATTACATAAATACATTCAATACATAAAAATTACATAAATATGTTAAATAATATGAAAACACTTTCAGATATAAAAAGATCTTTAAGGTAATAATAAATAATAATAATAATAATATTTTTTGATACATGTCACAAAATAACATCCATTTGATGTTATAAATTATTATGTACACCTTGAATTTTTAACCTAATGAGCTGTATAAGGATTTGTTTATAACTCTAGGTGGTATGTAAATTCACTCTTCATGACCCCCAAGATTTTCTATAAATAGTAAATTCTTGCCAGGAAAAAATGCTCTTTGGAATGTGGAATATCAAGTTAAATTCTTGAAAGATGGATTACATTCTTGATTTACATAACTTGGATTCAATACATTTACACAATATTTGCATTGGAAACATATCTAAAGCCAACCAATGGGAAAAATACGTGATTTTACCAACATGCTTATACATTAATAACATTACTTGGCAATCTGATGTTTCAAGACCTAGGGTGAATTACTTATTAAAAACCCATATACAGCTATCTGTCTTTATCTTTCTTTCTGTATGAGCCATAATGGCTCTGATTGTTTTCAAAATTATATTTGGACAGGATATGACTGTTACATGAGACCTCTCAAACCAATATCATTTCCCTCACTCATAAAATACATTATACTGCTATGTGCATTAAGCCAAATCATTAATGAAGGAAGCATAACCTAACCTTTGTGCCTCCGCTTTGACCAGCAGTAACACTGTAGCAAGCTAGCATCTTGAAAATTGTTTAAAAAGTGAAACTAACACGATTATGAATATTTATGGTAGATTCACTTATTTCTTGAAAATCCATCCTGCCATCTGAACCATTTCATTATTCTTAACTACTTTCTAAGAGGCTTATCTCTGATAAAGAAAAACAGTATCTGAATCTTGCATTATTTGTGAAATCAAATACGTGTATTTCCGGAGTACATCTCCTCTCTATATTTATTTAAACATTCAGGAGATACAATAACTAGTTAACAATATATGAAATGTGCAAATTAGGGAGTACACTTAACACCAGTCCTCACCCTTTGCAGCTTTTAAAAAATATTTAGAAGGCAACCATTGACTTGTTGTTACTATCTTAAAGGACTGCTGAAGTTTCCACTTAGCAACTGAAACCAATGCTTCCCAAAAAATTACATTCCGTGCGGTTTTGTTTATTTTCTGAACAAGATAAACGTAGCCGTCTGAAGTTATCAGTGACTGGAATTTTTGAGTAGAAACAGAATGCTGTTGCTCATTGTATTGATCTCTTCCAGCTTTGGTGTCCAGCTTTGGTGAAGTGTGTAAAGTACAACCACTCTACAGGGTTTCAAGGCTTTGAAAACTACCAGATCTGTGTCCTCAGGTGCCTCTCAGTGGCTTCAAACCACCACCCTTTCTGCCTATAGTTAAATGATAAAGGATTTGTACCACCTGGAGACTCTAGACCCAGAAGGAAGGATTTCATAGTTAAGATTACAAAAAGTAAATGATCCTGAGTTGTGCATTAGTTCTAAACCATTTTGTTCTATTGCTATTTTTATTGTTTCCCAAAAGCACACTTTAAAAACAGAAAAGAAATGTGTGTTCTGCTTTACAGGTATGAGTGAACAAACGTACTCTGTTATTTCAGGAGCTCTGGTGGCCTAGTGGCAAAAAAGGTGACCTACAATCCCAAAGGCATGCAGGTCAAGCCCACCAGCTACTCTGTGGGGAAAGATGGTCAATCTCCTCTTGTATAATTAACTGCCTCTGAAAACCCACTGGAGAGTCAGTCAGCTATGGGTCAATTCTGACTCGATGTTAAACAACAACAAAACCAGTTTGGTTCAGGAGAAGGAGGTAAGGTTGAATTGCAGTTAATACTTGCAGAGAGATGTGGTTTGGAGAGACAGGTGAAACAATAATGTATCTGGCTGCAGTGCTGGTAGACCCCAAGTAGATTAAGAGTAGCCCTGAGAGGTGTCGGGCTTTAGCAGGTGGAGGGATTTGTGTGAGTTTAGAAGCCTTGTAATTAATTCATTTAAAATATTCTTAGAAAGGGTGGAGGTGAAGAAGACTCCTTACATTCACTGGAGCGCCTTTCACTCCTTAATGCTTGAATTCATTTATACTTATTTTGTTGCCATTTAACGTACCTGCCTTGATTTAAATAGCAAGCTGCCGAGAACAAAGAAAATTATCTTGATGAGGACATTTCTCAAAGCATTCTATGCTATATCACTGCTGGTGCTCTTGTTAAATAAAAGGGGTGGGGGTGAGGATGGCAATGGCAGCAGATGTTGTGATAGTGAGGGAATTACCTTACTTCATTAAGGACTACATCACATGAATCTGTATGACTTTACTCTAGAAAAATCACTATTTCAGCTTATCTAATGCATTCCTGAATGAGCCAAGCCTTGGTGTGTGTCATTTTGCCAGTTATCACTTTATGCTACATATGTCACTCCTTATAATTGAAATTGCTTTAAAGTATACAAATGTGTACTGAGTAACACAACAGTCATTTGCAGGGTTCTTACCAATGTTTCCAAATTGGATCCTGATTTTCAAGGCCCACTCACAAAACACTCAAGCATCCATCATACAAAAGTATGGAATTTAGGCTCTATCGAAGGTGATTCACTTATGGGCAAATAACACATGAGTGCAGTTCTCTCTTTTGCTGGATGAATTCCTGCAATTCTAAAGCCAGGATTCATTAGGAGTAAGGAAACAGACCTGCACTAAACCGTGATTCAGTCATCAGAAATGATTGTGTAATGGTTCCAGCTGTGACCCTTATCTTTGGAGGTGACATAAGTCTCACTATCCCATAACTATTTTTGTAAAGAAGCTGCTTTGTCCTAACTGGGGCTGGAAAGCAAGAAAAAAGTGGACCAAATTCCCTTTTGCTACCCTCTCTGTGTTCTCTTGTGCTAAAGAATGCTCTTCATTCATTACACGCAATGCCTGACAGAACTGTGGCACAAGAGTTGATTGTTAAAATGGCTTTCCTCGCCGTTGGTTTTTTACTTTGACCATAATGCTGGGTAGGTCTATACTCATAATGTGAATGAAGTAAATAGCACCTATGGAGGGGAAGCATGCAAATAAAATGTGTAGACTACTGAAAGAATCAGTAAGTTTTACTATCCAAACCAGATTTTAAGTTGAGCAGAGTCAGAGAGTGAAAATGGGAATCTCACTACCATCAAATAAAGCAGCAGAAGAGTACAGCATATCCATTTGTGCCATGGATCCCTGTGCAAGAGGAATAAAGAGCAGCATCAACCACATCAGTGGAGGGGACGGAGAGGCAGAGACTAATAGGAGACAAAGCTGAACTGGAATTGCCTTGCCCTAGAGCTAGAACCAAGGTGCTTTGCCCAGACTTTCTGGAGGACTGGAGGGTGACACCATAATTGACAGACTAAAAGAACAGTGTTAACACCAAGCTCAGAACTTTTAAGTCTGAAGGCTAGAGGATCTGTGTGTACATGTTGAGAAGTTATTCTGATTAAATTCTTACATCCTGATCATTTTCTACTTCAACTGTAAACTGCTGAGTTCCATAGGATAGCCCTTCCTTCCATAATTACGCATATGGGCTGTGAATTCTCTGTGATCATTGCAAAGGATTAGCAAACCCAATAGAAGAGCAGCAAGAGCCCTGTGAGAAACAGTGTCTTAGGATTGATAGAGGAACACACAGGAGGGTAGTGGCATGTCTGACTTCGTGGACATCAGTCTTGCACTATCTGTGCTGTAGTTGGGGGTCTCTCCACTCTTGTGGAGTCAGTTAAAAATCACCACCCTCTCTGTTTGGGAGCACTCCCTCACTTGGAGCATATCGGCAATCAAAATGTGGAAATAATTGGTTTTGTGCTTGATTTTTTGTGTGTGTGTGTGTGTGTGTGTGTGGGTTAGAGAACAGTGAGGTGGTTTATACCCATTCTATGTCCAATGTCTGCAATTGAGTCTCTGCCTGTCAGTAAAATGTAAGGTATCTGATGACACATTTGCAATGAGCTCTGAGGATAAGTCAGAGTTGTTTATTTTTTTTTTCCAATTGTTTTGAAACTTTAGGGAGTTGCTGGTAAAAATACCATTGAAAAAATTCCCCACAGAAAAAAACAGAGCCATTGCTACTAGAAAAATGACTTGTTGTGGATAAGGGTAGCCATAATGAAAGGTCATTGGGAGGACTTAAGAAACTCCCCACAATCATAGAAATAAATGAGGTAATGGTAGCTGAATTTATGTATTGACCATATTTGACGTTTCCCCACCTCCCCATAATCTCACATTTCTCTACAAATAGCCTGGTGAAGTCCTAAAACTTTTAAGTTGGCATGTGGCTAATACTAATGCAAGAGTTCTAATATTCACATTGTTTGGCTGTGGCATGAAATCACATGGAACTCCAAATTGATAAAGTAAACTGCAAAAGTGCATTCAAGTGATGCTGAGAGTCTGTCTTAAATTGTGAAAATGTTGAGTGGAGAGCTGAAAACCTGCCAATGCCCATCTATGGCTCATAGTAGATAAGCTATTAGTCTTGGCTAAATTTATGACTTCCTACATTATCATGCATGCAAAATGTGAGCTCTCAAGACATGTGGGGTATTTTATCATCTAGAAAAGATATGCCTCTAGGAAAGGGTCTGACAAGGCCACTGCATCACAAACAGACATGGCTTGAGGAGAATGCTAATCATTTGAGAAACAATGCTTGTAGAGATAGAATTTATTGGATTAGTGAATTAAAAGCCAATTAGTGCCCTTTACATATACTAGTAAACAATCTACAACCAACTCTCCATTCTTTTGCAAATGATTGTGATTCTGAAGTTTAGAATGAAGAATACTCATAGTGAAGGCTATTTCAATGGACATTTATTGGGGTAATAAGACATGGAAACTGATATGGGAGGCCAGTTTGTATAGAAAATTGGAAAATGAGCTAACCACATTGATTGTGCCAGGGAACATAGAGAAAGAAAACTTCAAATCAAATCAAGGAAAGCCTGTCTTATGTCAAGAAGAAAGCAGAAACCAAAAATTCTGTTATAAATTAAACCAATGTTTTGTGAGTTAAGGAGAAAAAGGCAGTAAGACTCAACTTGGAGCTATAAGGAACTGTTCAGCTAAGCCATGTCCTTCCTTTTGGTTAAGCATCATGGAAATAATAATTTGGACATCATCTACTATTGAGTTTAAGCAAACATGATAATTTTTCTGTTATGTCACGGCAAATAATATGTAGAAAAGATGATGTGTACAGTTTTATGGATTTTTAATTTGTTTAAAAATACATCCCCATAGCCTATGACTCAAACAACAAGGTTAATGTAGAGGGAGATTTGTAGTGATGGGTCATCAAACTCTCTCCCCAAGGTACCAAGACAGGGCAGTATCTAAGGAGTAGACCAGTAACCATGGTGACAAGAGAAATTACTGATCACACTTCATCAGAGCTTATTGACCACTGCAGCTCCCTGATTGTCTCATCCACAGGGGAATGGAGAAGTAGCACTCCCTATTAATCCACAGGCAATTGGAGCAGTATTGTCCAAAGAAAATGAGCCAAATGGTACACTATATTCAACACAACTATTCTTAAAAACAAACAATAACCCCAAACTCATTCACATCATTAGAAATAAAGCATTGATTTTGGAAAGCCAGGAAGAATTTACAGAGGCTAAAACAGAGGAAGAAGAGACTCGTAACATTAGCTATTTTAAAAAGAGGGACTTGTAATGGTTTATTCTTAGGTCAGAAATCCATTGCATAATTGAAAATGGCCTGAGAGATCCCATCAGAACAAGTATTTTCACCATAGAACTTTCAGGAAATTAGGAACGTCATAACTGAAAATAGCTGAGCTAGGAAAGATAAAAGGTAACTCCTTTAATTTTGTTTGGAAACTAATTAAGGAAATGGGACTTTGTGCAGAGACATCAAAGGTGAACACTAAAGAAACTGAACATTAACTGTTCTTGAATAGATTTTTGTTTTGTTTTTTCTATTTCAGTGGACAAAACAATTTTAGTTGCTACTCTTCAAAATGAGATATACTTAGTGAAGGTTTTCAATGTTTGGGGACTATATCAAATTTTAAATAACCAAGTTACAAAAACTGCTGACATTTTTTTGTTATTGCATAAAGTAGGGGCTGTTTTAATCTATTTATTCCCGATAAGGCTACGCATTGAAGACTTCTGTCCCTTCTATGGAAGTGCTGCTGGAGGATCAGAGAGGTTTTTGCTGGGCAGCTTTTGGAAACAGGGAACACTTGCTGAGGAGAATGTGTGGAGTCAAGGCATAGAGTACCCCAGGTAAGCAGGTCAGAGCACGAGAGTTTTACCTTAGGGGAATGATAGCTAGAGAAACAACAACCTCCATTATATTCCCATTACCTAAACCAATTCCTGGATAATAAATAGACATTCAGTGGGTGTCCATTGTTGTTGTTGTATTACCCTGGAGTTGCAACTGACACATAGCAGGCCCTCCAGTGAGTTTTCAATGAATATTATGGGAGTTATTGCCTATCTTTCTCCCACCGAGTAGTTGGTTTATTTAAACTGTGTGGCTTTGGGTTGACAGTACAATTCCTTGCCAGTAGGCCTCCATACATGTAAAAACATTCAATGAGTGTGTGTGGTCTGAATTTGTTTTTGTATATGTATGTGTGAAAGATAATGAGGAGAGAGAGAGAGATAAAGTGGAATAAAGCACAAGAGAGGACAACCAGCAGCAACTTAGTATTACATACTAGCCATTCCACTTTGATACTTTGCCATCACTACCTTTTTTCTTTGTATTATTTATACTTTATAGGGAAAACTAAGTTCATTGCATGACTAAGGTCACACTATGCAGAAGTGGCACAATTTTAAACTAAATCAGCTGGATTCAAGAAGTATATACTCTTTTTTATTATTCTAAGTTAGCAGAAGAACTTAGTGATTTTTGGACAGAGAGAAGACTTTTTTTATAAAGCAACTAGTTATCTGTCTCCAGAAATTATGGTTTCTTTAGAGGCAGAAGAGACCTGAGGGATGGATATCTTCAACTCCTTCACTCCATCTTGACATAAGCAAAGTATTGAAGAAAAACAAAAGGAATGAGACCACCTAAAGTGTCCTTTCTTTTTCATAACTCCCCCTATGCACTTTTGATTCTTTAATAAATATCTTCCACAGAAATTAGTATGTTTTCACAAGAAATTAGTAAGTTTTAAACATGAAGTCAGAGCTCTTGTGGTATAATCTGTAGAGAGCTGGAATTCTAATTCAAAAGCAGCAGTTCTCTAGCACTTTTAATATCCCAGCAGCTCCACTGGAGAAAGATGGTCAATCTTTCCCCATGTGATTGATTCATAGCTATTTTCTCCTGTGTGACTGATTCATACTCTTCAAAAACTGGAGGGTTCATAAACCTAATATAGGGTCTCTATGAATCACAAATAACTACAAAGCAGTGCTTTGTTGTTTACTTTGTGATGTGTCCACAGTGAGAACATGTAACTATTATGAAGATTCGTCTCAATTCTTGGGTAATTTTAGTCTCATATGTGATAGGGATATAAGCAGTTGTATCCATACAATTTGGTAAAGACGAAAGTAAAGTCTAGACTGGAGGCGGAGGTGGGGGCTAAATCGAGAGATTGCAAAGTCTCTATTGGAGGGTCAACATTGAGTCAATTCTGACTCCACAGCAATGAGTTGAGTTAATTAATAAAACAAGGGCCTTTACTGTATTCTTTATTTCACTTCACTGGCCTAGCATACATGACAGCTCAATAAGTATTTCTTGAGTGACTGAAAACAACTAGAACGTCAATCTAGGTTGTCAGAGCTGAAACATTAAAGAAGATTAGGATCACTGATCAGGGATATTTTGTTAGTTATGCCAAATGATTAGTTACTATGTTACCATGGGCCCTAATAATGCTAACATCTGTGAAACTAAGTTAGCCCAGGACTTCCTAATCTCCCAAGTTTGCCCCCTGCCTCCAGTCTAGACGTTTCTTTTGCCCTTACCAAATTGCATGGATAAAACTGCTTGTATCCCTATCACATATGAGACTAAAATTACTGAAGAATTGAGATGAATCTTCATAATAGTTTCATCTTCTTTCTGTGGACACATCACAAAGTAAACAACAACTCACTATTTTCTAATTCTTTCTGATTCATAGAGACCCTATATTAGGTTTCTGCCACTAAACATTTAAGGGGGATACTGCCCTTCTTCCTTCAGAGAGTGTCTGGTAGATTTGAGCTGCCAATCTTTTGGTTAGCATCCCTATGCATTGTACACTATGCCACCTAGTCTCCAAGTACTCTACAAATATTTGTTGACTTGAACCACAATAAATTAAACAATTATTCTTGGAAAGTATGTATAGAGCCACTATATTGCTTGCCATTCTAGGTACTTCTGTTTGAAGATATCTCTGTGGGAAAATGTTTACTGAATTGATTGACTTTCCATGTTGGTTTTTATTTAAACAAAATTGTACTGAAAATGATATATGCTATTAAAATAAAATCTTTGATCGTTTGGCTTGTCTGACACAAGTCACTTCACAGAGCTTGGTCTCTTTGTGAATTTATTGTGAATTCTGCAGTTTTAGAAAGATTTTAGTGTTCAGGACTAGCTTCATTAGGCATTTAGACTTTACCAGCGGGGGCAGGAAATCAGGAAGGCCTCTTTCAGGAATGAACATAGAGAGACATAGTCAAAGTCTCCTTTAAATAAAAACTGACTCAGATTTTAGAATGAAATTCTGTAGTGCTGTCAAACTGTTTTAAGCTGGAGTTGGCAATTGTCCTTTCAAACTGTTATTTCAGAGCACGTGTCCCAGAAGGGACAGCTAAGAATGTTTGTCATATTTGAACTCCTTCCAGAGCCATTCAGCAGGATACTGGCAGTCCACTTTCTCGTGTTAATTATTTCTGCCCTGATTGCCTGGCAACACATAACATAGGATGTATTATACTTTGCTATTTGTGAACGCTTCCAGCTGAATTCAGGGGGAAAATGGCATGCTAAGTAAACAGGAGATACATTAGGTGTTTTTTTGATTGAAAATTTGTTATGGATGATGGGATTGTACTCCCATGGTTGTCCATGTTAACCACACAGTCCTGGAGAGTTTGAGATGTCACTCTGAAAGAAAACACTGATTTTTGTTAATGACCACCAGTCTTGGATCTCTGAACATAGATTTTTTTTTTCATAGAATAAGTGAATTTCTTGTTATTAGCTACCATTGAGGGTGATAGCCCCCACTTCATTATGACCTCATGCTCAAGAGAACCAAATGCAGCTCAGTGTGCTGTACCATTCCATGACTGGTCACAGACTGAATCACTTGGATCCATAGGGTTGATTTTTCAGAAGTAGATAACCAGGTCTTTCTTCCTAGTGAATAAAGAAGTAAAAATCAACGTCATTGGCACAGAGTCAGAAATAACTCATAGCTGACCATCCAATGGGATTTTATAGGTTTTAAATTGTATGGGAAGAGATAGTCAATCTTTCCTTGCAAAACCACAGGTGGACTCAAACCACTAGCATTTAGATTGGCAGCACAATTCCTCACCATTAGGCCAAATCTGAAATTCTGTGAGACCCTCTTCAGTATTTTAAAACAGACAAGACTTAAATGACAACACCTGTGGTTCATTGGCCAGAACCAAAACCTGAATTTCCTAAAGGAAGATGAGAATTTACTACTGAACCACAAATGCGCTATGTTATGCTGGAAGCTCACATGATCTTATCTTTAAGAATTTTCCTTTTTCTGACTTTGCTGAAATTTAAATGTTTGAATTCAAATAAGAACTCAAGTGTGATAGGTAAGTTAGGATATTACTTCAACAGTAACAGTAGTTACAGAAAACTGCTGTTAAAAAAGGTAAAGTTTTTTTGTTTCTACATTTTGTTTTGTTTTAAATCACTCACTCAGGCTTGATATAAACCTTTTTAACACACCACTGTTTAGAAAGTATTCCTTATGGCTATACTTTAGCTAAAGTTATATAAGGATCAAAAACAATTTATCCAGTGAGAAACAAAGTTACATTTCCTAATTATTCCCTTGATATCTATTACTTTGGTATTTGTTTTTTGGTGTTTTTTTTTTAATACTCTCTAGGTCTTTTCATTTTCCATTGTTATGTAAGTCAATCCCATGATGATGGGGTTACAATACAAGCTACTGATTAATGTGTGAGATGATGATACAATGAAAACCAGTTCTGAAAAAGAACTGTAAAATACAACTATTAATGCGTTTAGAAATACCACTTTATTATCATAATAATTAATGAGGGTAAGTGCTCAGTTTTTAACATGCTTTTTAAAACATACATAGGCCATGTTGTCCTTTGCACTGTGTGTAACATTTCTCTCTGACTTGAGAACCCTCTGTGTACAAACTGTGTAAGTTGGGGGCACTGATATCTTGCCATCCCAGAGACAAAAGAAGACATTAAGCTTTAGGAGAGGAAGTGCAGGAGGTGAGAAACTACAACCCAGAGCTATCCCTTTTAGGTGCTTGTGGGGAGACAAGATAGAAGCCTCCCTGAGGATAGGTTCTTTCATTTGGGGCTACTTCCCTCTGTGGCAACAGGGCCATCCCAGGGACCAAAGAGGATTACAGAGTTTGGAACCCAGAGCCACAAGCAGGAAAAGACTTTTTTAGTTTTCTTATCTGGCACAGTTAGCTGACTTGAAACCCGTCTAGATAGAAACTGCTTGAGTGGAGCACTGGTCTCATACCACTCAGCCACTTCATAGACAAAGAAGGACATTAGAGTTTGGGACAAGGAACTACATTAAGGCAAAATAAGGGCGGCTGTGCAGAACAGACAGAATCTGAAGGGCCTTGGCAAAGCCAATTTTACCAGGAAAAAAAACTGCGAGATGAGTGAGTAGCTCACCCTATAGATTGAACATTTGAATCTGGCAACTAATCAATAACATCATAAAAATAAGAATTACCAACAATTTATGCAGATACTATAGAAATAGCCTAACACCTACCAAGAGAAATTTCACAGTGTTGAGAAAGCAGCAGAGAGCTTCAAACACTGGGAGCAAACAAATTATTAAGCTTTCTCCAAAGGGGTGAGGAAAGTGGAGAATAATGCAAACCCAATTGCCCTGCCTCTGGCACACCCATCCCTACTACCCCAGTCACTGAATCAATCCACCTCATAGAAGGTCTTCCCCTCCTGTGCTGTCCCTCCACCCTCCCAAGCATGATGTCCCTCTCCAAGGACCGATCCCTCCTTACAACATGTCCAAAGTATTTCAGAGACCAAGCCCCAGAATTCTTGCCTCCAAGAAGTAGCCTGGTTTAACCCTCTCCAAGATGAATCTGTTTGTTTTCTTGGCAGTCCATAGTACATTCAATACTCTTCTCCAGCACCACAGCTCAAAGGCATCAATTCTCCTTCTATCCTCCCTAGTCATTGTCCAACTCTCTGATGCATAACAAGTGATTGCAAAGACCATGGCCTGCAGCAGGTGCACATTAGTCTTCAGATAGACACCGTTGCTCTTGAGTACTTTAGAGAGTACTTTCCCATCGCAATACGTTTTTTGATTTCCTGGCTGCTGGTGCAAGAGTCTTGACCGTGGAGCTGAGCAAACTGAAGCTGTGAACAATCTCAATCTCTTCACCATCCATAACGATGCTGCCAATTGGTCCAGTGGTGAGAATCTTTGTCTTCTTGACATTGATCCTCAGTCCATACTGGAGGCTATAGTCCTTGACCCTCTGCAGTAAGTGCATGAGGTCCTCCTCAGTTTCAGCAAGCAGGGTTGTGTCATCTGCATGACGCAGATTGTTAATAGATCTTGCACCAGTCCTGACGCCACACTTCTTCTCATAGAGCCCAGCCTCTCGGATAATCTGCTCTGCATACAGGTTGAGAAGGTATGGTGATAAGACACATGCCTGGCGTACGCCTTTCCCAATTTTGAACCATGAAGTGTCACCCTGCTCTGTTCTGACAACTGCCTCTTGGTCCAAGTATAGGTTTCACATTAGCATGATTAAATGTTCTAGGATTCCCATCCTTATCAGAGTCAGCCACAGTTTGTTATGATCCATGCAGTCAAATGCCTTTGCATAATCAATGAAACACAAATATACATTCTTCTTGTATTCCCTGCTTTCAGGTAAAATCCATATAACATCAGCTACAATATCCCTAGTACCACGACCCCTTCTAAACCAAGCCTGGACTCCTGGTAGTTCTCTGCTGATGTGCTGTTCGAGTCGTTTTTGGATAATCTTCAGTAGAATCTTGCTTGCATGTGAAATCAATGATATTGTTCTGTAGTTTCCACACTCAGTTGGGTCACCCTTCTTTGGAATGGGAACAAATATAGATCTCTTTCAGTAAGTTGGCCAAGTGGTCGTTCTCCAGATTTCTTGGCACACTTAGTGAGCACATCCAGGGCAGCATCTGTTAGCTGGAATATGTCAATTGGTATACCGTCTATTCTGCGGGCCTTAGTTTTTGCTATTTCCTTCAAAGCAGCTTGAACGTCTTCCTTCATCACCATAGGCTCTTGCTCAAATGTTATTTCATTAAATTCTTCTTTGTTTGCCAATTCCTTTTGATATAATGACTCAGTATATTCCTTCAATCTTCTTTTAATACTTCCTGGATCATTTAATATTCTGTCTAAAGCATCCTTGATTACAGCAACTCTAAGTTTGAATCTGTTCTGGAGTTCCTTGAGCTTAAGAAATGCTGAACGAGTTCGGCCCTTTTGATTTTCCGACTCTAGCTTCTTGCACATTTCATTTTAGTATTTTGCTTTGACATCCCATGCTGCCTTATGGAATCTTCTGTTCAGCTCTTTAGTATCTTGAATTCTTCCTTGTGCTTTGACCTCTCTACACTCCAGTGCAATCTTCAGAGTTTCTTCTGACACCCACTTTGGTCTTTTCTTCCTCTTCTGTCTTTGTAATGACCGCCTGCACTCTTCCTGGATGATACATTTGACATCCTCCCACAACTCGTTAGGTCTTCGCTCATTAGTGTTCAAGGTCTCAAACCTGTTCCTGAGATGATTCTGAAATTCAGGTGGGATGAACTCAAAGTCATAGTGTGGCTCCTGTGGATTCGGTTTAATTTTCCTCATCTTCAGCTTGAACTTGCATATGAGTAGTTGGTAGTCTGTTCCACAATCAGCTCCTGGCCTTGTTTTCACACCTGATATTGATCTTCTCCAGTGGTTCCTTCTGCAGATGTAATCGATCTGATTCCTATGCATACCATCAGGGGAAATCCATGTATATAACCTGCGTTTATGTTTCTTTTAAAATGTATCTGCAATGAATAAGTCATTGATTGTACAAAATTCAATAATTTTATCTCCAGCTTCATTTCTGTCACCATGCCCATGTTTTCCAACTACTGATTCTTCTTCTCTGTTCACAACTTTTGCATTCCAGTCACCCATTATTATCACTGCATCTTGATTGCATTTTTGATCTATCTCCGACTGTACTATATAATTATCAAAGACCAAGAAGACATAACATTGGTGAACATCTATGCACCAAATGAAAGATCTGCTTAATATATAAAACAACTGTTAAAAGACTTGAAAAAAGAAGTATATAGCACCAGAATAATCACAGGAAACTTTAACCCGTAACTCTCACCAATGGATGGGTCAACTCAAAAGAAACTTGATAAAGATGCAGATCATCTAAACTACATTGTCCGCCAGTTTGACCTTGTGGATGGATTCTGAGCACTGCACTCAATTAAAACCCAATTCACATCTTCTAAAGTGTGCACAGTACGTTATCCAGAATTAATCACATATTAGGGCACAAACAAACCTCAAAAAATTAAAAAAACAATGAAATAATACAAATGTATCTTCTCAACATAATACCACAGCATTAGAAATTAATAAGAGTACAAAGCTTATTAAGCCTCCAACATAGAATCTAAATAACAGCCTGCTAAAACACAATTGGGTTATAGAAGAAATAAAGAATGAAATTTTTTTAAAAATGTTCCTGGAAACAAATGATAATGAAAATACAACATACAAGCCCTCTGGAATACAGCTAAGGAAGTCCTCAGGGGTTAGTTCATACCAATAGGCAAACACATAAAAAATTAAGAAGCAAAATTAATCATGTAATCCTTCATCAAATAGAAAAAGAACAACAATCTAACCCCACAGCTTCTGTTGTTGTTGTTATGTGGCGTCGAGTTGCTTGCAACTCATAGCAACCCTATGTACAACAGCCCTAAACTGTGCTCTGTCCTGTGCCAAACACATTGCCTCTGACACTCCAATCCCGATTACCCCAGTCACTGAATCAATTCACCTCGTAGAGGGTCTTCCCCTCCTGCGCTGTCCCTCCACCCTACCAAGCATGATGTCCTTCTCCAAGGATCGGTTCCTCCTTACAACATGTCCAAAATATGTTAGACGGAGCCTCAGAATCCTTGCCTCCAAGGAGCCGCTTGGTTTGACCCTTTCCAGGATGAATCTGTTTGTTTTCCTAGCAGTCCATGGTGCATTCAATACTCTTCTCCAGCAACACAGTTCAAAGTCATGAATTCTCCTTCTATCCTCTCTAGTCATTGTCCAACTCTCTGACGCATAACAAGTGATTACAAAGACCAAGGCCTGTATCAGACGCACCTTAGTCTCCAGAGACACATCATTGCTCTTCAGTACTTTGAAGAGGTCCCTAACAGCAGACTTACCCATGGCAATACGCCTTTTAATTTCCTGGCTACTGGTACCAAGAGTATTGACTGTGGAGCCAATCATACTAAAGCTGTGAACAATTTTAATCTCTTCACCATCCATCCTGATGCTGCCAATTGGCCCAGGTGTGAGAATCTTTGTCTTCTTAACATTGAGCCTCAGTCCATATTGGAGCTGCAGTCCTTGACCCTCTGTAGCTAGCGCTTCAGGTCCTCCTCAGTTTCAGCAAGCAGGGTTTTGTTATCTGCATAACACAGATTGTTGATAGATCTTCCACCAATTGTGACCCCACATTCCTTTCATAGAGCCCAGCCTCCCGGAAGAAAAAAAAATTGATAACAAGACCTGAAATCAATGAGATAGAAAACACAAAGGCAATTGAAACCATCAATAAGACCAGTAGCTGGTTTTTTGAAAGGGTCAATAAAAATGGCAAACTATTAACAAACTTAACAAAAGAAAAAGAAGACAGAAATAACTTGATTAATGAATGATAGAGGTGACATCACAACATAACCAGAAGAAATTAAATCTATAACATAGAAATAGTATGAAAAGCTATACTCTGATAAATTTGAAAACTTAGAGGAGATGGACAAATTCATTGGAACTCATGCCTTACCAAGATTGACATGGTCAGATGTAGAACATTTGAAAAGACCCATCACAAAAGAAGGAACAGAGCAGGTCATAAAAACTACTTCCATTTAAAAAAAAAAGGGCCCTGGACAAGATGATTCATGGCTGAATTCTACCTAACTTTCAGAGAAGATTTAAAGATTTATGACCAATCCTGCTTAAGTTTAAAAAAAAAAAAAGAAAAGAAGAAACACTCTCAGAGAAATTCTGTGAAGCAAGCATAACCCTCATACCAAAACCAGGCAAAGATATTGCCAAGAAAGTAAACTACTGACCAATATCTCTCAAGAACATAGACAAAAAAAATCATTTAAAAATCCTAACCAACAGAATCCAAAAGCACATAAAAAAACATAATTCATCAAGACCAGTGAGATTCGTAAGAGGTATGCAAGAATGGTTCAACATAAGAAAAACTATCAACGTAATTTACCACATTAACAAGTAACAAGAACCATATGATCTTAGCAATTGATACAGAAAAGGCATTTGACAAAATCCAACACCACTTCCTGATAAATACACTCAGCAAAGTAGGAATAGAAGGGGATTTCCTCAACACAGTGAAAAATATATATGCAAAACAAAAAGCCAATGTCATTTTCAATGGTGAAAGACTAAAAGCATTTTCTTTGTGAACAGCAACCAGATTGGAATTGCTTGCTAGGGCAATATGACAAGAGAAGGAAGTAAAAGGCAACCAGGAAGGCAAAGAGATGGTTAAATTGTCAACATATACAGGTGATATTATAGTATACACAGAAAATCCCAAGGACAAAAAAAAAGCAACAAAAAAAAAAAAAACAAACAAACAAAAAATCCCAAACAGACAAACAAGAAACCCAAAACCAAACCAAACAAAAAACTACAACAAGCTGCTAGAGCTAGTAGGCCAATTTAATAGAGTGGCAGATTATAAGATCAATAAAAAAAATCAGTGGGATTTTTCTATACTAATGAAGAGAACTCAGGGAAGGAACCCAAGAAAGCAGTAACATTTACAATAGCCGCACACAAATTGAGACACTTGGGAGTGAAACTAACTAGAGAAATGAAAGACCTGTGCAAAGAAAACTAAAGAGCATTTCTGCAAGACACAAGAAGAGACCCAAAGAAATGGGGCGGGGGGGGGGGGGGAATGCCCTGTTCATGAATAAGAGGACTCAATATTGTGAAAATGACAATCCTACCAAAAGCAATCTACATGTTCAATGCAATCCCTATACAGAAACCACATTCATTTTTCAACAAGATTGAAAAGGGTATTGTCAAATTTATTTAGAGAGGAAAGAGACCCTGAATAATGAAAACACTTCTGAAAAGCAAAAATAAAGTGGAAGGCATAGCACTCCTTAGCCTCAAAACCTACTACACAGTGTAGTAACCAAAACAGCATGGTACTGATACAATGTCAGGCATATAGACCAATGAAAAAGAATTGAGAATCCAGAAATCGACCCAGCTATGTATGATTAACTGATTTTCTACAAGGAAATAGAATCTATAAATGGTGTTTTCAAAACCTGCATAAAGCTGAAACAGAATCTACCTCTCACACCATACACAAAAATCAACTCAAAGTGGATCAGAGACTTGGGAGTAAAGCCCAAAACCAAAACAGAATCAAGCTTAGAAGACATAGTGTATGGTATAAAGACACTGCCAAGCACAGCAGAAATGTGCAACCTGAAGAGGATAAAATTGATGAATGGGACCTTCTAAAGATTCAATATTTGTCTCATCAAAAGCTTTTTCATACAGAGTGAAAAGAAAACCTACTGACTGAGAATAAACAGTTGGCAATGCCAACTCATACAATGGTCTCATAACAAACATTTCAGAATACTTCTGGGCCTCTGGAAGAAAAGACTGGTTATCCAGTTACAAAATGAGCAGAAGACCTGGAAAGACTTGTCACAGAGGAAGATATTCAAATGGCCAGCAGAACATGAAGAACTACTAAAAATCACTGGCAATAAGAGAGATGTAAATCAATCAATGAGATACCATCTTACTCCAGTAATAGTATTAAAGTTTAGCAGAGCAGCAAATAATAAATGTTGGAGAGGATGTGGTGAGATAGGAACTCTTATACATTGTTGGTAGAATTGTAAAATGGTAAAACCACTCTGTAAGGCAATTTGGCATTTCCTCAAAAAGTTGAACATAGAAATTCCATGTGGCCCAGGTATTCCACAGCTTGGCATATAGCCCAAGAATATGAGAACTGAGGCACAGAGACTTGTACACCAATGCTCATAGCAGTGTTATTAATCATAGTAAGAACATGAAAACAATAAAAACAAACAAACCAACCACAAAACATGGAAATAGCCCAAATGTCCAACCAGAATGGGATGCTGTGGTACAGTCACAGGATGGAATAGTATACAACACACAGGAACAATGATTTCATAAATTACTACCTAACTTAGATGGTCGTGAAAGCGTTATGCTAAGTGAACTAACTCAGTTCCATGAGAACAAACACTGTATAAGACCATCATTGTAGAATGTATATAAGGATCCAAGAGGAGTGGAGAACAGAAGGGTGAGGATGGGTTGGGGAGGGCGTGGTGAATTTTAACTAGAGAAAGAAATGACACCTTTAAGTTACAGCATTATTCTCTATGGACTAGTTTACCAGAACTTCCTCTATAATTATTGCTGTTGTTAGGTGCTGTCAAGTCTGAGTCATAGTGAAGAGCCTATGAAGACTATAAAGACTATATGAAGAGCCAACATGAACCATGCCGTATCCCAGGCCATCTTCAGCATCTCTGAAACTCTCATGCCTATTACTGAAATTACTGTCTATCTATCTCATAGGGGGTCTTTCTTTCCTTGGCTGACTCCTCATCTTTCCAACTATGATCACCCTCTCCAATAATATCCAAAATATAAAAGACAAAACTTTGCCATCCTTGCCTCCCAGTACCACGCTGGCTGGACCCTCTACTAGACATATCTATTTGTACTCTTGATAGTATGTGGGGTATTCAGTATTCTTCTCCAGCACTGCAATGAGAAGGCCTCAATTCTTGTGTCGTTCTTATTCATTGTCCAGCTCTCTGATACTTAGCAGGTGAATGAGAAGACCACGCCTTTAATTAAGTGCACCTCATTCGTCAGACTGACACCATTGCTCTTCAGCATTCTAGAGAGGTCCCAGACAGCAGACTTACTGAATGCAGTATGTCTCCTGATTACCTAACTGTTGTTTCCAAGAGTGTTGAATGTTAATCCAAGGGAGGTGAAATAATTGGCAACTTCATTCCTTTCTCCATCTACCATAACTTTTACTATCCTGTACTAAAGACCTTTGTTTTCTTAGTATTGAGGTGTAATCCATACTAAAGGCTGTAGCCCTTAATCTTCTGCAGCAAGTGCCTCAAGTCCTCCTCACTTACATCAAGCAAGGTTGTGTCATCTGCATAAAAGAGGTTATTGATATAGAGTTCTGCTTCTCAAATAATTTTCTCAGCATACAAATTGAATAGATAAGAAGAAAGCATACAACTCTAATGTGCTTTTTTCTTAATTTCGAGCCATGTAGTGTTCCCTTGCTCCATTTGCACAACAGCTATTTGGTTTGTGCATAGGTTTTGCATAACTATAATTAAGTGTTCTGGAATTCCCATTCTTTTCAATGTTAGCCATAACTTGTTATGATCCACACAGTCAAATGCTTCTGCATAGTCAATAAATAGACATTCTTCTGCTATTCTTTATTTTCAACTCGGATCCACCTGACATCAGCAATGATATCCCCTAATCTCTTCTAAAACCTGCTTGACCTAGTGGCAGTTGCCTATCTATATACTGTTCTACTATTTTTTGAATAATATAAGATTTCCATTTTCTCAACTGAAGTAGAATCAAATTCATACGAACATGTTCTCAGAGAATACACACTCAGTTCCATGTGTACAAACCCCCTACAAAAAAGCATACCAAGTGGGGAAGAGACTGAAAAGGCAGATGGGATCCATTCTGCTCAATCTCACCATCATTTTCATCAGAACTACTGCTTGTGAATATTAGTTTAGGGCCCAAAAGAGGGAGAATATATTATTGTAATTTTTATCATCAAGAAGGAGTAAAATTTTTGTGAACATTAGTGAAGAATGTATAAACATATATACATATATATATATATCTATATATATATCTATGTATATCTTCAAGGAATACAAACTTCATCAGAGAAAAGCTTGGAAGAACTCTAGAAGCTCTAACCCACAATATTAACAGTCTTCCTAACATCTTGAAAAATCTACAACAAGGAAGGAATGAAATAGGTGAATAGAGCCTTCTAATAATCAAATCCCTATACACATCAAAAAACTTCTACAACAGGGTAAAAAGGAAACCCACAGACTGGCAAAAAATATTTGTTAATGACATACCTGATAAGAAACATATCTAACATTTGTGGAATACACCAACACCTCAAAAAAAAGGTAAACAAACCAGTTGTTCAATGGGCACAAGATGTGAATAGACACTTCACCAAAGAAGACATTCAGATGGCAAACAAAAACATTAAGAAATGTTCAAAATTCCTTGCTCTCAGAGAGATGTAAATAAAACAGCTCACCCCAGAAACAATAGCAAAGTTCAACAGAGCATTAAACAACAAATGCCGGAGAGGTTGTGGAAAGTTTGCAATCCTTATTCACTGCTGGTGGAAGTGTAAAATGGTGCAACAATTATAGAAGGTTTTATTCTGCTTTCTCAAAAAGTTGGAAACAGAAATACCATTTGATCCAATAATTCCAATGCTAGGAATACATCCTAAAAAACCCCAGAGCTGCCATATGCACACATATGTTTATTGCTGCATTATTCACAGTAGCAAAGAGATGGAAGCCACGCAAGTGCCCATCAACAAATGAATGGAAAAATTGTGGTGTAATTCACACAATGGAATATAATATAGCACTTTTCAGTTTTTTCAACTCATAAAATACTATGTTGTTATTGTTATGTGCCGTCGAGTCGTTTGCGACTCATAGCGACTCTGTGTACAGCAGCCCTAAACCCTGCTCTATCCTGTGCCAATCGCACTGCCTCTGACACATCCATCCCGATTACCCCAGTCACTGAATCAATCCATCTCATAGAGGGTCTTCCCCTCTTGCGCCGTCCCTCCACCCTTCCAAGCATGATGTCCCTCTCCAAGGACCTGTCCCTGCTTGCAACATGGTCAAAGTATGTCAGACAAAGCCTCAGAATCCTTGCCTCCAAGGAGCTGCTTGGTTTAATCCTCTCCAGAATGAATTTGTTTGTTTTCTTGGCAGTCCATGGTAAAATACTATACAATGAAATAAAAATATTAATCTGCTTGGGTGACTCTGGAGGACATTATTCTAAGTGAAATATCTTAGTCACAAAAGGACAAATGCTGCATAACACCACTGGTATAAAACAGGACAGACATGAGGGTAGGGAGGAAACTAAAAAGATGGGATAAATAATGAGCACTGTATTAAACAAAGGAAGGAAAGAACTGTTTGAAATGATTATGTGGTTAGGGATTAGGTATTATTTGTATGACAACAGTTCAAAATAAAAGGTTGACAGCAAAGTAGACTGAGGGGAGAGGGAGGAATTAATGCAACAATGAATATTTACCAAAAAAAATTGGCTTTTTAGTTTATTTTTAAAGTAGCCTATTATACTTGCAAAGTTCTTATGAAAAGTTTGTAACACCATGGGAATTACCAAAATATCACACAGAAACTTGAAGTGACCACATACCTTTGGGAAATGATGGCAATAGCCTTGCTCGATGGAAGGTGGCCACAAACATTCAGTTTATGTAATGCGTGGTCTCTGTGAAGTACAGTAAAATGAGGTATGCCTGTATTTTGCTGCTTCTTGTCTGTCTGTTCATCACCCTGTCACTGGAGCTAGGGGCATTTTTGTCAATACACAGGAACTCCATGTTTTCCTCACTTCCCAAGGCACATCTGCTCTCTTGTAACCTCTGTGTGCCTCTATGCTGGGACAGAAATCTGTCACGTGAGCTACACCTTTTCTTTTTCTGCTCTTTTTCTTTCCTTCCCCCTCTACCCTTTCTTTGCATCCTACCCAATGTGCCTGCTGTCTCTTCTGGGCATAAAAAACACCACAGCCATTCTGGAGTCCTTAAAGTGCCAGAGGTTTAGAGGTATTTGGCGCTAAGTGGAGAAGAATGCTTATGTCACCTTTTTGTGCAATATTCTTAGACAGTGGAACACTGCTGCTCCTATTCTGATCCTTTATAGAGTCCTTAGAGGAATAAAGCTCTTTCTAAAGTTTAAACTGGAACCTTTCCTGAGAATACTGACAAAAGTCCATGGAGATTGCTCTGAAGCAAAGCTATGTGAGAAAATATCCTTTTGAAATAAAAAATCCCTCTCCACCCATAGCTAAAACTTATCTCTCCAAGTATTTTTTTCTCCCTCCTCTTGAGATAAATTCTTTTGATAAGGCTTCCTAATAACTCATGCAAATAGAAAAGGATAACCTTTTTAATCTGACAAAACAGTTGCTGTGGAGGTGATTCTGAGTGATTGTAACCCCGTGTGTACAGAGTAGAGCTGCACTCCAGACACTTTCCAGAGCTGTGACCTTTTTCAAGTCTTCATGGTAGAAGACTTTTGGAAGTGACTCTTACTGGGTTCAAACCATCAACATTTTGATTAATATTTGAGTTCTTAAAAAATTATTTCACCCAAAGACACAACACAGTTGAGAAGTGTCAGAATGTAAACAGTAACCACAGTATAGAAGGGATGGGTAAAAATAGTCTGAAGGTCAAATCTGGGGAGTTTATATATTTGTTTGGCCTAGAACTAAAGATTAGTTTTTATATCACTCATTGGTTGGGGAAAATTTTGTGACGTGAGAAAGTATCATTTTTAGTGTCCTTCAATAAGTTTTATTGGAACACAATCTTGTGTTTTTGTTTGCGTATTTATTGTCTGTGATTGAATTGTGTATTGGGTATGACCTTATCCACTCTGTGGTATTTTCAGTTGCTTCACATATATCTGAAAATGTACAATGAATAAGGAAGACTGAAGAAGCATTGAAGTTGTATTGTTTGAAAAAAATAATGAACTGATAAAAGAATGAGTAAATCTGTCTTTTAGGAAATGGAACAAAGGATGGTGAAACTACGCCTCACACACTTTGATTATATTATAGTAAGGAGACAATTCATGAAAAGAGGATGACTGCAAATTAAATAAACTGACACAGTGACTGCAACAATGGGCTTAATTAAGCACAGTGGAAATTATTGAAGATGCTGCAAGTTAGGGCAAGATTCCAACCTGTTGTTTGCGAAGTTACTGTGAGTTGCAGTTGACTCAACAACACTCAAAAGAATGCAACATGGTTGTTTTTACACTACAGTGACAAAGTTGAGTATTTGCAACAAAACTCTGTCATACAAATCTAAAATATTTACCATATAGCCTATTATGAAAAAAATTTTCCTACTTTTCATAATCAAGATGAAACAACTGCATTAGGAAAGTATCACTGTCGTAGAGCTTAACGTTTAGACAGTTCTCACTAAACATTTTATTTGTTGTTGTGTGTAATCCAGTCAGAAGCAACTCATAGTTGCCCTTCCAGTGGGTTTTGAGAGACAGTAAAACAAAAGGAGAGTTGGTAGAATTGAACAACATGCCTTTGGAATTGCAGCTCAGCTTCTGACCACTGTTGTGTTGTTGTTGATTGCCTTCAAGTGGAGCACGTCTCACAGCAACCCCATGAACAAAAGGCCTGAAGCCCCTCTACAACCATTGACATTTAGCAAATTTCATAGGGTTTTCCAGAGCCATGGTATTTAAGGAGTGGATGCCATGCCTGCTTCTGATCTAGGCCACCAGAAATTAGGTATTCTTCACCAATGCAAATCCAAGTCTTAGCCCAGCAGTTCAAAGGCACAATTCCTCTATTCCTCCAGGCTCTGGTTTCAGTTCAGCATACAGCCTTTCCTTCCATCATCAAAGGCAAGAAAAACAAAACATTTAACTCTGGCCAGCACAAATGCAGGAAGCCTCACACCTTGCCACAGCTTTTCCACAACAACGTCACAGTCTCTCCACCCCCAATCTCCAAGGTCTTATCATCAGGGTCTGACTCTCACCAGGGTCTTACTCCAATCTCCCTTAAATCTTGCTGCTGTAAGTCTTGTTCCTCAGTGTAGTAACACTTTCCCTTATCAAATCCCACAGCTGTTGATGATTGGCAAGACCATGTGTCTGCAATTAAGGCAGCTGGAGACCAGAAGGTGCTAATATTATGGCTAAAAAAAGGCCAATTTTAGGCTACCACTGCAGGCACTCATAAGCTCTGGTGGCATAATCCACGAGAAGTTGTGCTGCTAACCCAAAGGTGGCAATATTTTGGCAGTCTGAATCCATCGCAGCTGCCTGAGAGAAAGATGAGTAATCCTTTCCTGTATGATGTACAACCTCCTAAAAACCCACTGGAATGTCAGCTACGAGTCAATTTTGACTCTAAAGCAAAAAGTGAAAGCTGAGAAGATACTCATTACTTAAAAATGAGGTTAGAAAGACCCACTTTAGAGGAAAAGCATCTAGATGCATTTATGTATTGAAGACTACTTCTATAGTAACTACTTACCTTCTTTATAGCCAAGATTTCACCCGAGCTATGAATACAGTGCAACACC
Source organism: Elephantulus edwardii (assembly GCF_000299155.1). Taxonomy (NCBI): domain Eukaryota; kingdom Metazoa; phylum Chordata; class Mammalia; order Macroscelidea; family Macroscelididae; genus Elephantulus; species Elephantulus edwardii. Next base: position 10,456,293 of record NW_006399770.1, read on the forward strand.
AAATAAGAAAGTGCTATAACTTTTCCATTTTTTAATTAAATAATGAGCATCCACAACTGTGTTTTTCATATTGCCTGGAAACAAAAGGCAGAGAAAGAAGCCAATGAACCAGTCTAAATAGTTGAGTAATTCTTGAGAGAATATTCACTGCCTTTAGAGAGTTTCATGTCTCTTTTTTATACCTTTGGAAATTCATGTGAAAATTTGGATTAATATCTATGTTACAAGTGTTAAGACTTTGTTTATTCTGCAAATGTATCCAGGAAAGAGGCTTCCACTGAAGTTTCATAAATAGAAAGCATAATTGCATTCATACTCATGCATGGAATAAATTCTACCTGATACAAATTGAGTCTCATTAAGACAGAATAAGGCTCGGTGCTAACAAATATAATTTTCTCAAATATATATTTGCTTCTACAAAATCAAAATCTTGCTCCTGAGAAAGGCTGCCAATGACATGTTTAAAAGACCCATCTTAACAGGAAAAGTTACACAGCCAAGTAAGTTTAATTGCATGTCACCTCTTGGTTTTGACAAAATATAATGGCACAAGTTGCTAGTAAACTTAATTATGTAGATTTATTTTCGGTTAACAAAATATATGCTATATGGAGTAACTGTTTAGTTATGAGCCAAGTTTTAGCTTGATATTCTTTTTCTGAAGTGAAAATGTTCATGAAGGAATGATTTAAATTAATGATATTTACCAGTGTAATTGTTGCCAAAGGCAGTTGTATACTGGAAAAATACTTCTTATGATGGTTCAAGGAAAATATAAGGAACACTTTTCAAACTGTAAGCAGAGATTTGCTAAAAATGTTCTAATTCCTTGCTTGGCCTTGCACTTCTGCCAAGACTCCTTAGAATTTCCATAATTACTCTCTAAGTAGCATAGCTTTTACTCCCTAACTTTCCCAAGTTACTTCTTAGACTGATGCATTGCATATGGGGACAGATCCTGTTAACTTAGTGAAGACTTTTGGTATTCTGATGGCTAACCTTCTGACTTTTCAGCTCTTGTTCAACACAAAAATTTCCCATTTGCTTCAGTGCCATTACTCTCCTTTCAGAAAACTAAAAGAATATAGAGTCATATCTGACTCTTCTTTCCCCTTTGTCATTGTTGTTAGATGCTATGGAGTTGAGTACAACTCCTAGTGGTGACCCTATAAACAGCAGATCTGTACCCTGACCTATCCTGTGTCATCCTCATAATTTCTGACGTACTTGAGCTCATTGCTGCAGTCACTTTTGCCATCTTTTCCAAGGATGATGTCTGTTCCAGGAAGATCCTCTCCTGGCAACATACCCAAAGTATCTGAGATGGAGCTTTGTCCTCAAGGAACACTCTATTTGTATCTGTACTTTCTCTAAGACCTATCTGTCTCTGAGCAATCCTTGGAATATTTAATGCTTTTCTCCAACACCACAAATTATGGTTTTTCTCTTTTGGAACCTTCCAATCATTCAGTCAAACTTGCCTATTATTTTCTAAATATCTTTTTGACGGCAGTGCTTCCTGCCCATTCTCTTCCTATCATATTACCGTTTCTCATGAACTTCTTTACTTTTATTTGTGGTTAATATTCTTAAGACAAAGATTGTACTTTCGTACTACAAAAATATCCTCCAGTGTTTCTACACTGTTGAAAAGATAAAGTTGGAACATTCAGCATGGCGTTTATTCTTCTAGCCTTTTTCTGTCACTCCCTGTATGTTACAAAAACTTATTGTGCCCAGCTAGTAACTAAAATGTTGAAGGCTTGAATGCAGGCAGAGGAGACTCAAGGGAAAGGTATACTTTTTTAAAAAGTGTGATTTTAATGAAAGTTTACAGAAAAGTTGGATTTTTCATTCATTCATTCATTCTTGTACATTTTCCTCCCTACTCCCCCCACCTTGATTTTTAAAAAAAAAATCATTCATTTTTGCGTAATTGCCTCCCTCCCCTCTCCTCCTCTATATGCCATGGACTGCTAAGAATACAAACAGGTTCAGCCTAGGGAGAGTTAAACCAGGATGCTCCTTGTAGGCAAGGATTCTGAAGTTTAGTCTGTCATACTTTGGACATGCTGCAAGGAGGGACCATTCCTTGGAGAAAGATGTCAGGTTTGGGAGGGTGGAGCGACAGCGCAGGAGAGGAAGACCCTCGATGAGATGGATTGATTCAGTGACTGGGGTAATCAGGGTGGGTGTGTCAGAGACAGTGAGATTGGCACAGGGTAGAGCAGGTTTTAGGACATAGGATCACTATGAGTCTCAGGTGATTGATGACACAGAACAATGACAACAATGCACTTCTAACTCTGGACTGTTGTCTTACAAATAATGTGTAATCATAATATTCCTTTTAAATAGTTCCTTCATTCATCTGTCCCAATGCCATATTCATTAGTCATCCTCTCTTTTAAGAAAAAATCAAGCACTGAAAACCCTGTGGAGCACACTCTACTCTTAGACACATGGGTCCTCATGTGTTGGAATTGACTTGTTAGTATTACTTTCTGTCAACCTGACTTTGCCTTTAATTATATAACCAGTATCTCACTACTTACAGACCATATCATTTCTAGCATTTCCCCTCTCCCTCTTCTTACAGTGTGTGTATTTTATGCTATTTCTTTTATCCAACAAATCTCTCCTAACTTTGATGACCTAACTGAAGCTCTTTATACTGCTGAAGACTTTTATACCTAACTGAAGACCTTTATACTGCTTCTTCATGTCTCTCAGATAAAATTGCTCTACCACTTTAGAGCCGAAAGGGATATTAGAAACTAAATGGACTTACATATCGTACACAAAGAAAACCAAGTCTCTAAGTCTCCGAAAGGTTAATTAATTTTTAGCTTTTTCACTTACTTTTCTGTTAAATGTTATTGTTTAAAGAAACAATGTTGTTTACCTTTCTTTTCTAAGATTAAAGACATATTCCCTTGTCATGTTGCAGAATTGTTTCATAGGTATAAGGCAAATCTTAATTTTTTTATTCCATAACCACTGGGACACACGGAATCTTGCTCACATATGATTTAATGCTGAGCACTTCAATAGTAATCAGAGTTAGAAGACCTTTAAAATGACATCTAGATTTCTAATAAGGTCACTATTTTTGTTAATGTGTTACAATTGGACAGATATCTTGCTTTTGAGTATAAGCAAACTGTTTAAGTGGTCAGCATTTAAGTAATGTAGCAAAAGAAATGGTGATTGGAATAAGGCTAAAAGATAGAATTCCGACTTGGGGGAGGGATTGTATAACAATGAAAGAATTTTTTCTTTACTTTTCAAACAGAAGAGCAAACTAGGGGAAGGTTGGACAGAGAGAAAAGGGCAAAAATGAATGAATGGAAATCCTAAGTCTCTATAAAGTTTCATTAAAATTAATAAAAAATGATAAAAAATGATTTCTGAATAAAAAATATTTCACACTTTACCATGTTACAGTTAAGCAGAACTGTAACATTTTTTAGAAAAATAAATTTAAAAATCTTGAAGGAAAAAAAACTCACCATATTACTTATGATTGCAAATTGAAAAATAACATTTGAAATAGGATTAAGATGTCATGTTTTGTCAAATTATTGAGTGTTCTTCAAATTTTTTATTTGATTTCATATTGTTAGATAAAAAAGAAATAATGTTATATGTATCATTATTCTCTCATATTGTCTTCTCATTAAGGTCAAACAAAAAATTACATAATCAGGAAATTTTAAAGATTTACTTGCAAATTTGAGAGACTTACTGATGAGTAGCCTTTGATTGATGACCTATAAAACTTAATGCAAAGTCAGTGACACAAAAGCCAGTTTCTTAAAATGTCATTTACAATCCTTAAAAAGTTTCCATGCAACATTACATTTCTCACTTTTTTAAAGTCTTGAAAAGACATGATATTTTTCTGGTTTCGTCAGCAGTGAAAATGCCTTCACACAGGCTTGTAGCTGATGACATTGTAGTGAAAGCTCTCCAAACACTAATTGGAAATTAGAAAAAAAAATCTTGACAACACCTCTCTGCATCATAGTTATGTTTCTTCACCTTAGACATTCATTATCACTCGCCACATACTCATATGTTAATGAGTAAAAATTACTTAGAATTGCCTCATATTGCAGAGTCAAGGCATTTCTATTTTTTAAAAGCCTTGATGATTTTTTTTTCATGGCTGAAAGCCTGTGATAGCAAATTATAATTTTATAAATAGATTATTCTGCAAAACAGTATAGGAAACCCCAATTTTAAAAGAAGTATTTTAAAAATTGTTCTTCCATGTAATGTGAGCTGTGAGAAATATATTTATTTTCCTCACAATATTAAGGAAAAAAATTATGTTTTGTTCAGATTTATGTAACTCTTTATAAGATCAACACTAGCAAGGTAACTTTTATTTATTATAATCTTAAAAAATGAAACATTAATGCACAATTTAATGGTGTGACAAATAGTTATTGAAAGAGAGCTATTAATATGTGTTTCAATATTTACATACAGAGAGTAACAAGAAGAAAAAAGCAATGCTTTATTGCCTAAGAGATCATAAAGAATTTGAAATAGAACAGAAATTTAGTAAACTCTCTTCTGCCTGGCTCTCTTCTTTGTGTGTGACATCAAGTGTTCTTAAATGAAAATAATCATATATGAAAAAGGAAAAGAAAGTCTCAATTTGTACTTGATTCATAGGATTGATTTAGGAGTAAAAACTGTGCATATAAATCCAGATAATACTTTCAGCTTCATTGTCTGTTTTGTACCTTAAGCTTGGGTTCTAACTTTTGAGAATTCTTTCCTTAGGAAACATTTAAAATGGCCACAATGTTCACAAAGACTCTACAAAAGCTATCATTTCTCTGTTCTCCTTATAAAATGAGTGCAGAAGGTATGACATAAACAGATGCTATTACATGATGCAATTGACACTATTTCTTCTTGAATGAGAAGTGATTAATTCATAACTTACCCTCTAATAGATTTTCGGAGGCTGTAAGTTGGATGTGAGATTGTCCTTCTTTTTTCTTCAGAGTAGATGGTAGATTTGAAATGTTTGCCTCTGCATTGGCAACACAACTTTACCATCTCCTTGCCTGTTCATCCATTCACAAATTTCAGCATGAAAATAATAAGTCAAGCTCCTAAATTTTTCACACTGTGTATTTTCCAGTTAGAAATTTGTCACCAGAAAATAAAAACTTGTTACGGACTTATTTCCCTGATATATTTCTTGTTAAGGAGCCCTTGTGGTATAGCAGGGAATTGTTGAATTGCTAAACATAAGATCAAAGAATATAGACTTAAACGTGATTGCATCTCAGTATCTACAAACAAAAATCCTCAGCACTGGGCCAATAGACACAGCACGATAGAGGAGAATGATGGATGATTGAAATTGTTAATGACTTAATCTTACTTAGATTCATCATCAAAATGCCTTTGATAAAAGGCATACAGACTGCATTAAGAAAATCTCCTGTCAAATAAAGTTAGCTGAATTCAGTCCACTGAACTGACCTGACAGCCAGGCGACTTAAATTCTAGTGCTTATTCCCTTTATCTGCTTAGTATCCTTGAGAAAACGGCTCTTTTATTGGGTCCCATCAACAAAAGGTGAACAACTTGAACCCATCTGTGTACTACAGAAGAAAGATGAGGTAACCTCTTGTTAAGATTTATAGCCTATGAAATCCAATGGGAGAGCATCTTGAGTTGGTAGAGGATTTTGGCTTTTGGGAACTATTTGTTATTAGCTTTTGTTGTTTGCCTCCAAGTTGAGCACGACTCGTATCCACCCTATGAATAAAAGGCCTAAAGCCTTTCTATAACTATCCACATTTATCAAAGTTCATAGAGTTTCTGGAGGCATGTTGTTTAGGAAGTGGAAGCCACTCCTGCTTACAAATTATTAGCTAGAACAAGTTAAATTTATCACATAATAATAGCTATTGTTCTTTATTCCATTGGTCAGTTTACAGAGAACAAAGAGATGGTTTAAATATCAGTAAAGTTAGGTATGTCAGGGTTGTATCCTTTTCCACACCTACTTCATATTTATGATGAGCAAATAATTCAGGAAATTGGACTATATGAAGAAGAACATGGCATCAGGATTGGAAAAGTGCTCATTAACAACCTATTTAATGCAGATGATAAAGCCTTGCCTGTACAAAGGGAAATAGACTTAAAGCACTTGCTGAAGAAGATGAAACTTACAGCCTTTAATATGTATTACACCTTAACATTAAGAAAACAAAAATTCTCACAGCTAGACCAATAATTAAAGTAAGTAAGGATGGAGAAAAAAATTGAAGGTTTCAAAGATTTCATTTTATTTGTATCCACAATCGGTTTCTTGGTACCAGCAGTCAAGAAATCAGAAGACATTGCAATGGGAACATTTATTGTCAAGACGTCTTTAATGTTTAAGACCAAGCATAGCAATGTAAAAAAGGTGAAGTACACATGACCCAAAGCATGTTATTTTCGTATGCTTTGTATGAATATGAAATTTGGACAATGAATAAGGAAGAAGAAAAATTGATGCTTTTCAATTGTGTTGTTGGCAAAGAATATGGAATAGCTCTTAGAATGACAAATGAACAAACACGTATCCTTAAAGGCAAGCACGGTGAAACTTGTCTCACATACTTTGACTATGTTGTTGGAGGAACCAGTGCTTTGAAAAAGACATAATACTGGGATAGGCAGAGGACTAATGAAAAAGGGGAGTCCCCACATGAGATGATTGACACGGTGATAGTCACAGTGGGCTTCAGTTTGTCAGAGATCACGAGAATGAGGCATACTATCACAAGTTTTCCATCCGCTGCTCTAAGGTTGCTATGAGTCGTAATCTACTCAATGGCACCTAGCAATAACTAAGTGTATTGGTCTATGGAATGTTTTCTATGTGTCCAGTATTGTTGTAACATAAAACAAAGAAACCAAAATCTTAGGGGGGTACAAAACTGTCAGTTTAACTTTAATGAAAGGCAGAACTGGTTTTAAACATAATTTAAGAGAACGTTTTATTTAATATATGTTAAAATCTAAACAATCAGTGAAAAACTCAAAGTTGACTAGTCAGTATGCATTTACTCTTATGGATTTGCTTCTACTAGATTTAAGACATAAAACCACAGGTTATAAGGAGATGTAAATAATTCTAACCTCTGTAAACCAAGATACTCTCAAATCAAGCATTTCGTATGTATTTGACTGAACTTTCTAAGTACACTTGATTGATGAGTCCATACTTGGTCAATATACCTTTTTCTTATTTTAGGATGTATCAGCTTTGTGAAATAATATCAATTTTTCAAGGCACCCTAGTGGCATAGTCTGTTATGCATTAGGCTGCAAACTGAATTATTGGCTTCTCAAATCCACCAGTAGATTTACAAGAGAAATTCTGACTGCTTATATAAAGATTTACAACCTCAGAAATATGATCGAAGGTCATTATGGGTCAAATCAACCCAACAGCTGTGGAGTTTTGTTTGTTAGTTTGGTTTTGGTTTTGGTTTGATAGTTCTGCAGTGCCACATAGCTGGGGAGAATCTGAACAGTCTGACTCAAAGTCAAGCCTGAACTCCTAAACACTTTATTACCTCTTCTTACATCTTATAAAGTTTTCCAAGAAAAATCCACAACTCTCACAGACTAGAGAAAGAAGTAAAATTTTAGAATATGTTCTTCTATGTTTTCCCTTTTACCTTTTAGCAGTTTGAAACAAGAGTTATTTATGAGAATGCAGATAAGAAGTGAAGCATTTTAAGGTATTGATTGTTGTTATGTGTCATTGAGTCAACTGAGACTCACAGCGATCCTACGTACCGCAGCTCTGAAGCCTGCCCTGAGCCAGTCTCATTAATTCTCACACACCAACCCCTATTGTCCCAGTTACTGTATCAGTGCATCTCATCCAGGGTCTTCCTCTCTTGTGCTGTTCCTCCACCATTCCAAGCATTATGTCCCTCTGCAAGGACTGGTCCCTCCTTGCCACATGCCCAAATTGTGTCAGATGAAGCCACAGAATCCTTGCCTCCAAGGAGCAGCTTCATCTCACCCTCTTCATCTTTTTGTTCTCCTGGCAGTCCATGGTATATTTAAACTCTTCTCCAACACCACAGATGAAAGGCATCAATTATCTTTCTGTCATCCCTAGTCCAACTTTCTGACACATAGCAAGTAATTGTGAAGACTGTAGCGTGGATCAGGCACACCTTAATCTCCACACTGACATCGTTACTCTTCAATACTCTGGAGAGGTTCCTGACAGCCGACTTTCCCAATGTAATTTGTCTTTTGTTTTCCTGTCTGTGGGTACTAAGAAGGTTGATTGTGGAGCCAAGCAAACGAAAAATGTTAATTAACAATCTGAGTCTCTTCATCATCCATCATGATGCTATCAGTCCGGCCAGTGGTGAGAATCTTTGTTTTCTTGATATTGAGCCTCAATCCATATTGAAGACTGCAGTCCTTGACCTTCTGCGGCAAGCACTTTAGGTCGATCTCCGTTTTGACAAACAGGGCTGTGTCATCTGCATAACGCTGGTTGTTGATGATTCTTCCTACAACCCTGATGCCACATTCCTCCTTATAGAGTCTAGTCTCTTGGATGATGTGTTCTGCATATGGATTGAAAAGGTATGGAGATAGGACACAACCCTTATGTATACCCTTTCCAATTTTGAACCATGTAGTGTTTCCTTGCTCTGTTCAGATGACTGCCTCCTGGCCTAAGTATAGATTTTGCACAAGCACAAATGTATTGAAATTCTCATTCTTCCCAGAGTCAACTACAGTTTGTTGTGATCCATACAGTCAAATGCCTTTGCATAGTCAATGAAGCACAGATACACATTCCTTTGGTACTCTTTGCTTTCAGTCAAAATCCATCTAACTTTAGCTATAATATCTCTCGTACCATGGCCTCTTCTAAACCCAGCCTGCACATCTGGCAGTTCTCTGTTGATGATCTCTCTGATTAAGTACTTATAAAATATAGAATATTAGAAATGGATTATATGTGGCTAGGGAGCTACTTGGTGAATAACTTCAGACACATTTGTAAATCTTTTTACCCTGATTATTTGATTTTTTTTCTAGTAAGAAAGAAATATCCCACTATTTCCCCAGCCAGACGCCAACCATAATTCTGTTCTTCACTTTTGGAGCTGTCTGATTGATTGTCTGCATGAAGGTATGCAACATCCAAGTTCCAATTTAGCCAAAACTGTATAGTGTATCCTTAGTGGACAAATAAGAATGCTCTTAAGTGAGGTCAGGGTATTAGTGTTTCATGACTGGTCAATTGTTCTAAAAATTACAGAATGTCTTCAAACCACAGGGTGTCCTGGAGCATGGTTAGAATTACTATTACTCCAGTTAGTGTAAAATATAGAAATCTTACAGTGGAATATGCTGTTTATTCTTCTCCACTGTCCTTTAGTCATCTTGTTTTACTTGTACACACATTAAAAACTCCACAATAAAATACTATTGTCACTTTGAACATTGACGTGTCTTCTTAATAATTAAGAGAGGAAATCAGTGTTTCTATGTATTTATCGACACATTTAGAAAGAAACATCATGCTTGGAAAAGTAAAGGGGTCAGTGATAGAAAGAAAGACCCTCAATGAGATGGACTGACACAACGACTCTAACAATGGGCTCTAAAATGTCAGAGATGCTGAGGATGACACAGGATAGGGCAGAGCTCAAATCTGTAATTCACAAAATTGTTGTGAGTCACATTTGACTCAACAGGATCTCACAACAAGGACACACCAGTGGAGGGTGAGCTATTCATTGGTTCTGACTCTCCAGCACATAGCAACAGCACGTGTAAATAAAATTCAAAAGAAAAAGAAGAAAAGTGATGGGCAGGATTTTTTTTCTTGAAAAATAATGATTAAAAATATTAAAACAAAAATCATATCAACCTACAACTACATGAAACTCAGTGTACTTATAACGGAACAAATTCAAAGAAAACATGTATAGATGAATCATAGTCAACTAATAAAATCAAATATGAAGAGAAACTAATAAAAGTAGCCAGAAAAAGGCATATTATATACAGACAGGAAAATGTCTTCCCATCAGAAATAATGGACCCAATGAGAAATGAAAGCAAAATATTTCTATATTCAGCAAAAAAAAAAAATCTTCACATATGCAAGAAAAAGAAAATAAATCAATGTTAAAATATGTCTGCAAGAGATATGATGCTAGGAGAAATGCTAAAGAAAGGTTTTTTAGAAATAGGGTGTATGGTACTTGTGGAAAAGTGAAGAAGAAAAAAGAACACAGAAAATTATAAATGTGTCGATAAATACATAAAAACACTGATTTCCTCTCTTAAGATAAAGATATGCTTTCCTTGCCTCTGAGAAAAATTTTGTCTGCACTTTCTCCCAGATATATCTGTCTGTTCTTTTGACAGTACGTAAGCTATTCACTACTCTTCTCCAACACCACAACTCAATGACATCAATTCTTCCATCATTCTTATTGATTTTCCAGCTCTCAAGAGCATGGCAAGTGATTGAAAAGACTATGGCCTGAATCAGTCTTCAAACTGGTATCATTGCTCTTCAGCATTTTGGAGAGGTCCCAGTGCAATGTGTCCATTCTTGTGCTAGGTCATTATAGTTTATTTAAGTTTAAGGGTAAATATGTGCACTCTTCTCATGGAAGTGTATCTAATTGACCTAAAATATGTATGTTTTGTGCCAGCAAAGAAAGGAAAAGCAGCAGAAAGAGTCAAAATGTGTTGTACCTGAGAGGAATCACATCCAGTTGGTCCACATTTCTTAACAGGTTACACATTTTAAAATAACACTGATTGTTCCCTAAGACTGGGATAAAAGAAAAAATAAAGAAAAAGCGGCAAATGCTTTATGTTTTATGAAGATGGCCTCTTTTAACCAGGGCATTATTTTTGGTATGTGCTGACAAATACTGATCTTAGAGACAGAACCCTTCTTGCTGCCTGCCTCCATCCATGCCTCTGTGTGTGTTACTACATATGTCTGCCTCCCCCTACTGAGTGGCACTACTTTTTCATCTGTAGAAACAACATCATACTCATTTGTAAACATGCTAACACATCTAAAGTGATTTACTAAAGTTTGAGAATTATTCCCCTTCTTAAATCAAACTCAAAACTAAACAACTCAATGCTCCAAGTTGGAACAGATTCACAGCTAACCCTCCAGCAGATTGTCAGAGACTGGGACTCAAAGAGAGAAAAGTAACTTCCCATCTTTCTTCTGCAAAGCACTAGGTGGATTTGAACTTCTCTACTATTTGCCATTGCTTCAAGTTAAAGAAAATGGTTGCTGTTGTTGTTATGTACTGTCGAGTTGCCTGTGGCCTTTAGCAGCCCTGTGTACAACAGCGCTGAAGCCTGCTTTGTCCTGAACCGGTCTCAGAGACTCTGACATACCTACTCCCACTGCTCTAGTTATTGTATCAACCCAACTCATCCAGTGTTTTCCTCTCCTACACTGTCCCTTTACCCTTCCAGACATGATGTCCTTTTCCAAGGACTCGTCTTTCTTGGCCATGTTTCCAAATTATGTATATGGAGTTTCAAAATCTTAGCATCCAAGGAGAAACTTGGTTTCATGCTCTCCAAGACAGACTGACTTGTTTTCTTGGTGGTGCATGGTAAGTTCAAAACTCTTCTTCAGCACCACAACTCAAAGACATTAATTGTTCTTCTGCTATCCTTAGTCATTGTCCAGCTCTATGATGCATAGCAAGTAATTGAGAAGACTATGGCCTAGAATAAATGCACCTTAGTTTCTAGATTGACATCTTTGATTCTCAGTCTTATGGAGAGGCCCTTGACAGCGGATTTTCCTGGTGCAATTGGTCTTTTGATTTCCTGACTGCTGGTGCCAAGGGTGTTGATTGTGGAGCCAAGCAATCTTTAATTGTTAACAACCTCAATCTTCTCCATCCATCATGGTGTTGCCATCTGGTCCAGTGGTGAGAATCTTTGTCTTCTTGATGTTGAGCTTCAATCCATATTGAGAACTATGGTCCGTGTCCTTCTGTAGCAAGAGCTTCAGGTCTTCCTCAGTTTTAGCAAACAAAGTTGTGCCATCTGCATAATGTAGGTTGTTGATGAGTCTTCTTCTAATCTTGATGTCACATTCCTCCTCATAATTCCCTGCTTCTCATATGATCTATTCTGCATATAGGTTCAAAAGGTATGGAGAAAGGACACATCCCTGACACACTCCTTTCTTGATTCTGAAGGATGCACTGTTTACTTGGTCTATTCTGAGGACTGTTTCCCGGTCTGAAGATAGGTTTCACATGAGCACAATCAAGTGTTCTGGGATTCCCATTCTACTGAGAGTCAGCCACAGTTTGCTGTGATCCACACAGTCAAAGGCCTTTGCATAATGAATAAAACACAGAAAGACATTCTTCTGGTACTTTTTCCTTTCTGTCAAGATCCATCTGACATTGGCAATGATGTCTTTAATGCCACAACCTCCCCAATTTATTTTTTCTATTTAAATAAAATTTTTATCTTATGCTGGTTTACTTACAAATTTCGTATATGTTGTATTCCACACTGGATGCTTCCCATTTCCTTTACCCAGACATCCCTCCATCCATCAAATTGTTAGACCCTATGATGAACCATTCCCACCTGCCCATCTCCCAACCCCACTCATCCTCACTCCTCTGCTCCCTCCTTGGGTCCTCATTCACATTCTACACTAATGATTTTTATACAGTATTTGTCCTTATAAGACTAAGTTAATTCACTTAGCATAATGCTCTCCAGTCCCTCCCAAGTTAGGTAATTATTTACAAAAATATTACTCTTGCATGCTGTGTAGTATTACATCATGTAAATGTACCATAATTTCTCATTCCCTTCGATTGTGATTAGACATTTAAGCTGTTTCCGTCCGTGTTCTTGCAATGGTGAATAAACATTGATGTACAAGTCTCTGTATTTCAGTTCTCAATTTCTCAAGGTGTATTCCAAGCAGTGAAATAGCTGACTCATATGTAATTTCTATGTTCAGCTTTTTGAGGAAGCACCAAACTTCCTTCAGAATGGTTGTATAATTTTACAGTACCACCAACATTGTATAGAATTCCTATCTCTCCACAATCTCTCCAACATTTATTACTTGCTGTCCTGTTAAACTTTACTACTGCTGTGGATTGAGAAGGTAAAACATACTGTGGTAAAATCCAGCTTGTATTTCTTGTAGTTCTCTGTCAATGTCAAATGTACCAGTCATTTTTAGATAATCTTCAGCAGGATTTTGCTTGTGTGTGATATTAGTGATATAATTCAATAATTTCCACACTCTGTCAGGTCATCTTTTTTTTTTAAATGGGAATAAATGTGGATCTCTTCCAGTCAGTTGGTCAGGTAGTTGGCTTCCAAATTTCTTGGCACATCTGTTAAGCACATGCAGGGCAGCATCTGTTTGTTGAAATATGTCAACTGCTATTCCATCAATTTCTAGGGCTTTATTTTTTGCCAAGTCCTTCAGAGCAGCCTGAACTTCCTCCTTCATCACTATTGCCTCTTGATCATATGTTGTTTCTTGAAATTCTTCTGCATTAGACAATTCTTTTCGGTACAGTGATTCTGAATACCCCTTCCATCTTCCTGTAATGCTTCATAGATCGTTCAATATTCTGCCCATAATAATATCCTTAAGTCTTGCAACTCACAGCTTTAATTTATTCTTTAGTCCCTTTAGCTTAAGAAATGCTGAATGAATTAGAACCTTTTGTTTTTCTGATTCCAGCTCCTTGCACATATCATTATAATACGTTGCATTGTCTTCCAGAGTTGCCCTTTGAAATCTTATATTCAGTTCCTTAACTTCCTGATTTCTTACCTTAGCTTTGGCTTCAAGGCACTGTAGTGCAATATTCAGAATCTCTACTGACATCTATTTTGGTCTTTTCTTCCTCTGTTTTTGTAGTGACCAGCATTATCTTGTGAATGATCTCCTTCATATACTCCCACAGCTCACCTGTTCTTTGTTCATTAGCGTCCAAGGCCTTAAATATGTTCCTGAGATTGTTTTGAAATTTAGCTGGGATAGACTCAAGATCAAATTTTGATTCCTGTGAATTTGATTTAAACTCCTTTAGCTCTAATTTGAACTTGCATATGAGCAGTTGATGGACTGTCCCACAATCAGCATCAGGCCTAGTTTTTACTGATGATATTTAATTCTCCAATTATTTCTTCCATAGATGGAATCAATCTTCTTTCTGTACATACCATCAGGGGAAACCCATGTGTATAACCAATATTTATGTTTCTTATGAAACATACTTGCAACGAATAAATCATTGATTGTGCAGAATTCTATCATTCTATCCCCAACATCATTTCTGTCACCACGTCCATATTTTCTGACTACTGATCCTTCCTTGTGGTTCCCAACTTTTGGATTCCTATTTGCCATTGTAATCAATGCCTCTTGGTTGCATGTTCGGTCATTTTCTGACTGAAAAGTTGGTAGAAATCACATATATGTATATGCAAACAAGGAAGAACTGTTAATACCACTATCAGTCAAATTTTTGCACCAACAATCAGAGCCAAAGAGGAGGAAATAAAATTACTTGCATTAACATTATTATATTAAATATAACAGAAGGCCCAATGTCTATACTATTTGAAGTCTAACCCAAAAGGGGTAAAAGCTCATACCTTTGATTATATATTATTATAATACTTTTGATTATCTTTTCATTTTTGATGAGGGAAAACATTATATATACAGGGTGTACTGTTACTAACATTGAAAAATACAAGAAACTATAGACATTATTGTCTTCTTTTTTATTTATTCTAGATTTTCTTTTGAATTGATAATCCCTGTAAAGTACACCAAATGAGGAGGAAAGTCTACCAAGTACACGTAAGTATTCGTTAGATACCTGTTTTCTTTACCTCACTTTAAGGATAATATAGCACTGAGCCTATTTATATTATATTTATCTTCATGTATCAGCCCCAAACTAAAAATTTAAGAAAAAAATTCAATCTGCTGACAGCTATTAATAGTGCTAATAGGTTTACTGTTGTTTTTACTTCATATTAGCAGATATATTATTTCTTCAAGTACTTCTGATATGTAGTACTCCATGTTAAAATAGGAACTGTGCTTTTTTAAAAAAAATAAAGCAAAATATTAAAAACACATTTAATTTGAAAACTACTAAGATTTCAGTTTTTACATTGAGGTTTTGGATATTCTTAAGATCAGATGTTTTTTGGCCTTGTAGCATTTTTCAATTAATAGAATATTATGTTGCAACTGTACTGAAAATGTTACTGTTTTGTATAAATATTTTTATAGTTCTCAAAAAAATATAGGAACTGTGCAAAATGAGTTAGGTATATGGTGATATATTATACTTTTACTATCACTGATATGGTTTCTGCACTCATAACATGAAACTTTACTAGTATCTTCATGCATTGTACTACTAGAAGTACAATGTTAAATTTATCATCTATTTCCGTCCTTGCCTACCCTGATTATTACAGAAGGGCACAGCTATAACTCTGCCTTTGCATGAAAAACTCAAGAGCACAACTCTTGCAGTCACATTCTCTTTCCTGTTTAAACTTAGGCTATTAATGTAACCACTGAAATTCAGGTTTTTTAGGATATAAAGTTGTAGCTATTATGTATTAAATCCTAGTATTCTTGAGTGAAGTGTATAGATAGTATTTACAGAAAACATTGGACATGACATTCACCATGGTGTATAGCTCCAGATGAGTTAGTGAGAAATGGTTGAAATTTTCAAAACATCTGAAAGTTTGAGCCTCATTTCCATCCTTCGGGTCCACATCCATAATAACATTGGAAAACAAATAGTTCTTTCTTACATGAAGAATATTGCTTCCAGTTCTTTTATAACCTTAAACATAAATTCACCACATAATATGAAGTGACTTGGTCATCAATATGTGATAAGTTATACTTTCTATTTTGTGATAGAAGCAAGATACAAATTTCTAACTTGTGACTTAACAATTTAATGTTTTTGCTTAAACATACGTTTACACAAGAAAAATTGTATCCATTAAATGGAATTTAATACCCCTATTTTGAATAATATAGACCAGATAGTTCTTTACAAGCCCAAAGCTGCCCAAATAACCTTTCCAATTAGAATTTTTTTTTCTACTACTCATTTACCTGGTCATATCCGAGCAAATAAAAACCATCTTTGCCTTGTCAAATAACCCCAAATTAAGACTGTAGGTATCCCCATATGGCTTTCTCACTATGTATGTACCTTGCTTCTGTGGGGATTCAGGAAGCAGGTGAGAGAACAGTCAGGCCAATAATAAATATGCATTTTTTTTAAAAAAAAGACTGTATGTATCTTAAGAAGAAAAAAAATTAGCTAGATATCATGATCACATACACAGATATTTTTGTTGTTATGTACTGTCTAGTTGGAACTGAGTTATAACACCTTCCAGCGGGTTTTCAGAGGTGACTCATCTTTTTCTCATGGAGAACTTAGTGGATTTGGGTCATAAGGTTTTGGATTGATAACACAATTCACTCCCACCAAGCCACTTGTGTTCCATCATGTAGGAACTGACCCATATTGCATCCTTCAGCACGTTTCAAAGGCAGCAAATCCGTTGGAAGTAGATTACCCATCTTCCCACAGAGCAACTGGTGGATTTGAACTGCCTGCCTTTGGGACTACAGTGTAGCTTCTTATAACAAGGTTTCCAGAGCTCCCTAAGCTAGGCCACTAGACCCTGGAGTTCCCTATGTACATAGATAGTGTTCAATTGTAATTGATCTGTTGGATTTACTTTAAACAGACTTCAAATATTATGAACATTAGGCCTCATTTTGTATTTAATACATTTAAAACAAGTTTTTTACTTAACTTGGAATTCTGGTGGCCTACTGGTTAGCAGGGAATACCAGAGGAATGTCTATCTGTGCTTCATTGACTATGCAAAGCCATTTGACTGTGTAGATCATAACAAACTGTGGCTGACTCTGAGAAGAATGGGAATCCCTGAACACTTGATCGTTCTAATGCGAAACTTATACTTGGACCAGGAGGCAGTCGTCAGAACAGAGCAAGGAAACACTGCATGGTTCAAAGTTGGGAAGGGCGTACGCCAGGGATGCATCCTATCTCCATACCTTTTCAACCTATATGCAGAACAGATTATCCGGGAGGCTGGGCTCTATGAGGAGAAATGTGGGGTCAGGATTGGTGGACGATTTATCAACAATCTGCGTTATGCGGATGACACAACCCTGCTTGCTGAAACTGAGGAGGACCTGAAGCACCTGCTGCAGAGTGTCAAGGACTGCAGCCTGCAATATGGATTGAGGCTCAATGTCAAGAAGACAAAGATTCTCACCACTGGACCAATCGGCAGCATCAGGATGGATGGTGAAGAGATTGAGATTGTACACAGCTTTAGTTTGCTTGGCTCCATAGTCAACAGTCTTGGCACCAGCAACCAGGAAATTAAAAAGCGCATTGCCGTGGGAAAGTCTGCTGTTAGGGACCTCTCCAAAGTGCTGAAGAGCAGTGGTGTCTCTCGGGAGACTAAGGTGTGTCTGATACAGGCCATGGTCTTCGCAATCACCTGTTATGCATCAGAGAGTTGGACAATGACCAAGGAGGATAGAAGGAGAACTGATGCCTTTGAGCTGTGGTGCTGGAGTACTGAGAATACCATGGACTGCTAGGAAAACAAATAGATTTGTCCTGGAGAGGGTTAAACCAGGTGGCTCCTTGGAGGCAAGGATTCTGAGTCTCCGTCTAACTTACTTCGGACATGTAGTGAGGAGAGACCGGTCCTTGGAGAGGGACATCATGCTTAGGAGGGTGGAGGGACGGCGCAGGAGAGGAAGGCCCTCTATGAGGTGGATTGATTCAGTGACTGGGATAATTGGGATGGGAGTGTCAGAGACAGTGCGATTGGCACAGGACAGAGCGGAGTTTAGGGCTGTTGTACATAGGGTCGCTATGAGTCACAGGCGACTCGACGGCACATAACAACAACAACAACAACAACAACAACTAGTTAGATTGTTGTGGGAACTTCCAATCCACCAATTACTCTGCAGAAGTCAGATGGACAATTTTCTTTCTTGCAACTTCAGTCTCTGATAATATGCTAGTGGGGTAGCTATGAGTCAGTTCCAAAGTGACTGCAATGTGTTGTTTAGTTGTGAGTTTTATTTAACAAAGGCTATATTTCATAAACTAATAAATCACTCCTCTAGATGTTTTAGCATATTTACAGATGAGTATGAGATGGTTTCTACAGATGAAGAAGTGTGCCCCTCAGTAGGAGAGGCAGGCATACATAAAATTACATAGACATGAACGGATGGAGGTAGGAAGCAAGTGGACTTCTGTCTCTAAGATCCTTACTTGTCACCACATGCCAAACCTAACTCCTTGGGTAAAGGAGGCCATCTTCATAAAATGGAAAGCATTTGCTACTTTTTCTTTGTTTTTTTTCCCTTTACCCCAGCCTTAATGAACAATCAGTGTTATTTTAAAATAAGTAATCTGTTAGGAAATGTAGATAGTAGAATTCATACACTTATCAAACTAAGTGCCTGAATGTGATTCCTCTCAGGTACAACACATTTTGACTCTTTCTGCTGCTTTTCCTTTCTTTGCTGGCACACAAGATGCATATTTTAGATCAATTAAATTCATTTCTCTAAAGGAAGAGTGCATATTTAACACTAAGCTTAAACAAAGCATAATGACCTAGCTCTAAAACTCTATATTTCTTTGCCAATAGATACTTCTTTCCCAATGATCAAATCCAAAACAGCTCTTGAAAATATGAAAGGGACTCAAATTAAAGGGACTCAAAGGAACTTCAGCTTTAAAAAATATATTTTGTCTTATCATGTGTATGACATTTTGGGGAGACGGAGAAGTACATGTATGATTGATAGTGAAGACAAGACTTTTCTCCCTTCAAAGATCATAAAATTATGCAGTCACATTTTATCTCAATGCAGACAGCTCTCTACTTGTTTGGTTAAGGGCAATGCAATCCATATATTCTACAGCTTTATTCCACAGCTTTAAGAGCATCTGATGATAAATTTAAGTTGGACCCTCTAGTTTTCTCCCCAAGCATTTCCTGCATTTATTGTTATTCTTTAGAACAAATTTTATTGGATGGTTGTGTTCAACTTCTATGCTTGAAAGTGTGTGTATGTGTGTGTGTGCGTGTGTGTGTGTGTGTTTGAAATCATGGCAAAAGTTAATTGATTTAAATCTGCGTTATGTGAATGACACAACCCTGCTTGCTGAAACTGAGGAGGACCTGAAGCGCTTGCTACAGAGGGTCAAGGACTGCAGCCTTCAATATGGATTGAGGCTTAATGGCAAGAAGACAAAGGTTCTCAGCACTGGACCAATTGGCAGCATCAGGATGGATGAGGAAGAGATTGAGATTGTTCACAGCTTTAGTCTGCTTGGCTCCACAGTCAACATTCTTGGCACCAGTAGCCAGGAAATTAAAAGACGTAATGCGATGGGAAAGTCTGCTGTTAGGGAGCTCTCCAAAGTACTGAAGAGCAATGGTGTCACTCTGGAGACTAAGGTGCATCTGATACAGGCTATGGTCTTTGCAATCACTTGTTATGCATCAGAGAGTTGGACAATGACTAGGGAGGATAGAAGGAGAATTGATGCCTTTGAGTTGGGGTGCTGGAGAAGAGTGTTGAATGTACAATGGACTGCCAAGAAAACAAACAGATTCAGCCTGGAGAGTGTTAAACCAGGCTGCTCGTTGGAGGCAAGGATTCTGAGGCTTTGTCTGACATACTTAGGACATGTTGTAAGGAGGGACCGGTCCTTGGAGAGAGAAAACATGCTTGGGAGGGTGGAGGGAGAGCACAAGAGGGGAAGGTCCTCTATGAGGTGGATTGATTCAGTGACTCGGATAATCAGGATGGGTGTATTGGAGACAGTGAGGTTGACACAGGACAGAGCGGAGTTTAGGGCTCTTGCACATAGGGTCGCTATGAGTCGCAAGTGACTTGATGGCACATAACAACAACAACAACAACAGCAAGAACAACAACAATTTATTTTTTATGTATGAGAATAGGAGAAAGCAATCAAGAATGACTGTCCATATTCTCGATTTTGCTAGTTCACAGGGCACTGAGTTGCATTTGTTTGAAGTTTTTCTCTCAATTTTTTTTCCCACTAAGCAAGAGCAGCCATGTGGTGGCAGGTCAAGAACACAGAGATTCCATGTCCTAGATGAATATTTTCTACTTTATCATGACCAGAACACTGAAAGAAGCAATTTAGAACTATGAATTATTTGTCATAATTCCTTTACCAAGATTTTTCATCTAACAAGCCTTTTAAAGGTTTCAAAACCTTTCTAACAGGAGTTTACAAAAGTTTCAAAATCTTATCATTAATTGCTTGAATACCTAAAGCTAAAACTTATTCCTGGATTCTGGAACTCCCAAACTCCCATTCTTCCAAATTTTTATAATTAGATAATCACAAGCATATATCTCTCTTTCTACCTCTATCTGGGGGAGCTCTGATGGCCTAGTAACAAGCAGCTGTACTACAATACTTAAGGCACAAGGTTCAAATCCACCTGCTGCTCCATGGGAGAAGAATGGGCTATCTCATCCCATAAAACCCACTTCACAGTCAGCTGTGAATTGATTCCAGCTTGATGACACACAACAAGCATGGCCTGGTGTTAAGGAACTGCGCTGCCAACCAAAAGGCAAGTGATTGAAATATGCTACTCCTCCAAAATTGAAAAGTGGGCAGTCTCCTCCTATGTGATCAACAGCTTCTGAAAGCCTGCAGGAGGGTCAGCTCTGAGTCAGTTCCAACTCAGAAGGTACATAACAACAACAAAATCATTTCTATCTCTATCTATTTGTTGTTGGTTCAGATTCACGCAAGGTTTCAGCTGAAGAAAGGAGGCCTTGCAATGTCTTTTTATAAAGATTATTAACAAGAAAACATACTTGGTTATATGGGTTCTCTATGCATTGGATGTGACATGATGGTATACAGCAACCATGAAAGACGCACTTACTGTGTACTTCAGAAGACCTAGAAACAATACAACAACCACCAGAAACTAACCAAATGCAAAAGTGTAGGACTGAGTGGAATTGCTCACAAATTATGCCAAACACTAAAAAGATCAAGGCCAGTAAATCAGATGACTCAAGACAGGATGATTTGAAGATACAGTAAAAGATTGTGTCCTCAAATCTTGATTCTATATTAGCAGTAGGCTTAATTTGGAAAGTAAAAAAGTAAGACATGGCCCCAGGCATGCCCAAGAGTTTTAAAAGTAGCTAGTGGCAAAAAAAGAGAAAAGCTTACCTATAAAAAGCTTAATTATAAGAATTATAATTTTGTAGAATTTTCACAATGTATAGACTTCCTTGGATATGATGGAAGAGTAGCAGCAACACATATATTTTTTAACTGTGGAAAATATTTGGGGAATATGTTGTTGTGTAAAGTCATTAAGACTAGATCAATTAGAGAGTTCATGTTCTTGCTTTGTCTCTGTTACATTCTGTGTTTCCACACCTCTGCAATTACCTGAGCATTCTGGTTTCAAAAAGCTGTTGTGAAGATTAATTGAGGTATATCCACAATAGTCAGCAAGTGAGAAAGGTGTTCCAATAGTGCATTCTGACCACGAACAAGGAGTATATTTGAAAATAACATACACAAAGTAGGAAGTTCCTTTTCAGAATTATTTTCAATGGATACAAAATAAATTTCTGTCTGGAAATTATCTTAAGAGCCATATACTTGTCTCTTGCTGACAGTGGAAAAGGAAAATAGGTGGCCCAATGTGACATTCTGTCAGTGAAATAATATAGAAAGTATAAGGCTTGCTCCACGGCTGGAGTTTAAGGAAATGAAGCTGCCACCTCCTAACTTGTGGTACTTGGTTTTGAGAATATTGTACGAG
Organism: Elephantulus edwardii; assembly: GCF_000299155.1. NCBI lineage: Eukaryota > Metazoa > Chordata > Mammalia > Macroscelidea > Macroscelididae > Elephantulus > Elephantulus edwardii. The sequence goes on from NW_006399770.1 coordinate 10,478,331, forward strand.
ATGAGTTGTTTTTCAAGTATGATCTGTAACACCTAACTCAGAGTCATCTCAAGGTTCTTGTTTTTTAAAAAAAAGTGGTTTCAGGACCTCACCCCAAATCAACTTATTCTAAACATATGTAGAAGTCAGGAAACTGCCTGTTAGCCACTCTCCAGATGATGCATGCTTATGCTAAAGCTGAAAGCCAATCTGAAGCAACAGCCTCTTAATTTTTAATCAGGTACTCAATTAATAAAACTTTTATATGTGGTATAACTCACTGCTGACTCATAGCTGACTCTCCAGGGTGTATCCAAGGCTATAAATCATATGAGAGGAAATTGCCTATCTTTCTCCAATAGAAAGGTATGACTTTTGGGTTAGCAGCACAACTCCCCACGGACTGTGCCACCAGAATAACATATATGGTATAGGGTTCATTTACTTGTAAATTCTGGATATTAAAAAACATGCAAATGATTTAAAATACATGAAAGGATAAAAACCTAGATAGTGGTATAAATTTAATAGTTTCTTTTCTTATCAACAATGTGTCTTATAGTTGGTTTGGGTACAAGGACTCTAGTTTGTATCTTTGGCTCAAAGGTAGATTTATTTCAAATGTAACAGATAAATGGCACTGAAAACAGGACAGAAATTCATCTCAGTGTGTTCTTTCTTTCACTGAGAAATGTTTATTATATAATAAGAATAAATTTGTCTTTCATTCAACTTTGATACATCTTAACATTTTATCAAATTTATTGCAGAACTTAAAAAAATAAGCAAACTATAGGAATATTTAAAATCATATCTCTTCCTATTCCTTATTATTTCTTTTGACTCTAGACTAACAATTCTCCTGCAATGCTTATTGCAGAGAATCAAAGACTACAGCTGCCAGTATGGGTTATGTCTTGTTTGTTATGTGTCATCAAGTCATCTCTGACCCATTGTGACCCTACAAACAGCAGCTCTGAAGTCGGTCCTGTCCTGAGCCCATCTCACTGACTTTAATACACCAATCCCATTTACCCCAGTTACTCTATCAATTTATCTCCTCCGGGATCTTCCTATCTTGCACTGTCCCTCCACCTTTCTGAACATGATGTCCTTCTTCTGCTAGGATATCATGTCCGTCCTGGTCATGTGCCCAAAATAAGTGAGATGGAGCTTCAAAATCCTAGTCTCCAAGGAGAAACTTGATTTCTCCCTCTCCAAGGCAGACCTGTTTGTTTTCTTGGCAGTCCATGGTATGTTCAAGACTCTTCTCCAGTA
>NW_006399770.1:10479802-10481931 GCF_000299155.1 Elephantulus edwardii
AGATATAGATATAGATATAGATATAGATATAGATATAGATATAGATATAGATATAGATATAGATATAGATATAGATATAGATATAACTAAACTATAACTAAACTATAACTATAACTATAACTATAAATATAAGTATATAAATAAATGAATAAATAAATATAAGTATATACATATATTTAGTCTCTAGACTGACATTGTTAGTTTTTAGTATTCTGGAGATGTCCAAGACTGCAGATTTTCCCAGTGCAATTCATCTTTTGAATTTCTGACTGCTGATTCCAAGAGTGTTGATAGTAGAGAGAAGCAAGCTGTAATTGCTAACAACCTCAATCTCTTCTCCATTTATCATGGTGTTGCCAATTGACCCAGTGGTGAGATCCTTGTCTTCTTGATGTTAAGTCTTATTCCATACTGAAGACATATTGTTACATCTTAACAACAAGAAAAAAGTCCTCATCACAAGGCAAATAGGAAACATCATGATAGACTGAAGATAGAAATTGCCAAAGACTTTATCTTGCTTACATCTGGAGTCAACACTCTTGACACCAGCAACCAGGAAATCAAAAGACATTGGGAAAGTCTGCTGTTAGGGACCTTTCCAAAGTGCTAAATAGCACAGATGTCAGTTTGAAGTCTAAGGTGTGCCTAATTCAAGTAATGGTTTTTTCATTCACTTGCTATGCATCAGAAAGTTGGACAATAAGTAAGAATGAAATTCTTAAGAATTGAAGAATCAATGCCTTTGAGTTGTGATGAGGGAGAAGAGTACTGAATATCCCATTGAATGCCTGCTGAATCCTATGAACTGGTAAAAGGACAAACAAGTATGTTTTGGAAAAGTTGTAAGAAAGCATAGTGAAACTTTATCAGATACATTTTTGGCATGTTGTTGTAGGGGCCAGTACTTGGAAAAAGACATCATGTTTGGAAAGGTGAAGGGTCAGTGAAGGAGGGAAGACCTTCGATGAGATGGATTGACATAGTGTCTGTAATGAGTGCTCAAGTGTCTCAGAAATGATGAGGATGGTACAAGATAGGGTGGGATTCAGATCCACTATTCATAGGGTTGATATGATTAATATTAGACTTGATGACACTTGACAACAACATATAAACATTTATCCACTATCTTCTTTCCCCCTTCCCTTTCTCCAACAGAATTAATTGTTCTGTGTAATATAATTTTACCATAAATGCTTGCTTATTTCCCTCAGTACATATTATGATTTCAAATTAATCTATGTTGATAGATCTTGCGTATTTATTTTATATTGTTGTTGTCTCATACCAAGAGCAATCTGCTTTCACTCTCTCGAGGAAAGACCTGTTTGTTATCTTGGAATTCTATGCTATGATCAATACTATTCTCCTGCACCACAACTCAAAGGCATTCTCTGTTTTTCTGTAATTCTTATTCATTGTCCAGCTCTTAGATGCACAATAAGTGACTGAGAAGATCCTGGTCTGGATCGGCACACCCTAGTCTCCAGACACATCATTGATCTTTACAACTCTGAAAAGGTCCCTGAAGTAAGTGTTCATCTTTCTCCCATGGAGTCACTGGTGTATTAGAACTCTCCATACTGATTTAACAGTGCTATAGACTATATAACTAGAATTCCCTATGTTAATGCTAGTGTATCAGTCTGTGAGAATTATAGTTACTTTTAAAAATCTTTGTCAGTGTTGGATATTGTCAGGGATTTCACACCCCCCTTTTGTTTTGTTTTAAGCTTTGATCATCCTGATTGTTATTGGTAATACATTCTGGTTTGACTTATTCTCAAGGATTTGGAAAATTTTGACCTTTCAAATACTTTTATGTGTTTCTCATCTGTATCTACTTCTTGTCGCTATATCAACTATGACTCATAATGACCATATGACCAGTATCTCTGAACCCTGCCCTATCCTGGGCCTGTCTCGTCTCTGATACACTGGCTACACTGACACAGACACTGTGCCAATCCATCTCGTTCAGGGTCTTCCTCTCTTGGGATGATCCTCTACCCTTTCCTACATGATGTCCTTCTCTGAGAACTGGTCCTTCCCGGCAACATGCCCAGAGTATATGAGATGGAGAAAATCATAGAAGTACTGTTGTTGTTGTTATGTGCCATCGAGTC
>NW_006399770.1:10483376-10487232 GCF_000299155.1 Elephantulus edwardii
CATTTGATGAAATTCTTCTGTGTCAGTCAATTCCTTCTGATACAGTGACTCTGTATATTCCTTCCGTCTTCTCTTAATGCTCCCTGGATCATTTAACATTCTACCCAGAGTATCCTTAAGTATTGCCACCTGTGGCTTGAATTTGTTTTTCAGCTCCTGCAGCTTAAGAAACGCTGAGTGAGTGCGGCCTTTTTGATTTTCTGACTCCAGCTCTCTGCACATTTCTTTCTAGTATCTTGCTTTGTCGTCCTGGGCTGCCTTTTGAAATTTTCTGTTTAGCTCTTTGATTTCTTGGTTTCTTACCTCCAAAAAAACAGGCCTTCGAAAACCTTATGTACAATGGAACACACTTAGTCTGTCGCTTGGACTAGCAGACATGGCAATTGAGACTGATCTTAGAAACAGAAATACAGAGAAGAAGGAGCAGCTATAAGCAGGCAATAGTGACTGGAACGTGGAATGTGAGACGCATGAATTTAGGAAAATCGGACATTGTTAAGAAAGAAACGGAATGCATAAATATTGACATACTAGGTATTGGCGAAATGAGGTGGCTTAGCATGGGACATTTTGAATCAGACAATTATATGATTTACTATGCCAGGGATGAAAAGGTAAGGAAGAATGGGGTTGATTTCATAATTTAAAAAGTCATTTCTAGATCCATCCTGAAATACAATGTGGTGAGCGACAGGATACTATCCATATGCATACAAGGAAGTCCAGTGAATACCACTATCATTCAAATATATGCACCAACAACTAGAGCCAAAGACGAGGAAATAGAAGATTTCTACCAACTTTTGCAGTCAGAAATTGATCAAATGTGCAATCAAAATGCATTGATAATAATGGGCAAAGGATCAGTAGCTGAAAATACGGGCTTGGTGAGAGAAATGAGGCTGGAGATAGAATGATAGAGTTCTGCACATTCAATGATTTATTCATTGCAAATACCTTCTATAAGAAACATAAACACAGGCTATACACATGGATCTCACCTGATGGCATGCATAGGAATCACATAGATTACATTTGTGGAAAGACTCGGTGGAGAAGCTCAATATCAGCAGTGAAAACCAGGCTGGGTGCCGATTGTGGGACAGACCACCAACTACTCATATGAAAGTTCAGCTGAAGTTGAGGAAAATTAAATCAAGTCCACAGGAATCAAGATTTGACTTTAAGTCTGTCCCACTCGAATTTTAAAACCATCTCAGGAACAGGTTTGAGGCCTTGAGTACCAATGAGAGTAGGCCAAATGAGCTCTGGGAGGATATCAAGAAAATCGTCCATGAAGAATGCATAGAAATACTATGCATCATATTAATAAACTCATATGGTAGGTTCATGCCTTACAGCTTTGATGAGCTCATTGATTTAATTACTCTGCCTGATTTATCAGTTTGTTATATTTACACACACTCACACCTACTATTATAAATTTAGACTTCTCAATTTTACCTTTATACTCTTCTTTTTTAAAATAAACATTTTTAGGGTATATTTTTATGACAGAATGATGACAATTTCTGGGTGGATTTCTTTTTCTCGTGTATTATATCTTTCTTTAGGATCTCTAGGTGACGCAAATATTTTACTATTGGCTACTAAAAGAAAGGCTGGTGAGCCACACCCACCCAGTGGTGCAATAAACAAAGGCCTGCTCATCTGCATCCATAAAGATTACGTTCAACAAAATCTTATGGACTTGTTACACATGAGTAGGAACCATCTTTATGACAACTTTAAAAAAAGTTACTTTTTGTTACTCAGTCCATATTTCCCTTAAATTATATTTTATCTTATAATGATACTATAATTATAAATTATCATATAATTTTTCTTCCCTTTCTGTTATTTTAGCTTAATTCTGAAATGTTACCAAATATTAACTATTATAAATTCTCTTTAAAATTGCATTAATATTTAGCAGCTTTGTTGACCGGATGGTTAAGAACTTGCATTGCCAACCCAGAGGCAGATCATCTGAATCCATCAGCTGCTCTGCAAGATACAAATGGACAATCTCTTCCTGTGTGACTTACAGCCTCTGAAAACCCACCCAAGGTCAGCTGTGAGTCAGTGTCAATGAGTCAGGTACATAATTCCCTCTTTGCAATTATCTATAACCCTATGTTTATATTACTCCTTCTCAAGATAATATCCCTTTTCTTCTATGTATTTCATTTATTGGTTTGCAAGGTATTTGTCCTGTTTTATTTTCAGAAAGTTTTTATTAATAGCTTTTACTATTTTACCATGTAAGGTTAAATATTAAAGTTTCAAGTGAAGTCTAAATTTTTTTAGTATCTCTTTATTTCTCACAAACACACCACAAAGGTCTCAATAGACTTTAACTTAACTTTGAATAAGCAATCCAATTCCACATATACATATATATGTACATTCTTATTTCTTTAACTATCTAGAGCAATAGTGTTGTGGTTGTTATCTGCCGTTGAGGTGACTGCAACTCACAGCCACCCTGTGCACAAAAGCTCTGAATCTTTGCTCTATCCTGAGCCCATCTCACTGTCTCTGACACACCTACCCTCCTTACCCCAATTACTGTGCCAATCCATCTCAACCGGCCCTTCCTCTCTTGCGCTGTCCGTGTACCTTTCAAAGCATGATGTCCTATTCCAAACACTGGTCTCTTCTGGCCACATACCTAAAATATGTGGGACAGATATCAAAAGCCTTGCCTCCAAGGAGCAGCTTGGTTTCGCCCTATCGAGGCAGACCTGTTAGTTCTCTTGGCACTACCTGGCATGTTCATTACTCTTCTCCAGCACCACCACTCAAAGGCATCGATTCTTTTCTACCATCCTTGGTCATTTTCCAGCTCTCTGATGCATAGCAAGTAATTGTGAAGGGTGCACCTTAGTTTCTAGACTAACATCCTTGCTTTTTAGCCCTCTGGAGAGGTCCCTAACAATTTTGTTGGGTTCTCAAAGATCTGTTGTTTCAGAAGTGGATGGTCAATCCTTCTTCCTACTCTGCCTTAATTTAGATGTTCAGCTTAGAGCAATATCTGGTACAAAGAACAACAGTGCACAACTTAAAAATAGAAATAGTTATAATGCAAAGCACAATTTTATTAATTTCCTATTAACTATTGTTGGCGAGGCTTTGTTCCTTCTGAAGATCCCAGGAGATGAACTTTTGTTTTCCTCAGCTTCTGGTAAACTTAGGCGTTCCTTGTCCTCCAACTTCCCTTGAATGAACCCAACCTTCTGTGATAAAGGAGCTCTGGTGGTGTGGCTCAAAGTGAATTCCATATTACCCCAAAGTTCAGAATCACTAATGCTCCACAGAAAGGTGGGCAGTCCCTGACCACTATGACTTACAATCTTGACAACACAACGGAGGGTTCCTGTGACTTGAAATCCACTTGACTAGAAGTGAGTTTGTGTTCTGCTTGTCTAGAACAAAGAGAGATAGCCTAGTTTGCCAACTTGAATCTGGAATTCTTGGTTTTATAACAGTGAGAAAATAAACTTCTGTTTGTAAAGGCATTCACTTTGTGTGTTTTATAATAGCCCTAGAAAACTGAGACAGTGGTTGAGGTTTGTTAGATTCAGTTGCATCGTAACATGGCCGTCTTTCCTCGATGTGCCTCACACCCTCCTCAAATATAACATTAGATGTTAATTACTTCTTCTAAGTCCCTGTTGCCAATCATGATCATATTAATAGATACAAATTTGATAATTTCTACATAAATGAGGAAGGTGACACAATTAAACCACATTACAGCCACAAATATGTGGGCATTTATTACTCAGTGGTAGGAAACAATTACTATATTTATATTTCTTTTTTATTTCTATATTTATTGTTCCTTTTTAAA
>NW_006399770.1:10487729-10489774 GCF_000299155.1 Elephantulus edwardii
CACTCTGGCTGCACCCTCTCCAAGAGATTCGTTCTCTTGGCCATCCATGGCATGTTCAGTGCTCTTCTCTAACTCCACAACCCAAAGGTATCAATTCTTTTTCTATCATCTTTATTCGTTGTCCAGGTCTCATATGAATAGCTAATAATCAGAAAGACTATAGAATGAATCAGAAGCATCTTAGTCCTAAAATTTGAATAATAGTCTTTCATTTATTAATTTAATAATTGGATGGTGAAGAGATTGAGATTGTTCACAGCTTTAGACTGGTTGGCTCCACAATCAACACTCTTGGCACCAGTTGCCAGGAAATTAAAAGATATATTGCAATGGGAAAGTCTGCTGTTAGGGACCTCTCTAAAGTACTGAAGAGCAGTGGTGTGTCTCTGGAGACTAAGGTGAGTCTGGTAAAGGCCATGATCTTTGCAATCACTTGTTATGTGTCAGAGAGCTGGACAATGACCAGGGAGGATAGAAGGAGAATTGATGCCTTTGAGCTTTGGTGTTGGAGAAGAGTGTTGAGGTTACCATGGACTGCTAGGAAAACAAACAGATTCAGCCCGGAGCGGGTTAAACCGGGCTGCTCCTTGGAGGCAAGGATTCTGAGGCTTTGTCTGACATACTTTGGACATGTTGTAAGGAGAGATCGGTCATTAGAAAAGGACATCATGCTTGGGAGGGTGGGGGGCAGATGCAAGAAGGGAAGGCCCTCTAGGAGGTGGATTGATTCGGTGACTGGGGCAATTGGGATGAATGTGTTGGAGACAATGAGATTGGCACAGGACAGAGCAGAGTTTAGAGCTGTTGTACATAGGGTCACTATGAGTCACAAGTGACTCGACAGCACAGAACAACAACAACAACAACAACAGTTATAAACATTTTCAAGCCCTACCCACCTCCTTTTTTATTTCCTCTATGTTCATTAAATTTTCATTTGTTAATTTTGGTGGATGTCTTTCTAAGAACTACATTTATTTTTTTCATGTGATTTTGGATTTTCGACTAATGTTTTTGATTGCCGTCAAGTTGAGCACGACTCATAGTGACCCTATAAACAAAAGGCCTGAAGCTTTTCTATAACTATTGACATTTATCAAACTTAATAGCATTTCCAGAGGCATATTGTTTAGGAAGTGGATGCCACCCCTGCTTCCAAAAGAAATAATTTCTTCATTTCTCTTTACTTGCTTCAGCAACCCTCTTTTTCTCAATTTCTCTCCTTTTGGTATGCTCTTTTGACTTGCCTCTCTCAGAAGCACTGTTTCAATGAGGCCTTTATGCATTTCCCCAGGACTAGAAATCCTTAGCCAGCAAATGTCTTAGTTTACTGTTATGTCAAGTTTTGGCTGTCTCCCTGAATCCCTCTGGGAAGTTTTCTACTCCAATAAAAATATGTTCTTCTAAGTATTACTGAGTGATGGAGTTTTTGAGAGGTTCCATTGAGTCAACTACAAATCATAGCAAAAGATCTGAACCTACTCCTGTCCTGTGCCATCCTCACACTTCCTGACACACAAGAGCATTGCAGCAGTCACCATGACAAACCACCTGATTGAAGGACTTCCGCCCCTTTGCCAACCCTCCACCCTTCCCAGCATCATGTCCCTCTCCAAAGAATAGCCCCTCCTAGTAGTATGTCTAACACATGTAAGGTGAAACCTCATCATTCTTGCCTCCAAAGGGCACCAAGGCTGAACCCTCTCCAAGACATATCTATTTGTTCTCTTGGCTATGAATGGGATGTTCAGTGCTCTTCTCCAACACCACAGCTCAAAGACATCAATTATTTTTCTGTCATACTTATTTATTGTGTAGGTCTCAGGTGCATAGCTAATAATCAGAATTACTATGGCCTGAATCAGATGCACCTTAGTCCTCAAACTGACATAACTACTCTTCAATAATTTGGAAGGTCCCTAACTGCAGACTTTCCCAGTGTAATATTTCTTGTTTGTTTTTTTTTTTTAAAAAAAAACAAAACAAAACACAAAGAAAGGCCCAAAGAAAGGCGACCCAACCGAATGTGGAAACTACAGAACAAT
>NW_006399770.1:10490968-10496974 GCF_000299155.1 Elephantulus edwardii
TATGAGTCGCAGGCGACTCGACGGCACATAACAACAACAACAACAATATTTCTTGATTGCTTGTACCAAGGCTGTTAATTGTGAATCCAAGCAAGATTAAACTATTGCCAGTTTCAATCTCCTCTCCATCCATCATGACACTGCCTATTGTTCCAGTGACAAGAATATTTGTTTTCTTGAAATTGAGATGCAATACATATTGAAGGCTGCATTCCTTGATCTTCTGCAACAAGCGCTTCAAGTCCTCCTCACTTTCAGCAAGCAAGTTTGTGTCGTCTGCTTCTTTCAGTCGTGATGCCACATTCTTCTTCATAGAGTCCAGCTTCTCAGGTAATTTGCTCAGCATATAGATTGTACAGAAAGGGGGATAGAATACATCTCTGATATACTCCCATCCCAATTTCAAACCATGCAGTGTTCCCTTGTTTTGTCCACACAACAGCCTCCTAATACAGGGTTAGGTTCTTCATGAGCACAATCAAGTGCTCTGGGTTTCCTATCTTCTCAATGTCAGCCACAACTTGTCATGATCCACACAGTCAAATGCCTTTAGATAGTCAATAAAGCACAAATAAACATTCTTCTGGTATTCCTTACTGTCAGCCAGGATCCATCTGACATCAGTAATGATGTCCCTGGTCACATAGCCTGTTCTAAAAGTCTCTTGTGTGGGCAAAAAGGGTGTGGTGGGTGGGTCTTTGTATTTAAGTTAGTCACCTGTGAGTGAGATTTTAGGTGGATGAAGTTGGGCCCTGGTGGCTAATTGTTTGTGATTTACTTGAAAGCCAGGGATGTACTGTTCGGGTGTTTCTATTTGTGTTGGCAATCAAGGGTAAGCTGATTAACAGTATCTGATCTCATTTACAATTGCCTTGGGTGAGAAAACTCTTGTGTGTGCAAACAGGATCTTGTAGGCAGGCCTTTGTATTTAAAAGTCAGTCTGGTCCTACCTGTGAGTGAGCTTTTAACTTGGCAAAGTTAGATCCTGCTGGGTAAGTGTATTTGTATAATTACTCAGTAATTAAATAAAATATGACACATCCAAAATGGAAATCTGTAAAAAGTTATATAATGCATGTTAAGGGCCTATTAAAACACATAGTATGTACCTTGCTATCCATTTGGAAATTAAATTTGATGCCTAGTCTATGCATGTAATACATACCCTGGACTGCCAGGAAAACAAACAGATTTATCTTGGGGAGGATTAAACCAAGCTTACTCCTTGGAGGCAAGGATTCTGGGGCTTCGTCTGACATACTTTGGACATGTTGCCAGGAGGGACGGGTCCTTGGAGAGGGACATCATGCTTGGGAGGGTTGAGGGACAATGCAGGAGGGGAAGACCCTCTATGAGATGGATTGATTCGGTGACTGGGGTAATCGGGATGGGTGTGTCAGAGGCGGTGCGTTTGGCGCAGGACAGAGCAGGGTTTAGGGCTGTTGTGCATAAGGTCGCTATGAGTCGGAAACGACTCGATGGCACATAACAACAACAACAACAACAATCTGTCAGTGTGTTGCTTTGGTAAATGGGTTTTAGTGGAGCTTCCAGATGAAGATAGACTAAGAAGGAATACCTGGCATTTACCTTCCATCTTCCAACTCAGAAATATTTCATTTCATAACTGGTTTACCAAATCAGTTGATGAAAAGCTATGAATCACAACTGTAAGAACCACAGTAAGTAGGTGTCATAGAGGTGGACAGAATTTCATTTCGTGATCATGGGATAGCAATGAGTCAGAAGCCAATTAAATGGTGGCTTGTTGCTGTTTTTTTATGTGCTCTGGAGTTGGAACTGACTCATAACTTAACTTCTAGTGGGTTTTCTTTCTCCTATGGAACAGCTGATGGATGTAAACAGTGTGCTTTGTTGTTAGCAGTGCAAATCCTTACCAGCAGACCACTCAGACCACTAGGAAAACAACCAATATGTGCTAAGCAATGCTTTAGTACGAGAGATAAAATAACAAGAAAGACAAAAGTTATCCTGATGTTATAGATGTTGGCAGTATATTTGGAGAAGTCTAGGTAACCAGAAAATTGAAAAATGATGAATAATTTTATTTCAAATAGTGATGTGAATAAGATGGAAATTAAAAGGGAGTTCTAGCCATGATTACTTTTTTAAATGGAATGGTTTGAGGGAGCCAGTCTGATAAATTGTGCTTTGAATAGAAACCAAATGTCCTGGAAGGACCAGCCTTCTAGAGAGACCACTCCCAGGAGATGGCAACTGTAGAGTTTTAGGGTAGAAGGAACAGTCATTAGTCTAGAATAGGAAAGATATCTAATGTGCAAGGAGAGAAATGAGAAGAGTGATAAACGATGCAGTTGGAAACATAGGTAGATATATATATATATATAGGTTTGCAGGCTTTGGAAAAGAGTTTGAGCTTTATTCTAAGTGCAAGGCCATGTTCATGCTGACTTTAAGTTATCAAAATGGAGATGATGGGGAACTCAGTGAAGGATAGATGATACGGGTGAAAAAGTAGAAGCTGAAACTAACACTCACTCTTTCATTGCTGTTGAGTTGAAACTACCCCACACCTGACCTTACAGTGGCTTTCTGAGGCTGTAAATTGCACTGATAGGAGATTCCCCATCCTTCTTCAGTGGAAACTTTAGTGAGTTTGAACTGCCGGAGAGCTGTAACCTTTGGGTTAACAGTCCAACTTGCTAAGGACTACATCTCCAGAGCTCCCTTGGAAGCTGGAGAACAAGAGTAACTAACATGTAGAACAAACAGATTTAGGGAATGTAATAAAGTAACTCCTTTCAAGTTTTCTCTTCCTGTCATTTTAATATTTGTTTCAGCAGGGAAAGAAATTTCCCTATCCTCAATGAAAAATCTTTAGTTATCCAGTGTATTATTATTAATATTAAGAAAAATGAGTATTCAAGAATGTTTTATTATGATTACATGAAATCTATATCTAGACCAAGAAGCTGTTGTCTGACGAGAGCAAGTAAACACTGCATGGTTTAAAATCAAGAAAGGTATGAATCCAGACTATATCCATTCTCCATATCTACTCAGTTAAATAATTCAAACAGATTACATAAGAAGTTGGGCTTTCTGAAGTAGAATATGGCACCAGGATTGGAGAAAGATCCTTTAATCCTGTCATATTAGCACACTGTGTTATACAAATAACACAACCTTGACTTGAGGAACTTGCTGCAGAGGGTCAGACTGCAATCATCAATATGGGTTACATTTCAATATCAAGACAACAAAAATCCTCACCACTGAGCTGTTGGGCTACATCATGACAGAGAGAAGATTCAAATTGTCAACAATTTCATCTTACTTGGATCTACAATCAATATCCTTGGTATCAGCAATCTAAAGATCTGGAGATATATAGCATTGAGTAGGCCTGTCGTCAGGAACCTCTCAAAAGTCCTGAAGAGCAGTCATGCTAGTTTAAAGACTAATGGGTAGTACCTAATTCAAGCCATAGTCTTTCGAAGTATCTGCAGTGCTTCTAAGAACTAGACTTTGAATAAGGATGACAGAAGATAAATTGATATCTTTGAGTTGTGTTATTGGAGAAGAGTGCTGAATATCCAATTATTGATGTTGTTGAGTACTATCTAGTCAGAACCAACCCATAGTTGACTCTCCAGCAGGTTTTTGCATGAATTACATGGGAGGAGATTGCAATTTCACCTGCAGAGCAGTTGGTGGAATCAAACCATACAGTTCAGACTGTCAAAAGAACAAATAAATATATCTTGGAGAAAGTGAAACCCGAGTGCTCCTTGGAGGCAAGGGTGGAAAGGCTTCGTCTCATATACCTGGGCATGTTGCTAGGAGAGACTCTTTCTTAGAAATCCACATCACACTTGAAAGTTAAATTGTACTTGTTGGCATTTAACAACAACAATTAACAAATCCTTGGATACACTTTCAGTTACTTCTTAGATTGACTTTACATTCCCATGTGATAATCAAGATTTCAGTTTTCTCCCAGAACTCAGCCTGTAAGTATTGTTGTCCTTAAGTTCTGTCAATTGGAGTACAAATCACAGTGACCCTATGAAAAACAGATCTGAACCCTTCCTAGTCTGTGCCATCATCATCAGTTCTGACAGAGTTGAACCAATTTCAGTAGTTACTGCTGTTAATCCATGTGGTTGAGGGTCTTCCTCTCTGTCACCTACCCTCCCACTTTTCCAAGTATGATTTCTTTCTCCAAGAAATAGACTTTCCTAAAAACATGCCCAAAGTATGTCAGATGAAGCTTTGATATCTCTGCCTCCAAGGAACACTCGGACTGTACTTCTCCAAGATACATGTTTGTTCTTTTGGAAGTCCATGAAATGTTCAGTACTGTCCTCCAACATCACAACTCAAATATGCCAAGTTTTCTTCATCTTTAATGCATATTACAACTCTCAGATTCATGGCAAATGATTGAAAAGACCATAACCTGAGTCAGGTGTACCACAGTCCTCAAAATGTCATCATTGCTCCTCAGTAATTTAGAGGGGTCCCTGACTGTAGAGTTTCTCAGTGCGATACATTTCCTGAACTTCTGATTGCTGATACTAAGAGTGTGGATTGTGGATACAAGTAAAATGAAGTAACTGACAATTTCATTCTTTTCTTCATCTCTCATGATGTTGCTTAAGGGTCTGCTGGTGAGAATTTTTGTTTTCTTGTTGAGGAGATGTAATCCATATCTTTAATCTTCCAATGCAAATGCTTCCTGTCCTTCTCACTTTCAGCAAGCAAGGTGGTGTCACTGACATAATTCAGCTTGTCTTCCTTAGGTCCTGATGCCACATTTTTTTCTTCACAGAGTCTAATTTCTTGAATTATTTGCTCAGTGTAGAGATTAAATACATATGGAAAAAGAATATAACCCTGTTGCACACCTTTTTCACTTTTAAATCATATAGTGTCCCCTTGCTCTGCACAGCAGTCTATGCCAGAAAATTTGGAGGACAGCTTTCTGGTCAACTGTCTGGAAGAAATCCCTATTTGTTGCAATTTTCAAGAAAAGTGATCCAAGAAAATGTGGAAATTCTTGAACAATACCATGAATATCATATGCAAGCAAAACATTGCTGAAGATCATTAAAAAAACACCCAAAACACTGGCTAGAGCAGTACATGAACAAGGAACTTTCAGAAATTCATGCTAGGTTAAAAAGAGACCATGGCACCAGAAAAATCATTGCTGATGTCAAATAGATCCTGGCTAGATACAAGTTATATCAGCCGACAATCTATTTATGTTTTACTAACTCTGCAAGGCATTTTCCCATGTGGATCATAACAAACTAGGGCTAACAAGAAGAAGAAAGTGAACTCAGAATACACTTAAGTGTGATTGTAGGTTGTTGTTGTTATGTGCCTTTGAGTCACCTGCTATGCATAGTGACTCTATGTACAACAACTCTGAAGCATGCCCTGTCCTGAGCCAGTCTCACTGACTCCAACACACCTATGCCTAGTCCTATTTACTGTGTCACTCCATCTCATCTGGAGTCTTCCTCTCCTGTGCTGCCCCTCCAACCTTTCAAGCTTGATGTCCTTTTCACAGGATCGGTCCCTTCTGGCCACATGCCCAAAGTATATGAGACAGAGCTTCAAAATCCTAGCCTCCAAGGAGAAACTTGGTTTCATCCTCTCCAAGACAGACCTATATGTTTTATTTTAAGTCCATGGTGTGTTCAAAACTCTTATCCAGCACCAAAACTCAAAGGCATCAATTATTCTTCTGTCATTGTTAGTCATTGTTCAGCTTTCTAATGCATAGAAAGTAATTGTGAAGACCATGGCCTGAATCAGGCACATCTTAGTCTCTAGACTGACATTGTTGCTTTTCAGTAGTCTGGAAAGGTCTCCCTGACAGCAGATTTACCTAATGTGTCTTTTGATTTCCTGAAGGCTGATGCCAAGAGTGTTGCTTGTGTAACTGTAACTGAAAACAACCTCCATCTCCATCTATCATGCTTCCAATTGGCCCAGTGATCTTGTTTTCTT
>NW_006399770.1:10498634-10507582 GCF_000299155.1 Elephantulus edwardii
ATTCTGAAGCAAGTGCTTCAAGTCTCCTCACTTTCAGCAAGTTAGGCGACTGTAGGTAGGAAACCTATATTCTAAGCAATGTTTGTTTTGGGGTTTTTCCCCCTATTTCTAATTCTGTGGAGAAAAGCTAAGGGGACTCAGGGCCCAAGAAGTTCTGACTTGTTTGGCTCCTACAGTCTCTCCATGCATAGTTAATATTCTAAAATCACACTTAGTCCATGCATTTTTGTGGCTTATCTGAACTCTCACCCTCATGCTTATTTCTAGACACCATTCCCTTGTAGTTATTGATGAATAAAGTTCTTTCCTCTCTGCCTTAACATGATGTTCCCAAAATCCCATTGGGATATTGGCTCTCTAAAAATATATAGTCATCTGATGCACGAGAACTAGGTAGGCAGCATTGTTCTGAAACAGTTGGGGGAAATATGCTGGTCAATATAGTCACCACTTCATCTTATTTCAGAGCAGCTAACTGCTCAACATTTCTATTTTGAATTTTCTAAGCACCACCTGATGGTTTTTCCCAAACTGCAGCAGCTCCTTTTTCCTCACTGACACAAACCAATCTTTCTGCTGTAGTCCTAAATATACTCAGTTTTATACCTCATGTCATCAAATATTCCATCTGCTCCCACCCCTTCTACAGTCTAACACAATACATGAGTCACTCCTCCCTTGTTTTGTGAAGCATAGCAGAGTGTTTAGGAATATAATTAGCAATCCAGACAGCTTGAGATCAAATAAGAGTTCAACCTATTAGCTATGTGTGACTTTCAGTGAATTACCTAAGTTTCTTTGCACCCTGATTTCTTTATTTGGAAAAATGAGGATAATAATAGTACGTTATAAGATTGTGTGAAGTTTAAGAGTCAATATTTGTATAGATTAGTGTCTGACTCATTGTAAGAACTTAATAATTGTTACCTATTATTCTTTGAATATTTCAGTTCCTAGATCTCTCTGTCTTTATCTCTAACATTACTATACTCTTAGTTGTTGGTTTTATTTGTTGGTTAATATATTATTTTAATTCTTTTGGCATTTCTTTCTTAACATTGTCTTTGTCTATGGATTGGTCTTTCACCTTACCTTAGCAATTTACTCTTATCTCATAGACTATTTAATCATAAGAATTGTTACACCTCTATAATATCTTTTTTTTAACATTAAAAGTAAAAATGTTTCATTGAGAGGTAAGGAAAATTGTGACTTGAGAATCACAGAGTCCAGAGAATTTCAAACTAAATGAACCAAGGAGGAGACAATTCAGCGAGTTTTTATAAGAAAAATACAAAGAATCTAAGTTAAAATCCAGTAATTGGTTGATTAATACAGATTCTAATTTTCATAATTTATAAGTAGACCTAAGCCTTTGCCCATAATCGTTATCTTTTATGATCCTCTTGTTTTATTGAATACTTTTAGCAAAACAGAAGTCATAGCTAAATCTATTTTCTTGACAACTGAACTTCTACATTAGCTGGTTGTAGCTAGACATGAGCTCCTACCATGCTAACTGATCTCACATCAAATTAATGAAATTAACTGTCAGGGGACTCTTTAAGATGCTAAAGAGCAAGACTGTTAGCTGCAGACTAAGGTATTTTTAGTTGTTTCCTTGTTGTTGTTGTTGTTGTTATGTGCCGTCGAGTCATTTGCGACTCACAGTGACCCTATGTACAACAGCCCTAAACCGTGCTCTATCCTGCGCCAATCTCATTGCCTCTGACACACCCATTCCGAGTGCCCCAGTCACTGAATCAATCCACCTCATAGAGGGTCTTCCCCTCCTGTGCTGTCCCTCCTCTCTACCCAGCATGATGTCCCTCTCTAAAGACCTGTCTCTCCTTGCAACATGTCCAAAGTATGTCAGGCGAAGCCTCAGAATCCTTGCCTCCAAGGAGCAGCCTGGTTTAATCCTCTCTACGATGAATCTGTTTGTTTTCTTGGCAGTCCATGGTACATTCAATACTCTTCTCCAGCACCACAGCTCAAAGGCGTCAATTCTCCTTCTATCCTCCCTAGTCATTGTCCAACTCTGTGATGCATAACAAGTGATTGCAAAAACCATGGCCTGTATCAGGCAGACCTTAGTCTCCAGAGAGACACTGTTGCTCTTGAGTTTCCATGCATCTGAAAGTTTAGCATTGTGTAAGGAAGACTGAAAAAGAGTTGCTGCCTTTGAACCGTGGTGCTGGAGAAAAACATTTTATTATACCATGCACTGCCTAAAAAATAACCAAGTCTGTCTTAGAGGAAGTGCAACCAGGGTACTCCTTAGTGGCAAGGATTGTGAAACAACCTCCCATACTTTGGGCTTTTTGTCAAGGTATGCCCAGTCCTTGTAAAAAATATATCATGTTGAGAAAGGTTAGCAAAACAGAGGATGAACTTCAATGAAATTGATTGACACAACGGGCTTGTGATCCTGAGGACAAGGAGGAAAGGGGAAGGTTCAGATCTGTTCTTCAAAGGCTTGTTTTGAAGGTAATCCACTCAGTATCACCTAGAAACAACTGCCTTTAAAGAGCATTAAATGGAGTCCAAAACCATTTATGCATTCTCAGTTACTTAATCTTTCTCTCCTCTGAAGGACGATTGTCTTCTCATACATCGTTAAACTCCATATGCCTCTGATTTTCAGCTGAGGATTTTTAAATTTTAAAAATAGAACTAGTAAGATGGTATTAAGTATAAGCTCTGTAAACCATATTGACTCATTTACCCACAGTATGTGTTGTGTGTACAATCTTTCTTTTCAAAAATATCAGTTTTCCACTATCTATTAAATCATGCCCATCAACATAAAAACATGTTCTTAAATCCTCAAATTAATTGAAAAAGAATTTTTTACCCTAAAATTCCCAAAGCTTTCTATTTGTGAAATACTCTCTGTAGTGAAATATCCTTGACAGAATATTAAAACTCGTCTTTTTTTTTCTTTTTTTAGAACTCTTCTTTATCTTACTCTACCTCAGTTTAACATTGCTGCACTCAGATTGATGGCTTTAAACGATATACGTTAGAAACTCCAAAAATTAATTTTCTTACATCTCTAACAGAGAGATCACAAAATTAGTATTGTTCCAGTGATTATCTACCTCATCCCTTATCCCTATCACTATCCTTTTCAATCTTTCTCATTTCACTAATTCCATACTTCATCTAGAGCCAGATCTTACTTTCTCTCTTTCTTTCTTTCTCTCTCTCTGTCTCTCTCTCTCTCTCTCTCTCTCTCTCACACACACACACACATTACACATATAGACATTTTGTTATTGTGTGCCATTGAGCCAGAACTGACCCACAGCTGACCCTCAAGCAGGTTTTCAGAGGCAATAAATTGCATGGAAGGGTATTGCCCATCCTTATTACACAGAGCAGTTGGTAGATCCCAACCTTGTGTCTTTGCGATTGTAACATAGCTTCTTAATTCTAGGTCCCTTATATATTTTGTTGTTGTTAAGTGCCATCACATCAAGTAATCTCCTCCTGTGTGATTTACTGCTTCTGAAAACCCAGTGGTGGGTCAGTTTTGAATCAATACTGATTCAGTGGCACACAACAGCTACAAACCTTGAAAGTCATTGCAGACTCTAGTTTATTTGGCCACCTCCACTGTTTTCAATCTAATCAATATCGTCATATTTTGGGCATGTTATCTTGTAGGACCTTCATGTTGCAACCCTTATGGCTTATCCCAGCTGACTGAACAGTTAACTCCACATGGAGCAGCTAGAGTGACTCTGCTAAACCCTCATAACATGATAACTAACTTGAGGGAATTTGAAAACAAAAGTAGAACTAGAACAGTGGCATCGAAAAGATGGAATACAGAGAAGAGTGATCAGAATATAAGCAGTTCAAGTTAAAAAAAAAACAACTCTGCCTTGGTCAAAATGCAGCAAAAATCATTTTTCTAACTTAGAGATAGAAAGAAGTCATCTCATGAACTTTGGCCATGTTTTCAGGAGGGATGATTTACTGAAGAAGTACATCACATTCCATATTGTAGACAGAGAATAAAATGAAGACTCTTAACAAGATGAATTGACTATATCAACAGTGGTTGCAACAATCAGTTCAATTAGCAGCAATTATGAGACTGGTGTGGGACAAGGCAGTGTTTTGTTTTGTTGTAGATGGAGTTGCTTTGAGTTGAAACCAACTTGATAGTACATAACAACAGTAATAACAAATTTATTCTATTAGATAAAAACTAATTAGATGTGTGTAGTGCATTTGAAGAGATATTTGGAGAAGGATTGCTATGCTATGCATAGAAATATTCGATGAAGCTAATTTCCTAGTACATTTTTCAATAAACTTGATGAAAGTGCTATATGCTAATTAGTCCTAAAATGGAAAGAACATTTTTAAACTTAATTAACACTATTTTGTTTTCTGTGGCCTGTTGACAGAGAACAAGTTGTGTGGGAAACTTCCTTTAAGAACAGTACCTTCACTACATGTGTTAAATGTGGCCTTTCACATCATGAACTCATATTTTCCAGTGGAAAGGTCTATTAGATATTGAATATTTTTCCCTAAAAACAAAATTTGATGAGCACAAAGGGAAGTTAAATTTATATTGGCAAGGCTTAGATGGAAATATTAGCTATTCTTTCCATATAACAACTTGAGGAATCCTTTTATAAGGTTATAATTGGTCTTCTTATTCACATGGTAAGTACATAATGTTATCCATGTCAGCAAAGTTGTGAATATCTAAAATTCACGTAATGTGTGTGAAAGCTTCTTGGAAGTGCTTACCGATGATAGTAATTGCTTATGGAGAGGAATACTTGTGTTCTTGTGGGAGGCATTTGGGAGTCTTTACAGACTTGAACTCACTTTCATATTGTTCAGTTCACAGGTTCTAGTATTTCCATTCCAAATCCGAGCACTCAGGAGGAAATAATTGTGAGTGTCAGCTGTCCTAGCAAAGAGAAAAATTCAGATGATTACTACCTCTTCTGACTATTCCCAATTTTTGGCTCTTCCATAAAACTCTGACTTCTTTGATACTTTTTAATATAGTTCTATATGTATTAAATGGAAAGTTCAAGAGTCTTTGAGGTCCCTCTGATATGAGTTCTTCAGTTTTAATCCATTCATTATCCATGTGGAAATTTTGGGCCCAGTGATTCCTTGCCTTTTACATTAGTTATTGCTTATCCAAGATTTTTTCACTTTAAAAAAAATCATTTTATATGTGTTTGCTTACAAAGTTTGTATACATTGTGTTTCACACTATTCTTTATTTCCATTGTGTTTCACACACTCACATTGGAATACATTGTTTTTCACAAAAGATTCTTCCCATTTCCTTCACCTCCACCCTCTCATAGAATTGTGCAGCCCTCTGTTTTATATCCTGCCTCCTCTATTCTCCCCCCCTCTATCTCCACCCTCCCCTCACCCTGGATACTCATATATTCTGTTTTATAAAATTGATCACCATTGGACTATGCCCATTGTTACCCTGTCTTTTCTGGTCCCTGCCAAATCTTTCCCTCTTTTTTTGCCCCCTCCTTTCACCCACCAAATTGTGCAACCTGTGGTTTTGCCCTACTGATCCCAACCCCTCTAATCCCACCCTTTCTTCCTTAGGTCCCCATGTATGTTTTACTAATGATCCTATTATTACAATTAAGGTCTTAGGCAGTATTTGTCCTTATGAGATTTAGTGCGTTCACTCAGCACAGTATTTTTGAGTCTCTTCTAAGTTATGCAGTGTCATTTCAATTTTTTTCTACTGAATGCTGCACAGTATTCCTACCAAAAGCGATGAACATGTTCAATGGAATCCCAATAAAGATATCAGATTTCTTTTTCAAGGAGATTGACAAAGAAGTTATCAAGTTTATATGGAGAGGAAATAGACCCTGCATAATAAGCAAAGTACTTCTGAAAAACAAAAATAAAGTGTGAGACATACCACTCCCTGACCTCAAAACCTGCTACAAAGCAGTAGTTACTAAAACAGCGTGGTACTGGTACAATAACAGGTACATAAACCTGTGGAACAAGATTGAGAACCCACAAATGGACCTATCTATCCATAGTCACTGATATTCCACAAGAAAAGAAATCTATCAAATGGGGAAATTACAACCTTGTCAACAAATGGTGCTGACAAAACTGGAATGTGGAAAGCTGAAATAGGATCCACATCTCACACCATACAGGAAAAAATCAACTCAAGATGGATAAAAAGACCTGAAGTAAAGCCCCAAACCATCAAGTTCATTAAGCGACAAACTGGAATTAAGATTAGAAGGCCTAGTCTACAGTGTAAAGAGATGGCCAAATACAGCCAGAAAGGTACAGTCTGCACAGGATAAAACTGATGAATGGAAACTTCTAAAGATTAAATCCTTGTGCACATAAAAAAACTTTTCACAAACAGAATTAAAAGAGAATCTACATGATTGGGGAAAAAACATTTGGTAATGTCATCTCAGACAAGGGTCTCATAACAAAAGTTTAAAGACTACTACTTGGCCTCCAGAAGAAAAAGACTGAAGAGCCCATGAAAAAAGGGGAAAAGGCATAGGAAGACTTTTATAGAAGAAGACGTTCAGATTGCTTTAAATCACTGACAATAAGAGAGATGCAAATCAAAACCACAATGAGGTACCATCCCATCCCATCCCAGTAGCAGTGGCAAAGTTTAGCAGGGGAGCAAGTAATAAATGTTGGAGAGTATGTGGAGAGGTGAGAACTCTCATACAATGTTGGTGAGATTTTTAAATGGCATAACCCAGTTGGGAGGAAGTTTGGTGTTTCTTCAAAAAGTTGGACATAGAAACTTCATATGAACCAGCTATTCCATTAGTAGGACTATACCCCAAGGTAATTAGCACTAAGACACAAACAGAGATTTGTACACCAGTGTTCATAGCAGCATTATTTACCACCACAAGAACATGGTTGTTTTTATGTGTCGCTGAGCTCTATCTTGAGCCAATTTTATCATCTCTGGCACACCTACACCTATTACCTCAGTCATTGAGTCGATCTAGATAATCTGGAGTCTACATCTTTTGTCCTATCTCTCTACCCTCCCAAGCATGGGGTCCTTCTTCAAGGACTGGTCCCTCCTTGCAACTCCCCAAAAATATGTCAGATGGAGCTTCACAATCCACACTTTCAAGACTGAACCTGGCTTCACCTTCTCCAGGACAGACCTGTTTGTTCTAATAGTAGTCCATGGTATATTCAATACTCTTCTCCAGCACCACAGTTCAAAGCCTTTGATTCTTTTATCCTTAGTCATCATCCAAATTTTAGATGCATAGCAAGTAATTATTAAGACCATGTCCTGAATCAGGCATAATTTACTCTCCAGACTGACATCATTGCTCTTAAGTACTCGGGAGAGTTTCCTGATACCAGATTTTCCCAATGCAATTTGTCTTTTGATCTCCTGGCTGCTGGTACCAAGCATGTTGATTGTGGAGCCAAACAAACTAAAGTTGTTAACAATCTCAATCCCTTCACTGTCTATCATGATGTGCCAATTGGTTTAGAGGTGAGAATCTTTGCTTTCTTGATGTTGAGTTTCAATCCATATTTAAGGCTGCAGTCCTTGACCTTCTGCAGAAAATGCCTCAGATCCTCCTTAGTTTTGGCAAGCAAGGTTGTGCCATTTGCAAAACATAGGTTATTGATGTGTCTTCCTCCAATCCTTATGCCACATTCTTACAGGTTCCACCTTCCAGAATGATCATTCCACATATATAATGAAAATGTATGGAGATACGATGCATCCCTGGAATATACCTTTCCTGAATTTGAACCATGAAGTTTTTTATTGCTCTCATCTAATGACTGTCTCCTGGTCTAAGCAATAATTGACATTTTTAAATAAACAGGTGCTGCTCTGGACATGCTCACCAGGTTGGCCAAGAAATTTGGAGGACAACCACCTGGCCAACTACCTGGAAGAGATCTGTATTTATTTACATTAAAAAAAACCTGACCTGATAGAGTGTGGAAAATATCACACAATATCATTAATATCATATACAAACAAGACACTGCCAAACATTTCCCAAAAACAACTGGAACACCACATCAGCAGAAAACTGCCAGATATGCAGGCTGTGTTTAGAAGAAGCAGTGGCTATTTGGTAATGACATGTCAGATAAGGGACTTATATCCAGAATTTATAAAATACTTGAGAACCACAGCAAGATAAAAGAAAATAATCCAATTGAAAAATGGGCACAGGATATGAACAGACACTTCACCAAAGAAGACATTCAGATGGCCAACAAGCACATGAAGAATGTTCAAAATCCTGAGCTCTAAGAGAGAAGCAAATCAACACAACTATGAGATATAATCTCACCCCAGTCAGAATTGCAAAATTTAACAACAGCAAGCAACAAATCCTGGGGAGGTTGTGGAGAGACTGGAACCCTTATTCACTGTTGATGGGAGTGTAAAATGGTGCAACCATTGCGGAAAGTGGTGTGGCGCTTTCTAAAAAAGTTGCAAATAGAATTACCATTTGACTAAGCAATTCCACTATTGGGAATGTACCCTAAAGAGACCATAACTGACATCCAATCAGATATATACACACTCATGTTTGTCACAGCTTTGTTCACAATAACAAGGAGTTGGAAACAACCTAAGTGCCCATCAACAAATGAATGGATAGAGAAGCTGTGGTATATTCACACAATGGAATACTACGCTGCATTGAAAACCAAGGAACTATGCAATATTATTCAAAATGGATGATCCTGAAAGACATTATGCTGAGTAAAATATCTCAGTCACAAAGAACAAATACTGCATGGTACCATTGTTGTGGAAGGTGACTGACAACAGGGTTGGGGTAGGACTGAGAAAAACTGGATAGATTATGTGTACTAGATTGAAACTTATGAGGGAGAGAACAGCTTAAAAGTGGTATATGATAGCATAT
>NW_006399770.1:10507986-10510688 GCF_000299155.1 Elephantulus edwardii
AAGGTTGGGTTTAAATTCATTCATTGATGCACACTTTCCTTCCTCCCTCCTCCTCCCTTCTCCCTCAATTTACTGTGTAATGTGTGTAATTTTTTTTATTCTATATTGTCAATTTTCATACATGCAATACAAAATTTTGCATTTCTTTCAGTGCATTCTGTAATCTGTTCCAATGAAGTTTCATTAACTATCTATTTCTTTCTTGTTCTCTGTCCCCTCACCCCAAGTCAATCCTATTTTAGAAGCACAGTATTATGTAGTATTTGTAATTTTTGAAAGATATATTTCAATTGATATTTGTCTTCTAGACACATCTAAGTTGTGCTGTTTCACAAGTTCACTGTTTTCCAATGCTGTGCATATACCACATGCTCTATCCTGTGCCAACCTTATTGTCTCTGGCACACCAACCCCTATTAACCTGGTCACGGAATCAATCCATCTCCTCGAGGGTCTTCCTCTCTTGTGCTGTCTCTCCACCCTTCCAAGCATGATGTCTCTCTCCAAGGACTCATCCCTCCTTGCAACATGCCAAAAGTATGTCAGACAAAGCTTCAGAATCCTTGCCTCCAAAGAGCTTGGTTTCACCTTCTCCATGATGAACTTGTTTGTCCATGGTATATTCAATACTCTTCTCTAGCACCACAGCTCAAAAGCTTCAATTCCCCTTCTATCATCCTTAGTCGTTATCCAGCTTTCTGGCACATAGCAAGTAATTGCAAAGACTATTGCCTTGATAAGGTGCACCTTAGTCTTCAGACTGATATCGTTCTCTTCAGTATTCTGGAGAGGCCCCTGACAACACACTTGTCCAGTGCAATTTCCACACCCCTCCCCCGGCTGCTGCTACCAAGAGTGTTGATTGTGGAGCCAAGCAAACTAAAACTGCTAACAATCTTTATCTCTTTACTGTTTATCATGATGCTACCAATTGAATCAGTAACAAGAATCTTTGTTTTCAATCCATATTGAAGGCTGAAGTCCTTGACCTTCTGCAGCAAGTGATTCAGATCATCCTCATTTTCAGCCATCAGGGTTGTGTTATCTACATAACGTGGGTTGTTGATGAGTCTTCCTCCAATCCCGGTGCCTCACTCATAGAGCCCAGCTACCCAGATGATCTGTTCTACATATAGATTGAAAAAGTATGGAGACAGGACACGTCTCTACGTACACCCTACCCAATTTTGAACCAGGCACTTTTTCCATTCTCTATTCTAAGAACTGCTTCCTGATCCAAGAATAGGTTTTGCATAAACACAATCAATCAAGTGTTCTGGGATTCCTATTCTTCTCAGAATTAGCCACAGTTTTTTGTGATCTACACAGTTAAACTCTTTTGCATAATCAATGAAACACAGATAGGCATTCCTCTGGTGCTCTCTGCTTTTAACCAAGGTCCATTTAACATTAGTCATAATATCCCCACTGCCATGGCATCTTCTAAACCCAGACTGCAAATCTGGAATTTCTCTGTTGAAGTTCTGCTCCAGGTGGTTTTAGATAATTTTCAACAGAATCTTGCTTGCATGTGAGATTAATGAAATTGTTCTATACTTTCCACACTATGTCAGGTCCCCTTTCTTTGGAATGGGAACAAATATAGATTTCTTCCAGTCAGTTGGCCAGTTGTTTTTTCTCTGGATTTCCTGGCACAGCTTGGTGAGTGCATCCAGAACCTGTTGAAATATATCAATTCGTATGCAGTCAATTCCTGAGTCCTTGTATTTTGCCAATTTTTTCAGGGCAGCTTGGACTTCTAGTGATATTATACTAATAAACTTTCAGTTTTGGCTATTTGATCTTCCCAAATTTTGTTATATTGTAAATATTGTTTAATTCAGGTTTTTCTTGATGTAAGAACTGAAGCCAGGTTGATTTGTGGGTTGGTTTTATGGTTGGTTTGCTTTTTGTGATTTTGGGTTTGTTTCTTTGTTTTTTGTTTTTGTTTTGTTTTGTGTTTTTACTGACATGAATATTAGGGGTTAATACCTGTGCTATCTGTTCAATAATATTAACAATACATTAATTTTGCAATTTTCTGAACTGACCTATTCAACATTCTCTTTGCTTGCTACTACACTAACTAAACTGAGGAGTAAAATTTAATACAAATTTTGAAACTTAGCTTGTGAATAGCATCTTAAAATTGCTTTTGGAACATGTGTCCAACTTTTGTGAGCTGACAGGTTATCCACTCATATTAATATTTACTTATGTATGCATATTTTAACTGGCACCCAACATTGTGGTGTTGTGTATTTATTATCTTGGATCATTAAAGAAGGACAAAATGGTATTTTTTGAATTTTCCTTTCACTAATTTTAATACAGGTGTGAGCACAGGAATTGTGGCAAGCTTTTGGAGTCAATTGCTTTTCCGGGCATGTGTTTGATGTGCAGGTTTGCTCTGTCCCCGGAGCATGCTAGCCAACTCGGGCCTAGGGTTTGAGCCAGGAGGCGTCTTTAAGCCCAAAGGCAGCTGGGAGAGGAAGTGGCCATGTTGTCCCTGGTTGGCCCCTCCCAGGATCTTGGGAAGTTGTCCTTGCCAGAAGGAGCATGGTGGTGTGAGCGCAGGAATCGTGGCAAGCTTTTGGAGTCAACTGCTTTTCTGGGCATGTGTTTGTTATGTGCAGGTTTGCTCTGTCCCCAGGAGCGAGGCTAGCCAGCCTTGCTTTTCTGGGCATGTGTTTGTTATGTGC
>NW_006399770.1:10512363-10513363 GCF_000299155.1 Elephantulus edwardii
ATTCTGTCTTGGAGAGGGTGAAACCAATTTTTTCCTTGGAGGCTAGGATTTTGAAGCTCCATCTCATATACTTCAGGCACATGGCCAGGAGAGATTGGTCCATGGGGAAGGATATCAGGTCCAGAAGGGTGGAGTAACAGAGCAGGAGAGGAAGACTACGGATGAGATTAATTGATAGAGCATCTGGGGCAATGGAGTTTGGTGTTTCAGAATTAGTGAGATTGGCTCAGAACAGGGCAGACTTCAGAGCTCCTCTACATAGGGCCACTGTATGTAGCAGGCAACTCAAGGGCACATAAAAAAATACTGTATTGGTTGCTTTTTCATTTAAGCCTGTTGTTTAGAGTCAACAGGACCTTAAGGAGGCCCTTTGTATTTCAAAGTTGATTATTATATTTTGGAGGAACATTCTTCTAAGTGGTACAACTCTCTTTGGTCAATATGTTCTACTGACGTAACCTGGGGTTGTTGTGATGCTGAACCTTGTGCCATTGGGGGTGTCAAATTCCATAACAATTACCTATGATGGACAGTGTTTGGTGGAGTTCCCAGTTTAAGATAGGTTTGGAAGCAGGAGTGCTATCAACTTATTATATAACATGCCTCTGGAAACTCATGAACCTTAATAAATGATGATAGTTATAGAAAGGCTTCTGGCCTTTTGTTCTTAGGGTCACTATGATTCATGCTTGACTCGATGGCAATAAACAACATCAACAACCCTAACCTGAGGAATGATGTACAAGTGATGTTATTGAGGAGGTACTCTCTTGAGAACTTTAAGGATTTGGACAGAAAGACAGAGACGAGCAGAAGCCAAGCCAGTCTCTTCAGCCTGCTCCTTCAAAGAAATCAAAAGAGAGCAAAAGCTACACTGACAGTGTGAGAGTTTTTCCACATAAGGTAAAAGAGCAGAACATTTGAAATTTATTATCAGTCAACCCACTGGGGAGAGAAAAGTTTAGATAAAGCATTGCTAAACACTTCTGGTTTTCCCTCA
>NW_006399770.1:10513463-10522979 GCF_000299155.1 Elephantulus edwardii
GTCCCCAGGAGCGAGGCTAGCCAGCCTTGCTTTTCTGGGCATGTGTTTGTTATGTGCAGGTTTGCTCTGTCCCCAGGAGCGAGGCTAGCCAGCCTGGGCCTAGGGTTTAAACCAGGAGGTGGCCTTAAGCCCAAAGGGCCCTCGGGCCTGCGGCCCTTGGCTAGGTTCAAATTGTTTTCCTGTCAAACATTCTACTATAGGTGGTATAGCACTGGTCTGTGCATTGCTGTACAGAGGTAGCTTGTGGTTGCTGTGATGCTGAAGCCTGTGACAGTGATGTGCCAATCGTGGTACCCCTGGGTACCCATGGTGGGCAGTGTTGGCTAGAGCTTCCCGACTAAATTAAGCCTGGAAGCAGGAGTGGCATCCACTTCCAAAATGGCTTGCCTCCGGAAACTCTATGTATGAACAGTGTTCAGGCTGTTCGTTCATAGGGTCACTATGAGTCATCTATGACTCGATGGCACCAAACAACAACAACAACAACAATTTTAATAAACAGGCATGTAGATTTTTTTTTGCTCTTATGAAACAGATAATTTAAAATCTGCATATCACAATTCCTTTGGTGGTGAGAGCACAAATATATATACATATATAATTTTATTTTTTTTGTCTGGCTTTCAAAGTAGATTAAAATGAAGTCACTGGGAGAAGCAAAAGTGTCTATACTGTAGTAGAATGAACAAATATAGCCCTGAACATTGGGCAAGGACTCTTGGCAGCTCTTCCTTGAAAGCTGTGGAGGACCTGCTGTGAGGAACCCTAAGGCATTCTGACAGTGAAAAAGCACACTGATAAATAATGTTTTAAAACATTTAATTAATAACTAAGGCCACAGTATGCATTCTTTCTAGCTCAGACAAGAGTGCCTGTGTGTGTGTGTGTGTATTTCCTTATAGTCATCACTGTTAGCACTTTCCCATGAAGTAATATAGAAAAAAAA
The DNA here is from genome assembly GCF_000299155.1 of Elephantulus edwardii. Taxonomy (NCBI): domain Eukaryota; kingdom Metazoa; phylum Chordata; class Mammalia; order Macroscelidea; family Macroscelididae; genus Elephantulus; species Elephantulus edwardii. The sequence continues at coordinate 10,514,410 of NW_006399770.1, forward strand.
ATATAGGGATTCATGGTTTTGCTCATATCTGTTTAATTAATATTAAAACTTTATAAGCTTTCCAAAAATGAACTATGGGGTGCTAAATTGACAACTCACCTACTCATAATGATTATAATAGTAGTAACAACATAATAATATTGCACGTGTTTTGTTGTGTATCGTGCAGTGGAAACGGGCCCATAACTGACTCTCCAGAGGATTTTCAAAGGCAGTTAATCACAAGGGAGAGGATTGCCCATCCTTCTCCCAAGAAGCAGTTGGTGACCTCAAACCACGTGCCTTCAGGATTGCAGCTCAATATCTTGCCACTAGACCACCAGAGCTCCCTATACTATTTCATAGGAAGACAATAGCATTCAGAGAAGCCCAGCCCAAGAATCATACAGACCAAGTGGTGGAACATAATGCCTAATGGGTGAGTGTGGTAAGGTTATGTGATCTCTCCATGCCTTTCTCATCAAATTGGGATAATAGCAATGCCCAGGGTAGATTTAGCTGCTTAGTCCATAGAGGGTTGTGCTGCTATCCCAAAGATGAACTTTTCTGGAGAGTCACATCCTCAGCTGATCCATGGTAGAAGGATGAACAATCTCTTTCTTTGTAATTTATAGCATTGAACACCTTTTGGAGGAGCCACTATGAGTTAGAAAGGACTCAGTGACAATAAGAATGAGAGTTAGGGTTAAATATAAATAATATAAGTCTATAGTGTCAGGTGCATGTGGAACACTCCATCTATCTTAGCTATTAATTACGGATAGGAGCTCTGGTGGCCTAGTGTTAACAAGCTGCACTGCAATCCTGAAGGCATGCCATTCAAATCCAACAGTTGTTCCACAAGAAATGGATGGACTTCTCCTGTGCAATTTACTGTCACTGAAAACTTGCTGGAAGTTCTACTATGGGCCAGTTATGACTCAATGGTAAACAACAACAGCATTAATTATGGATACTAGTATCTTCCACCTTGAGCACACCACTCTGTGATGACAATTGCATTGTTTTCTTAACTCTTTCTTTTCCTGTCAGTAAGCTCTAGAAGGATAAGCAATACTGATTGCCTAGTGCCTACTGCAATGGCTGGCATATATGTAAATAGCAAGTGCTCAGTACTTTAAATTATTGGGCTAGTTGTGCAAGTAGTTATATCCAAATGCTTCTGTTCTTATTGAAGCATCATCTCCTTCTGTGGAATATAGGCTTAAATTATACAATTTGGAAGATTTACTATTTTTGCTTTTGTTATCTAATGCCTTCTTGTTAACTATGACTTCCAGTGCCCTGTGAGCAGCAGATTGAAAGTTTGCCCTATCCTATGCCATGCACACCATCTTCACCATGCTCAAACCCATTGTTGCAGTCACTGTGTCAGTCCCTATCATTAAGTTACGATCAGCCCATCTCATTTCATAATGGTCACTTAGTCATTCCCTCGTTCATTGCAGTCTAGTCTCAACCAACTTTTGGTAACTCTTTAGTGGATTTTCTTATCCTTCTCTAGTGAAACAGTTGGTGGATGTGAATATTCAGAGAAGTGTCACCTTTGGGTTGACAGCGCAACTCCCACTGGAGGTCCCCTAGTATAGATGAAAATAGAAATAAATTGGACAGGGTGAAGAGCCTGTCTAGTATTGCTTCCCCCTTTCATTTGCACAAAGACCATGTTTTGCCATTTTTTTGTTCAGGAGTTACAGAAAAGTCTGCATGTAAGACTTGTCTACACACACACACACACGCACACACACACACACACACACACACACACTTTGATTTAGAAATATTTTGTTGTGTTGTGCATTTAGGAAAGGATAATATAGTAATGAAAACTCTAAGAAGTTCATAAAGAGCTGTAGAGGTATAGCATCTATATGTGGGCTGTTAACTGAAAGATTGGGAGATCTAATCCACCAGAAACTCTCAGGGAGCGGGGTGAATGAGCAGTCCTTCCCTTTACTCCTGTCAAAATCTACAGTCTTGGAAAGTCAGTCACTGAGTCAGAAACAACTTAAGTCAGTAAGGGGGTTTTGGGTGTAATACGGTTCAGATAGAATAGTTACATAACTCCTAGACATAAAATTTGCAAAATATTTTTGATGTTTTAGACCACTTTTGTGTCTCTTATCACATAATAAGTAAAACCTTAATAAGCATTCATTCTGAATTTTCCTCTAGGTTGTCAATTCTAAGCCCAATGAATTTTGATGTATGCTTTCTAGATACAGACATAGATATTTACCAAGTTTCCCTGACAAATTTGATACTAAGTCCTTAAGTGAAATTGTTATGTTTCTAACCAGAAAACAACTAAAGGCTCTCTGGGATTTTGTACCCGTTACACCTCAGCTTTCTTCCAATTGGAGGCAACAAGTATTTATTTGTTTTTTTCCAATTCAAGGTTCAGTCACATATTTGTACCTACCCCCTCATCTTTCCATCTTTCTAATTATCAGTCTTCAAATGATATTTTTTCCCTCTTTAATCTTCTACTAATTTGGCAAGAATTGCCTCATCCCATCTAGGTTTTTTCACCCTATTTTAATATCTTTGCATTGTGATTGGAAGGCTAATTTGTTCAGGGCTTGTACAATGTTGAGCTTTTCTGAAAACAGAAGCAGCAAGCTGCTTCACAGCAACGTATACTTGGCCCCTCTCCTGTCAATCCATATGCAACAGATGCAGTTAGAATCTGTTGGTTGGCACAAGAAGCTCTGTGCACATGGCTCCTATTTTTAAGTCTCTGTTGGTATCCAAGTGTAGAGAATGCAGCTTGTTACTGACGGACTCTGAATCATTCCAAAAGGAACTAGATTCAGAAATACATGTCAGCAACCTAAAAAGGCAGAACTTCCATATATATATATGGAAGTATTGACCAAGAAAACATGAATAATTCAACTCTCCCCTACCCAGCCACTCAGATCGCAGCACTTTAAATAGAATCACAATGATTCCATATAAATCATATCAGTCTTGAAAGGTTCAATGATTTTATTGACAATTTTTTCTTTCACTCTCCACCTCTTAAAACAATTCTATTACAGATACACAGATATTTGAATTAATGGCTCTTTGATTTTAAATAATTGATGTAAAAGGCCATGAGGGCAGCTTGTTGTAATAGGTCATTGTATGGAGAATGAAACCCCAAAAGATAGTTTCAAGAACATGTTGTGTCCTGTCATTAAGGATAAAAGTGCATTAATTGATTTGCCTGTCACTAAAAGAAGAGATAAGTTAGATATGAGAGAGTTTCATATTGGTTCCTAGACAGTGATAGTCAAGTGATTACTTGATTTTTTTTTTTTTTTGGTGAGTGAGTATGCCTTACTAGAAATTACGTTTTTAACCATAAAATATTTCTAAATGAAAATGTCTAATAAGAATTTCTAGTACAGAAATAAATTTGCTATTCAAGATTTCTTTCCTTTTAAAAAAAATCTTCCTTTCCATTTCTGAGCCATCACATCATTCTTGTGTCTTTAATTATTACCTTTACAATACTAGTTATAGCAGTGCCCACCTTTAAATGGTCCATCTATTAATATCATAGAAGGGCTAGAATGCAATAGACTGGGAGCATTGAATACTAATGATCAAAGACCAAATGAGCCATGGGATTACATCAAGGATTCAGTCTCTGAAGACAACAAAATGTTATTTCAAAGACAGAGGAGAAAAATACCAGAATGAATGGCAGAATAAACTCTGAAAAATGCACTAAGCTATAGAAAAGTCAAAACAAAGCAAAGAGACACCAACTTAATAGAGAGGAATAGAAAACTTCAAAAAGCAGTCCGAGTGAACAAATCAAAGTATTATAAAATAATATGCAAAGAGTTGAAGTCAGAGAATAAAAGGAGAATCACTCACTTGGCATTTCTCAGACTCGAAGAACTGAAACATAAATTCAAATCTTGAGCTGTAATACTGAGAAATGCTATGGACAGAATCTTGATTGATCCAGGAAGTAAAAAAAAATTAAATAAATAAAGCTGACGAGGAACTATTTCAAGAAGTAATGTCTCATTAGGAACAAAGTAAAAAGAAGAAGCCCAAGCTGCACTGAAGGTATTAGTAAAAAGTAAAGCTATGTGGTGTTGGCTAGGAGAACTGAATCTCCCATGGACTGCAAAAAGAATAAACAAATACATCTTGGAGAAAGTACAACCAGATTGTTCCTTAGAGGCAAGGATGGTGAAGCTGCTTTTCACACTTAGAGCTTTAGGAAGAATCCACCAGCTGCTCTGTGAGAAAAGAATGAATAATTCTCTCTCATGCAATTTACTGCCTCTGAAAACTTGCTGGAGGGTGAGCTATGGGTCGGTTCCATCTCAACAGTACACAAAGATTTCTCATCCTTCGTTCATTGGATCTCTACAAGTTGGACTGCACTTGATGTCACCTAACAGTCACAAGATATTTCATAATTTGTGAAGAATTTAATGAAATGGGAAAGTGCTTTGTGAATAAAAGGCTCAAGAAAGGTTAGGAAAGGACAACGTGGTAAAGGAGGGCTTTCATAAATTATTCACTTAAGTGGCATCTTAGAGAGTTCCAAAAAGTTGTTGCAAGAATTATCCCTAATCACAAACACTATTTTAGACAGAGCACTCGTAACCTAGTAGTAAAGAATTGTGTTGCCAATACAAAGGTACATGGTTTGAATCCCCTAGCTGCTCCATTTGTGAACTATGAGTAATCTCCTCTGGTGCAATTTACTTCCTCTGAAAATCCACTGGAGGGTCAGCTATGGGTCAGTTCCAACTCAGTAGTACTCAACAACAAATCCATCTGTTTAAGACTTCAGTGTCCAGTTTGTCAGTAAGTTTGGACAGATATCACCAGTATTTTTCTGCATCTGTCAACCGTTAGTCCTGATACCAATAATGCTCAGTTGGAATTTATCACTAAAAAATTATTAGTGAATCGGATCAACATTTTAAGAAAGAAAGAGGCTAGAACAGGAAATATGAGCTTGTGCATGTGGAGTTCATGACCAGTAAATTGGCCATGAGCTGAGGCTAACTTAATGGCTGCTAGCAACAGAAAGAATGTAAGGGACGGTGTAGTTTATGTGAACATATACTTTCATTGTGTTGTGCATGTATGAATCTGGTACAAGTGTAATTACTCAGCTATGATTTGAAAGTATTATTATTATTATTATTATTATTATTATTTGCTCATGAGTCACTTTCAAGTCATAATGACTATATGTACAACAGCTCTGGACCCTGCTCTATTGTGAGCCAATTGCATTGTCTCTGACATAACTAGTCCAATTATTAGACACTGAGTCACTCCATCTCATCCAGGGTCTTCCTCTCTTGCACTGTCCCTCCACCCTTCCAAGCATAATGTACTTCTCCAAGGATAAGACTCGCCTGGAAACATGCCCAAAGTATGTGAAATGAAGCTTCAAAATCCTTGCCTCCAAGGGGAAGCTTGGTTTCACCCTCTCTAGGACAGACCTATTTGTTCTCTTAGCAGCCCATAGTATATTTGATATTCTTCTACAGCACCACAACTCAAAGCCTTCAATTCTTCTATCCTTAGTCATCATCCAGCTCTCTGATGCATGGCAAATAATTGTGAAGACCATGGCCTGGATCAGTGTAGTCTCTATACTGAAATGATTGTTCTTTAGTATTCTGGAGAGGTCTCTGACAGCAGATTTTCCCAATGCAATTTGTCTTTTGATTTCCTGGCTGCTGGTACCAAGAGTGTTGATTGCGGAGCCAAGCACGCTGAAGCTGTTACCAATCTCAATCTTTTCTCTGTATGTCATGATGGTACAATGAACCCAGTGGTGAGAATCTTTGTTTGCTTGATGTTGAACTTCAGTCCATATTGAAGACTACTGTTCTTGACCTTTTGCAACAAATGTTTCAGGTCCTCTTCATTTTCAGCAAGCAAGATTGTGTTATCTGCATAACACAGGTTGTTGATGAGTCTTCCTCCAATCCTGATGCCACACTCCTCATAGAGCCCAGCCTTCTGGATGATTTGTTCCACATATAGATTGAAATATATAAAGTGTTTATACAAGCAAAACAAATTGAAAACGTTTAATTGGTCTCAAACCTGAAAGGTAAGCCTGATTAGTTCAACTATCAAGCTACTTAAGAATTGGCCAATAACCTGTTTAACTCTTTCACCAAGAACTTGTACATGACATCCAAGAACCGCAGTAACTCTTAACTAGTACTTCCTTGCCCAGTGGGTAAGGCTGAAAAAAACAAAGCATATTTAAGGAGGGCCTTTTCGTATCACCTCTATTATAGCAGAGAGTTGATACCGAAGAATATCTACCTAAAGAAAAGAGAAAGAGAGAAAGGGAAAGAGTATGCATGTTGTCTTCTCAGTAAATACTTATTCAGTGATTCTAGAACTTTGCTCACTGATTCCATTACCACCTCCACTGAAGGTAAACCTGTAAACCACCTTGTCTCCTTAAAACTCCATCCACACTCCTTTCTTGCATTTTCACCCTCATCTTCTTGCTGAGCCAAGCACCAATCTGGTGATCAGAGATGGAAGTCTATCAAACCCTTGATAGCTCCTGTATGTGCCAAGAACATTCAAACGAGTTGAGATCAAAAGTGTAAAAACAGTATCATAAATTTTAACTGTGGAACAAGAGAGTGTGCTAAGTGACCATGATAAAAACTTGGATTTGGGCCACTCTGAAGAGAATGTCTTTTAAATCCAGCTAGCATACCCAACACAGGACAAGGGATACATAAATAGTTTAACTGTCTTGACTCAATTTTGTTTCAGATCATCTGAAGTTCACCTTTAACAAATTATTGTCATTTTCTTGAATAATCCCCACACCATGGACTTTGACTTCAAGTTCTTGTCTTAGAACCTACCATTAAATATATTATTTGGGCATATTTCTCTGACCTGATCTACTGCCCTCTTTTAAGGACAATACATTGCATTTAATTTCTCTTTCCCTATACTTTCTATTTTAGGACTGCATGTACCAGGTCATTTAGATCTGTATTCCAAATGGGAAGAAGGGCTTAGATATAACTGTCTGTCATTACAGTGCCTCCACACATGAGAATCTATAGTCTTTGGCTTTCTCCACAGAAGTTTTAAAAGACAAAAAAAAAGTGGCCAAATAAAATAAAATTCAAGCCACATGAAACTCATAATGACCCTATGTACAACAGCTCTGAAGCCTTCTTTGTTCTGAGCCAGTCTCACTTATCCCCAGGACGCCAGTTATTGCATCAATCCATCTCATCCGGAGTCTTCCTCTCCTGTACTATCCCTTCATCCTTCCAAGCAAGATGTCCTTCTCCAAGAACTGGTCCCTCGTGGCCACATGCCCCAAGTATGTGAGATGGAGCTTTAGAATCCTAGCCTCCAAGGAGAAACTTGGTTTCAACTTCTGCAAGAGAGACCTATTTGTTTTCTTGGAGGTCCATGGTATGTTCAAGACTCTATTCCAGCATGACAATTCAAAGGCATAAATTCTTTTTCAGTCATCCTTAGTCATTGTCCAGCTCTCTGATGCATAGCAAGTATTGCAAAGAACCATGGCCTGCATCAGGCTAACCTTAGTCTCTAGACTGATGTTGTTGCTTCTCAGTTCTCTAGAGAGGTCCCTAACAGCAGATTTTCCTGTGTCATTCATCTTTTCCTGACTGCTGATGTTTGAAATATTTGTTTTTAGAAATATATATATATATATATATCAGCAAAAACATACTATATTGGTTTCTTTTTTATTTAAGTCTTTTGTTTAAAGTCAACAAAACCTTGAGGAGGGCCTTCGTGTTTAAAAGTTGGTTGATATTATATTTTTAAGGAAATGTTCTTATAACTGGTATAGCACTCTTCTGTCAATATGCTGTACTGACATAACCGGGGGTTACTGTGATGCTGAACCTTGTGCCACTGGGGTATCAAATGCCATAATGGTTACCCATAGTAGACAGTATTTGGTGGAGCTCCCAGTTTAAGACAGGTATGGAAGCAGGAGTGCTATCAACTTCCTAACCTACACGCCTCTGGAATCTCTATGAACTTTGACAAATGATGATAATTATGGAAAGTCTTCAGGCCTTTTTTCCCCCTTTTTCATAGGGTCACTATGAGTGATGCTCTACTCAATGGCAATCAACAACATATATATATATATAATTTTAATATATATGGAATATATATTCTCTTCACTACTCTTCTCACTATTGAGGCTTACTCTCAAAATAATATCAAATTAAGGCTGTGTTAGATCATGTCTTTCTTGAAGGATGAGTAGGAATGTGGGATCAAGATTGGAGGAAAACCCATCAAGAACCTATAATATGCAGATGACACAACCTTGCTTACTGAAACTGAAGAAGACCTAACGTGCTTGATTCAGAAGGTCAAGGACTGTAGTCTTCAATATGGATTAAAGCTCAACATCAAGAAAACAAAGATTCTCACCACTGGGCCAATTGGCAGCATCATGAGAGATGGAGAAGAGATTGAGGTTGGTAACAATTACAGCTTGCTGGGCTCCACAATCAACACTTTGGCACTAGCAGTCAGGAAATCAAAAGACA
>NW_006399770.1:10524484-10541558 GCF_000299155.1 Elephantulus edwardii
CAACCTCACCATCTCTGACACACCCATCCTGATTACCCCATTCACTGAATCAACCACCTCATAGAGGGTCTTCCCCTCTTGTGCTGTCCCTCCACCCTCCCAAGCATGATGTCCCTCTCCAAGGTCCCTCCTTACAACATGTCCAAAGTATGTCAGACAAAGCCCCAGAATCCTTGCCTCCAAGGAGCAGTCTGGTTTAACCCTCTCCAGGAAGAATCTGTTTGGCAGTCAATGTTTCAGTCTGGTTGAGGGGCTTCCTCTCTTTCACTAACCATTCATCTGCCTTTCCAAGCATCATGTATCCCTCCAAGGAATAGTCCCTCTTATCAATATGTCCTAAGTATGTGAGGTAAAGCTTTATCATCTTTTCCTCTAAAGAGCACACTGGCTTCCCTTTGTCCAAGACATATTTGTTCTTTTTAGTACTCCATAGGATGTTCAGAATGCTTCTCCAAACCACAGCTCAAAGCTATCAATTCTTCTTCTGCCATCCTTACTCATTGTCCAGCTCTCAGATGAACAGCAACTGATCTTTTAAGACCATGGCCTAAATCACACACATATTAGTTCTCAAGTTGATATCATCATTCCTCAATAATTTGGAGAGGTCCCTAGCTGTAGATGTGCAGTTACTACCAGTGCATATGTTACTAATTTCCTGACTGCTAATACAAAGAGTGTTAATTGTGGATCCAAGTAAGATGTTGACAGTTAATCCTTTGAGAATTTTAGTTGTTTAGCATTTTTCACATTTGTGAATGCAGAAGAATTTTTGTGTCCTTGATGTTGATATGCAATCCATACTGAAAGCTGTATTCCTTGATCTTCTGCAACAAGCACTCCAAGTCCTCCTCACTTTCAGCAAGCAAGGGTATATAATTTGCAAAATGCAAGTTATTGGTGAATCATCCTCCAATCTTGATACCACATTCTTTTTCATAAAGTCCAGCTTATTGAATAAATTGCTCAGAAAACAGATTGAATAGGTATGGAGAGAGACTACAACCCCGAGGCACTCCCCTCTTAGTTTAAAACCACATAGTGTCTGACATTGAGAATAGGAGTCCTAGAGCACTTTATTGTGCTCCTGTGAAACCTATACCTAGACTAAGAGGCTGTTGTGCGAATAGAGCATGGTTTAAAATAAAGAAGGAATGTGCCATGTTGTATTATTTCTCCATAACATAATCTGTAGGCTGAACAAATTATCTGAGAAGATGAACTTGATGCGGATGAATGTGGCATTAGGAGGACTGACTGGAGGGAGACTCATCAATAAGCTTGCATTATGCAGATAACACAACCTTGCTTGCTGAAAATGAGAAGGAGTTGAAGTACTTATTGCAGAAGATGAAGGAATGCAGCCTTTGGTATGAATTGCAATTCAATGTCAAGAAATCAAAGATTGTTATCCTTGAACCTATAGGCAACATCATGGTGGATGGAGATGAGATTGAAATTGTCAACAGCTATACTCAGGTTTCACTCTGGAGCTTACTGGTCTTTGGTCTTTTACTAAAGATATTTCCAGGGTTGTAACCATTATGAGTTAAACGAAATTGTCAACAGCTACATCTTGCTTGGATCCACAATTAACACCCTTGGTACAAGCAGTCAGGAAACAAGGAGACTCATTGCACTGGGAAAATCTGCAGATAGGGACTTCCCCAAATTATTGAAGAGTAATAATATCAGTTTGAAGATTAAAGTGTGTCTGAGTAAGGTCATCGTCATTCTTTCTTTCACTTGCTATACACCTGATAGTTAGACAGTGAATACAAATGACAGAAGAAGGATTGATTTCTTTGAGCTGTAGTATTGGAGAAGAGCCCTGAACATCCAATGGATGGCCTAAAGAACAAACAGATATGTCTTGGAGAGGGTGCAGCTGGAGTGCTCTTTGGAGGCAAGAATGATGAGGCTACCTCACATACTCTGGGCATGTTGCTAGAAGGGGCTATTCCTTGGAGAGTGGCATGATACTGGGAAGAGTGGATAATTAGTGAAGAAAGGAAGACCCTTGACCAGGTGCATTGACAAGGTGTCTGCTGTAATGGGCTCTTGTGGTTCATAAAGTGTGCAGATAGAATAGGGTTCGGCTCTTTTATTCATGGGGTGTTATGAGTCGTACTTATCTCTATGGCATCTAACAACAACAAGTATTCCCTTGCACTGTGCACATAATAGCCTCTTGGTCTAGGGATAGGTTTTGCATGAGCACAATTTAAGTGCTCTGGGATTCCAGTTTTTCTCAAGGTTAGCTATAACTGGTTATGATCAACACAGTTAAATGCCTTTGCATAGTCAGTAAAGCACAAATAGAAATTCTTCTGGTATTCTTCACTTATAATATATACATATGTATATACACAAATGTTATATACATATAAACATTCAACCACAGAAGAGTCTTTATTATCAAATGCTTATATGCATTTTAGGTGAAAGTTTACACGGAAAATTAGCCTCCTATTTAATAATTTTTGAGCTGCTAACTCCAAGACATGTAGTTTGAAATCACAAGCTGCCCCATGGGAGAAAGTTGGAAAATCTGCTTATGACATTTAATGCCTCTGAAAAGCTGCTGGAGGGTCAGCTATGAGTCCAGTTGACATTGGTTAAGTTCTATAGCTTTTAAACTTTCTCATTATGTCCATACCTGTTGCTACATCTTTATTAACCTGACTTCTTTGTCTTTTGCTTTTTTATTTTTTCATTAGAGTAGGTGTTGCCTACTTGATCTCATATAGATGAAGAGTTTTTACTAGAGCTCCTTATACAACTACATGAGCTATATATCCATCCAAAGAGCTAGGGATCTCTGGTGGCCTAGTGCTAAGAAGTTGTGCTGCAATTGCAAAGGCATCAAATCACCAGCTGCTTTGTGGTGGATTCTGACACATCAATGAACCAATTGTTGTTATGTGCCATTAAATTAACTACAACTCAGAGACCCTAGGTACCCTATGTTGAGCCAATCTCACTAGCTTGACATACCTTCCCCATTGCCACAGTCACTGTATCAATCCATCTCATACAGGGTGTTCCTCTCCTGCGCTGACCCTCCGCCCTCCAGGGACTGGTCCCTCCTGGAAACATACCGAAAGATTCAAGAAGGAGTTTCAAAATCCTTGCCATCAAGGAGAAACCTGTCTTCACCCTCCCCAGGACAGATCTGTTTGTTCTCTTGGCAGTTCATGACATGCTCAATACTCTTCTACAGCACCACAAACCATAACCATCAATTCTTCTGTTATCCTTAGTCATTGTCCAGCTCTCAGATATATAGCAAACAATTGAGAAAACCGTGGTCTGGATCAGGTACACTCTAGAGTCTAGACTGAGATCGTTGCTCTTTAGCACTCTGGAGAGATTGTTAACTATAGATTTTCCTAAAGCAACTGGTCTTTTGATTTCCTGACTGCAGGTGCTAAGAGTGTTGATTGTGGATTTAATCAACTTGAAATTGTTAACAGCCTCAATCTCTTCTCCATCTATCATGATGCTGCTAATTGGCCCAATGGTGAGAATCTGTTTTCTTGATGTTCAAATGAATCCATATGGAAGACTGTAGACATTGACTTTCTGCAGTAAACATCTCAAGTCCTCAAATTAGACAAGCAAGTTTATGTCATCTGCATATTGCAGATTGTTGATGAGTCAACAATCCTGATGCACATTCTTCTTCGTAAAGTCCATCCTCCTGAATGATCTGTTCTGTAGGTAGATTGAAAAGATTTGAAGAAATGACACATCAATTATTCACTCTTTTCTTGGTTTTGAACAATGCAGTGTTTTCTTGCTCTATTTCTATGACATAGAGCTTCCGGGTTTAATTATAGTTTTCATGTGATCACAATCAAGTGTTCTGTAAGTGTTCAAGTTTAACCACAGTTTATTGTGATCTATACAGTCAAATGCCTTTGTATAATAGATAAAACACAAATAGACATTCTTCTGGTATTCCCTTTGTTTTGGCTTCTCCACATTTTAACACAATATTCAGTCTTTTTTGACATTCAACTCAGTCTTTTTTCCTCCTCTGTCTTCGTAATTTCTTGTTTCTTCACATGGATGATATTCCTTGATGTCATCCACACCTCATCTAGTTTTCATTCATTCATTCGGTGTTCAAGGTCTCTAATCTGTTCCTAAAATGGTTTTAAAATTCAAGTGTGATAGATTCAACATCGTATTTTGGTTCTTATGGATTTGTTTTAACTTTCTTTATCTTCAATTTAAACTTACATATTAGGAGTTGATGGACCATTTATTTCACAGCCAGCACCTGACCTAGTTTTCACAAGGATATTGAGCTTCTCCAATGATTCTTTCTACAGATATAATCAATCTGATTTCTCTGTTGTCTATCAGGTGAGGTCCATGTGTATATGCTGCAGTTTGTGTTTTTTATAAAAACTCCAAACAATGAATGTCATTGTTTGTACAAAATTCTATCTCTTTATCTCCAGCCTCATTTCTGTCACCATGTCTATATTTTCCAACTACTGATCCTTCCCTGTATCCAACATTCGCATTCCAGTACCCATTATGATTAATAAATCTTGGTTTCACGTTTAATTTATTTCAGACTGTAAATTGGGTAGAATTTTCCTCCTGTTTGGCTCTAATTATTGGTGCATATATTTGAATGATAGTGATATGAACAAGGATTCACTGTATGCATATGCATATTATCCTGTCATTCACAACACTGCATTTCAGGATTGATTTAGAAAGGGTCTTTTTGATTATTAACGGGACTCCAATTTTGTTCATCTTTTCGTTCCCTGCGTAGTAGATTGGAGGTTCAGCTAGTAGATTGGGTCAGTTCTGACTCAACATAACAAGGACAGTCTGTGTATATTTCCAATTTATGAAAGGAATAAAGAAATTTATCTTCTAGGAATTAGAATTAACACCCAATAGATTTTTATTTCATTCAGCTGCCATCCTTTTCCAAATAGTAGGAGATAGATTGTTTTCTTCCTTAACAGTAAAGTTGTTCTGTCCACTGGTATTGCTGAAATTTCCATTACAAAGTGAATTTTGCCCGTTAGTGTCGGTGTATATTGTTTTCCCCTGCAGAGTTCCTCACCTGGTCTACTTCCATCAACAGCAGTTAGTGAGTCTTGAATGCTTTGGTGTTTATATTAAACTGTGAGTTTCTGTCAAAGAAGCTGTGAATTCATTACCAGAAGGCTGTGTTTTCTCTGTAAAATTTTAGTTACCTGGTTTGGTCTCCAGTTTAACCAAAAACTTTTTATTTAGAATTGTTTTATATTTGCTATTTTATTGAACTCTTCCTAAGTACCATATTAAAACATGATAAAGTTTATCAATTCTTTTTCCAAATTTTCTATAAGTTTATTTACAAAATTTGAATATGTTGTTTTCAAGAACAAATTCTTTCCATTTCTCTCATCCCCCATTAAATTGTACAAACCCATGTTTAATCACCCCTTCCCCCTGCACATCCTCATACCTCTACTTCCAACCTCTCCCACCCCTCTTGGATCCTTATACTCATTCTACAATAATGGTTTTATACAATATTTATCCTTGTAGGATGACTCAGCTATTTCACTACTTGTAATATACCCTGAGAAAACAAGAACTGAGGCACAAACTGAGATTTGTACACCGGTGTTCATAGCAGCATTATTCACCATTTCAAGAACATGGTAACAGCCCAAATGTCCAACCACAAACAAATGGATTGAGTAATGATGGTACATTCACACAACAGAATACTATGCAACATGCAGGAGCAATGATTTTGTAAATTCTTACCTAATTTGGGAGAGACTAAAGTATTTAATTCATGAACAACAACAAAAAGTTTACTGTAATTCTTTGTCTTTTTATTTTACAAAGTCTTTCCCAAACCTGATATATTCATTCTCTCAAGTCCTTTATTTTAGGCATGTTTGTTTCTAAACCAAATTATTTCTCAAGTTTTAGATAAGTATTGATGATCATTTTAGTATCAACCCTCTTTACTAACATATCAAATTAATTTTGGATCAATGCCATACAGTAATATTAGAGTGAACATTATGACTAAAGTATCTCTCTGAGAATTCTCTTTCAGCTTTGCCTGTTTTCTATGGTAGGAACGAATCTATTATTGTCATACCATCTTTGTCTTTCTAAGCCTTGGCTTCCCCAGGTACTCAGTAAGAAATCATATGAAGGGCCCCCTTAGCATTGTATAGACTAATGACAAAAATTAGTGGATTAATGTTTGGAAAGTGTTTGTGAATTCTCTCAAGAAAGCTATTATGTAACTAGCGAGCACTATTATTATTTTGCTATTTCTGCTTCCTTATTTTTCATCTCTCAAAGTCATTTGGGTCATTTACTATGGAATTTTCTGATTTCTTGACAATTTTTTAATGGCTTTTTGGAGAGCCTTTTGAGGGCTGTTTAATCCCCTTGTTGATGATCCATCTGCTTGTGAAGCTCATGCTTTTTTTCCTCAACGCATTAATATTCAGAATTTAAAAAAAAATAGTTGTAGCTATTCAGTACCTAGATGAAATTGCTTATCTTTCGAAGGAGAAATTTATGATCTTGCTTTTCAAATTGCAGTTTCATTTTCTTATATATTTGTATGTGTGTATGTGGGGTGGTGGAAAAGGATATTATGACTACCAGTGATTAATGATACTATTTGGATAAAATGTAATCAAGGCATCATCCCCAAACTATTCTGTGAAACTACCCAAATGGCTCCTGTGTAAAGTCTGACCACCTTTGTACCCTCTAGCTCAGAGTCAAATATGAACAGGTTAATTCTTTGAGTATGAAGCATGTGCTATAAATTCCCATTCATCTGTTATCAAAAGGTATATTTTCTGGGAAAACTA
Organism: Elephantulus edwardii; assembly: GCF_000299155.1. Lineage (NCBI taxonomy): Eukaryota > Metazoa > Chordata > Mammalia > Macroscelidea > Macroscelididae > Elephantulus > Elephantulus edwardii. The sequence goes on from NW_006399770.1 coordinate 10,531,357, forward strand.
CAAAGGATGTAAAAAGATAAATGGTTTCCAAAGGCTCAAAGGTGCAGCACTGTGGTGCAGCAGGTGGCATGTAAAATATTTTGAGAGCAGTGGAACTATTGAGCTGAATGCTAGAAGATAGCTCTCTGGTTCTATGTTTCAGTCATAATGCAGCATTGTACAGCACAGAGTGAACCTTGGGATTTAGTTAGCAAGAATGTATCCATATTGGATCATGAGTTATAACATGTATAACTACTGATGCAATATGCTAATAATAAGAGAAACAGGAAGTAAAGGACATAGTCACAAACTTTCTGTCCAATATTCCTATACATGTGAAACTGCTTAAAACTAGATTGTATTTAAAATGATCCATATTCCTCAATAAAAAAGAAGGGGAAAATAATCAATATTCTCCCATAATTCCCACAATTTCTATTGTTGAACAGTGGAAAGAAACAACATATTTTGTGTGTTTTATCCTTTAAAAATCATTTTTATATTCTAAGATCTTGTGAACTGGAGCTGCATCAAAGGCTGGTTTTTTCACAGAGTCTTATCATAGATGTTCAAGACAAAGGGAATGATAAAACTGGTGCTTAGGCGTATACCACCAATGGGTGACAAATGATGTCTATAAAATTTTTTAAGTTTTTACTCTTTGTTTATTTCCACATGTTGTTATTGTTGTTATGTGCCGTCAAGTCGCTTGCAACACATGGCGACCCTATGTACAAGAGTCCTAATCCCTGCTCTATCCTGAGTCAACCTCACTGTCTCTGACACACTTACCCCCACTACCCCAATCACAGAATCGATCCATCTCATCAAGGGTCTTCCTCTCCTGTGCCATCCCTCCACTCTCCCAAACATGATGTCCCTCTCCAAGGACCAGTCCCTCCTTGCAACACGCCTAAAGTATGTCAGACGAAGCTTCAGAACCCTTGACTCCGAGAAGCAGCTTGGTTTCACCCTCTCTAGGACAAACCTGTTTGTTCTCCTAGCAGTCTGTGGTATATTCAACACTCTTCTCCAACACCACACAACTCAAAGGCATCAAGTCTCTTTCGATCATCCCTTACCACTGTCCAACTCTCTGATGCATGGCACATAATTGCAAAAACTATAGCCCCAGATCAGTGCACCTTAGTCTCCAGCCTGATGTCACTGTTCTTCAGTACTCTGGAGAGGTTCCTGACAGCTGACTTTCCCAAATCTCTTGATTTCCTTCCTGGCTGATGATACCAGAGTGTTGATTGTGGAGCCAAGCAAACTAAAACTGTTAACTACCTCAATCTCTTCACTATCCATACTGATGCTGCCAATTGGCCCAGTGGTGTGAATCTTTGTTTTCTTAATGTTTATCTTCAATCCATATTGAAAGCTGCAGTCCTTGACCCTCTGCAGCAATTGCTTCAGGTCCTCCTCAGTTTCAGCAAGCAGGGTTGTGTTATCTGCATAACGCAGGCTGTTGATGAATCTTCCACCAATCCTGATGCCACATTCTTTCTTGTACAGCCCATTGTCCCAGATGATCTGTTCTGCATGCAGATTGAAAAGGTATGGAGACAGAATATATCCCTGGCAGACCCACTTCCTGATTTTGAACCCTGTAGTGTATCCTTGCTCTGTTCTGATGACTGCCTCCTGGTCCAAGTATAGGTTTCACATAAGCACCATCAAATGTTCTCAACCATTCCCAATCTTCTCAGAGTCTGCCATAGTATTAAAAGAAGATGGAAGGCTCTTGTTCATATGCTGTTTCATGAAATTCCTTTTGGTACTATGACTCTGAATACTCTTTCCATCTTCTTTTAATGCTTCCTGGATCATTGAGTATCCTGCCCAAAGTATTCTTAAATACTGCAACTCGAGGCTTGATTTTATTCTTCAGATCCCAGAGCTTAAGAAATGCTGAGCAGGTTTGGCACTTTTGATTTTCTGTCTCCAGCTCTTTGCACATTTTATTGTAATGCTTTTTCTTCTCACACTGACCCTTGAAATCTTTTCTTCAACCCCTTAATATCTTTATTTTTTTCCTTTGCTTTGGCTTCTCAATGCTCTAGTGCAATATTCAGAGTCTCTTCTGACGTCCATCTTCCTCCTCTATAATATCCTTTTGCCCTCTTCCTGGATGATATTCTTGATATACTCACACAGCTCATCTGATCTTTGCTCATTAGTGTACAAGGCCTCAAAGTGTTCCTGAGATAGTTTTGAAATTCAGGTGGGATAGATTCAAGGTCATATTTTGGTTCCCATGGAGTAGTAGCTTCTTATTTTGATAATAAGAAATTACCCTATATTTATATTAACTGTATTTTAGGGTTTGGTTTTTTGAATCCTTTGGCTTATAGAAATTCAGTTCACAAATAAGGATACACACACACATCCGTTAGTGAAAGTGTAAGGACCTCTTGTGTCAAAGCCCATAGATAATTGTACTTGTAACCCAAGGACCATGTTTCTCTGATAGTTTGGAATCATCAGCCTCTCCATGGGAGGAAGATGTGCCATTTCCTGTGTCCTTTACAGCCTTGAATACCCACTGGAGCATCAGCTATGGGTCATTTGCCATGTAATGTCAACAAGAGGATAGAGTAGATAAAATAATAACTTACCTGGGACTTTCATTATTAAGTAGGTAGACAGCTAGGTGAAAGACAGTGGTGGGACTTTACATGAGTGATCTTGTTGTCACTCTGCACATTAATGAGCATCACTACTGAAGGAGAGATGGGCCGGTGTGAGCCTTCTTGGGGGCAGCAGTATTGATGTAGTGCTTTTGCCACGAAAAAAAAAAGTTGAATGTTTTAAAATAAACCACATGCACGACCTTAATAGGGATAAAGAAGAAGTGATGCATTTAAATTGTGGCACTGAAAGAATGTGAAATATTCCAAAAGCTACCAAAAGAATTAGCAGATACATCTTGAGGGAAGTAGAACCAGAGTGCTCCTTAGTATCAAGGATGCTAAAATTCATCTCACCTACTTTGGACTTATTTTTCACATGGAACCAATCCCCGGAGAGACGCATCATGCTGGAAGTTAAAGGGTTAGCAAAGGAGAAGACCTGGATTGACATTGACCACCACAATCAATGGACTTGCTCATGACAGAAATCAGGGGGATGACATGATATAGGGTTGTTTTGAGTTGTAATCAAATCAATGGCACCTAAAAACAACAAAAACAATGTGGGGGGGGGGAAGTGAAAAATAAAAATAGAAGCTTAAATTGCATCATGAATATATAGATAAATCCAGAACATGAGCTGTTTTGCTGGACAAATAGTTCCATTTTTGTAATAAAGCAATGATACTGGGAAGACTGTCAGGTGAAGCAAGATACTACCTTTTTTTAATTTATACTGGTTTATTTGTAATATTAGAATACATTATTTTTTACACTTGATCTTCACCATTTCCTTCAATCCCTGCCCCCAACCCATCAAATTATGCAACCTTATGATTAATTGCCCCCCTATCCTCACTCCTCTGCTCCCATCCTCCCCACCTCTTGGATCTTCAGTCTAATTCTCCAATAATGGTCTTACACAGTATTTGTCCTTATGGGACTGAGTTAGTTCACTTAGCATAATGCTTTCCAGTCTCTCCCAACCAAGTTAGCTAGAAATTTACAAAGTCAGTGCTCCTGAAAAGTAAAAATAAAAATGGAAAACTAAAAAGGGCATCATGAAAATACAGATGAAAATTGGGAAATAGAGGGGAAACTGGCTAATGGAAGATAAAAAGGCAATTTTTTGAGACAATTAGTGATGTTTCATTTGGATAATAGACTAGATGCTGAGTATGAGTTATGAATAATTGGGTGGTGTGTGTTTTAACAGTATCATTGTTTAGGAAAGTGCTTATGTTGTTTAAAAGACAATGAGGTATGTAAGAGGAAAAAAGACATGAGACCTGGGATTTAAAATATTTCCGTGAATAAAAAAAATTAATAGCCACATCAACTGGAACAAAATCTTGACTATTATGCAGAAAATCATTATATTTTTGTCTTCTGTGAATGTTGGAAATTTTTCAGGACAAAATAATTTCAAAGTGAGTAACAGGACATGCACTTAAGAAAGCACTTCAGATTTCATGCTTTTTCATATAGCTATTATATTAGTGAATTCTAAGACATTACTTGTAATTATTTTCTTGAGAAAATGTGGCTTGGAATGAATATGAATTTCTTTTCCCCCCTAACTCCCTTCTTGGGATCATCTGAATCATGGAATAGTTTTTGCTTATTTGTTTTTCAAACCACACATTTATTTGAAAACATCTTAATATAAAACAGGATGTACTGCCTTTGAAATTATAGACTAACAAACACTTGCTTGTCTTCCACTTACTTCTTTCCGTACTGTCAAAGATTTCAGCTTCTGCCTCTCCTTACAATTTCCAAACTCTGGTCTTTGTCCTACAGTATTTCCAAGACTATAAATATATATAAGAGCGAGTAGCCACACCTTTCTTCCATAGAGTGCTTGGTGGATTTGAATCACTGAACTGTTTGATCTATATAGCCTGAAGCTTAGACACTCTGCCATAAGGGCTACTTTGTTAAGGACTACTTTATTTTTTTATTAATTGTAATGAAAGTTTACCGAGACTTTGAACTTCCATTCATTCATTGTGGTACTTTTCTCCCTGCCCAACCTCCTTCCCCTCCCCCCTTCCCCCGCCAGCCCGTTTTGCTCTTCTCTTTGAAAAGTAAAAAAATCTCTTTCATTGTTTTACAATCCCTCCCTCCCATGTCTACTCCACTATGCAGCCTTCATTCTGGACTCCTTTCATATTAATAATACCTAATCATATATCCCTTTTAAACATGTGCTTGTTGGCCATCTGAATGCCTTCTTTGGTGAAGTGTCTGTTCATACCATGTGCCCATTTTTCAACTGGATTCTTTATCTTATTGTGGTGCTCGAGCATTTTATAAATTCTGGATATAAGTCCGTTATCTGATATGCCATTACCAAATACTATTTCCCGGTCTGTGGCTTCCTTTTTTATCCTATTGGGAGAAGTTTTTGCATGTAATTTGATATTTTTATTTGATTCTTTGAAGGCCCAATTCATCTATTTTATCCTCTCTGCTACTTTTTAATGAATATAACTGTTAGCAACATTAACTAAAGTGTGTTGGAGATGGTGATGTTGGCTAACTATAGGGCAAGGTTCAGAGGTATTTTTCATAGAGTTGCTATGAGTCATAATGGACTCAATAGCATATAACGGAGCTTTGGTGCCATACGCAGTGGACAGTTGTGCTGCTAAATGAGTCCACCAGCAGCTCCACAAGAGAAATATGAGTTATCTCCTCCAGTGTGATTTATAGTCTCCGCGTTCTGCAGCTTCATGTATGAATCAGTTTCCCTTCACGGGCAATGAGAATGAGTGTGAGTGACTTGGAAGTATGGGAGTTCTGACCAGTGGGATTTTCTACAATGAGAAATATTTTTATTTCTTCTTGGGTTTTATTTCTCCTTGGAGGTACCAGGGTATTGAATTTTTTAATTCTATGTAGAAGCTCTAGAATTTAGCCATCCCACATAATTAAGAACTTGCTTCCAAAATGATTTTCTCTTAAATGTTAAAAGCTGTGTCATGTGACAATTGAGATCCTGTGTCAGTTTGGTTGGCCCATTGCTCTCAGTAGTAGGGCATTTATGTACTTTTGTAACCACTGCATTATGTGATTGCTTGTGATCAAACAATAAAGAGAGTGTTTTTAGGGGTGTAGGCTGAATCCATTACTCATAAGGACGGTCCAACAAAGCGCTCTCTTGTTCTGAATTCAACACCAGGCTGGTTATCATCTGACCTTCAGTTATTGAGATCTGTAGCCTATTAACCTGCCATCTTACCTAACTATTTGCAGTCATCAGCCTCTGTGGTCTATGAGCCAGCAGTTTGCTGTCTTACTTGCTGATCTTGGATTCTTCAGCCGCTTCAGATAATAACTCAGGAGCAACCAGCCTGCTGCCTGACACGTAAGCCTGCAACCTACCAACACTTACAGCTATGTGAGCCATTTCTTTAAGATAAACTTTTCTCTTTACACACACACACACACACACACACCTTCCCCCAGCAGACTTCCCTAATTGTGCTTCTATAGAGAACCTTCTATGATGGGAGAGGAATGCATTTCCGTTGCTTCTATTCCACTGTCGTCATCTTCCTTAGCTTCCATGTTTTGCCATTCGCTAGAGCATGGCTTTATGACTCCTACTTTCCAATGAACTTCCCAAACCCTCTTTTCTGTTTACTGCTTATTGTAGTATTATATTACCAGAGAATGGAGAGTGAACACCATATTCTTCCTCTTGCTATTCTATGTTATGTACATATCAAAGGCAACTTTCCCTGAAGCTGTGTCTGGTATCAGGGGACCACCCTTTGTAGGGTATCTCTTTGCAGAGTCAAAGATCTAAGCCCAATGCCTGTTCACAGACTATTTCCATTGCTGCTAAATCCCTACAGGGAAATGTTAGAGAAATCTTGAAATCTATGGGCCATCTCTTAAAGCTGGCAGCTTCCCAACCCTCCTGGCTTGTTTCTATTATCCACAAATGTACTTCATCTCTCTGAAATGCAAGCAGGCGTCTTCTCCCTGGAGCAGGAACTTCCATGATGTCTCCCTTTTAGAATAGCAAGTCTTAGCTTTGCACAGTGGCAATATCGTAGCCAGTGAGGTTTATCCGAGGCACAATTATTGATAAAAGAATAGCAGGTCTTCTGTTTACCTGAGAAATTAATTTACATTTATGTGAGCTGAGTGAAAACACAAAAATCCACAAACTTTGAGATGTGTGATAATGACTCTCTAAGTCAATTGGTATTTCAAAGAAGTTCACAACTTCTAGGTGTTCTTTTGTTTTACAAGTCATAAAGAGTAACATAGAGGTTGCTAAAGAGAGAATTCTAAGCCAAAGTATTTTAGTGAAGGGTCATAGAAATTATTAAGGAGCCAGCATAAAGTGCTTCTTGCCTCACTTTCAAGGTCCTGCAAAGATAACTGAAGGTTTTCTTCAATTATAAACTAAGGGAGATGTTTTCAGAATTTGGTAGAAAAGGTGAAAAGGCATATAGAAGAAATAAAAATAGGTTTAAAACAGTGTGAGGATAAATGGAGGATGTGTTGTGGAGAAAAAAAATTGTATTCAGTGTCTCCACTAGTAGGGAGGTCAGGTGGAGAAGCAGCAATTTGTCTCGAGTACAGATACTAGTAAGGGAGTCCAGTAGGTTAAGCATTTGGTACTCAGCAGGGGAACCACTGCAAACCTCATTTTCAAACTAGGACCAGGATCTGCATAGATGACCATACAGAGACTTAGACAAATTTTCTTTAAAGAAACTCATCTTTGCCTTTGAACCTATCAAAAAAAGAGACAATCTTAGTAATAAATATCAAAAGATATGGCATTAAGACAAAGCATAAATATTGGATATAATACTATCAGTGCTCTCCTACTGATAAACAAGACATTGTTGCTTTGTATGTTAACTTCCGAAGTTAACATAACTTTATATTACTTACTATTTTATTTTGACAATAGTATTTACATTATATAACTTTTATATTATAATATATATATATAACTATGTCATATTCTCCAAAAATATAAACGTTTTTATTATAAAAGTAAAGAAAAGAACCTTCTAGTCAGGTTGACATCCTATTATGCATGGCATGACAAGTTTTGTCTTCTCTAGGGCGTGAAAAGAAAAAAATATATACATTCCTCACATTAGATTTCTGTTGCACAAATGGAGTCAGGAAAGTTATAAGAGATAAACCTAGTTTATTACTAAATGAGTTTCTTCTTACAACTCAGGCCAAGAATAGTCACCATGTTTTTGTTGTGTATAGCTCCATCAAATACAATGCATAGAATACTATTAACAAAACAACCAAACAAGTTATTGAATTAATTCTAGTTCATAGTAAATCTATAGGACAGAGTAGAATTCTTTATGTGAGTATTCTAGACTCTAATTTTTATAGGAGAAGTTAGTCACTTTTCCCCTCAAGAGGGCCAGTAAGCTCGAACTGCTAATCTTCCAGTTAGCAGCCAAATACGTAACATAGCACTACCAGGAATCCTTTTCATATTTACAGTTGCAATAGTCTACTTTGGAATTTTCTGCATTCCTTTTTTTTGACACAATTTGCTAATTAGAGATTTTGTCAATTGCTTATAAACTGCTGTAAGAGATTCTTGTTTCCAATGAGACAAGGAGAAGGTAATGTCAGTTATCAGTTGCTATCTAATTAAGTCTAACTCATGACAATGGCAAGCCTTGTGAAATTCAGGAAAGACTTGTGTCCTTGGAGTTATATTGCCAGGCCTTTCTTCTGAGCTTCCTCTGAGTAGAATCACATTTAAAATCTTCCCATCAGCAGCCAGATGTGTTAATTCTACCAGCTAGAGACTCCTGTGTGAGCAATGGTAACTGTGAAATAAAATCTGAAGAAAAGAAATATAGGTTATAGAGAAATAACTGGTAAGGAAGGACCTTAAGACACCTGAGACTTTTGGACTGATGTTCTACCATGACCCTTGAGGAAGAGAATTCTAAACAGAAGGCATGAGAAATAGTGATGATGATAATGCCTGGATTAAAGCCTTGGTTCTGCCACTATTAGATCTATAAATTAGGACAACTTATTTACTTCCAAGAATTCATTTTTTATCTATACTATGAAAATAATAATAATAGGCTTTTAATTAAGGTTTCTGACTGTGTGGATCACAATAAACTGTGGCTGACTCTGAGAAGAATGGGAATCCCAGAACACTTGATGGTGTTAATGTAAAACTTATACTTGGACCAGGAGGGAGTCATCAGAACAGAGCAAGAAAACACTGCAAGGTTCAAAATTGGGAAGGATGCATGCCAGGGATGTGTCCTATCTCCACTCCTTTTCACTCTCTGCAAAACAGATCGTCAGAGAGGCTGAGCTATATAAGGAGAAATGTGGCATCAAGATTAGAGGAAGACTCATCAATAACCTACATTATGAAGATAATACAACCCTGCTTGCTGAAACTGAGGAGGACCTGAAACGCTTGCTGCAGAGGGTCAAGGACTGCAGCCTCCGATATGGATTGAGGCTCAACAACAAGAAAACAAAAATTCTCACCACTGGGCCAACTAGCAGCACCATGATGGAGAAAAGTTTGAGACTGTTAATAGCTTCAGTTTGCGTGACTCCACAATCAACACTCTTAGTAGAAGCCAGGAAACCAAAAGGCAAATTTCATTGGAAAAGCCTGCTGTCAAGGACCTCTTCAGAGTACTGAGGAGCAATGATGTCAGTCTGGAGACTAAGGTGTGCCTGATCCAGGCCATAATCTTTTAAATTACTTGCTATGCATTAGAAAGCTGGACAATGACTAGAAAAAAATGGAGAATTGATGCCTTTGAGCTGTCATGCTGGAGAAGAGTACTGAATATACCATGGACTGCTAGGAGAACAAAAAGATTCACCATGGAGAGGGTGAAACTAGGGTGCTTCTTGGAGGCAAGGATTCTAAAGCTCTTTCTGGCATACTTTGGACATGTTGCAAGGAGGGATCAGCCCTTGGAGACGGATGTCATGCTTAGTAGGGTAGAGGGACAATGCAAGAGAAGAAGACGCTCGGTGAGATGGATTGATTCAGTGACTGGTGTAATGTGGGTAGGTGTGTCAGAAACAATAAGGTTGGCTCAGGATAGAACACACAGTTCAAAGCTGTTGTACATGGGGTCACAATGATGATACATAATAATAACAAAAACAGTGAGGAATAAATGGGTTAATGTTTTAAACTCTTAATATTTTTCTTAACATATAATATGGATTTGATAGATGTGAACATGAAAAGTGTTATAATCCATGTTGATCATCTCCAATCAAGTTCCTAAACAACATGCTTCTGGAAACTCTATGAACTTTTATAAATGACAATAGTTATAGAAAAGCTTCAGGACTTTTGTGCATAGGGTTGCTATGAGTCATGCTCAACTCAATGGCAATCAACAACAACAATAACACAGTTTTATTTTATCCCTTTATAAATTAATGTTCTATTAGAATTTCTTAATCACACAGCTTAAGTTAGGCATAAATTGTGGAATTTATACAAAAATATGGAAATCATTCAGATATATGCACCAACAACCAGAGCCAAAGAAGAAGAAATAGATGATTTCT
>NW_006399770.1:10543834-10560526 GCF_000299155.1 Elephantulus edwardii
AATTACTTTTGTACTAGAGGAACAGTGTGATAGTGATCGTTTCAAATTAGACCTCAAAGGGAGGTGGCCTAGTGGCAAGAAGCTGCACTGCAATCCGGAAGGCACACTGTTTGAATTCACCAGGTGCTCCTTTGAAGAAGGAGGGGCAATCTCCTCCTGTGCTAGTTGGATCCGATGTGATGGTAAACAAGATGAAGAAAACAAAACAAAACAAAACAACCCAATAGATGCGGAGTTGGGATCCTCAAATTAAAACTCTGCTTCTGAAGCTGAAACAAGTGTGGTGGAGGAGTACTTTTTGGGAGAATACCTTTTCACAAATCATTGTGTTTTGGCGATATTAGTTGTATTTGTGGTGTCCGTGTCCATGAATAAGTTCTCAGGATTCTAAATGTCACTGTAAGTGAACTCTAATGTACCATCTGATCATTCATTATCAGTGACCAGTGGCTGAGTAATACAATGGCTGGCCACCTGTCCAGCACCCAGCCAGATTCTCGTCCTCAAGAACTGCAACTCAGAAACAGAAACATTTGCCAGTCTCTTTTTAGATCCTTAGCTTAATGATCAGATAACATTGGGAACAGTACTGAGATAATAGCTTTACAAAAGCACATGCAATTTGAAATTATAAGGAATTTCTTTATGAAAACCCTCTGTGCTGATCTATCCAAGTTCATTTTCATGAGTTAACTCTATTCCTTGCAACGGAATATATTCAGATAAGAATACTTGCTATGAATTGGAGGTAAGAAGACAAAGAAAAGTCTTAATGGAAACAACTAAGAATATGGGCTTAATAAAAGAGCAATTATACCATGAAGAAAGTGGAAAAACTGCCAAAGACTAATGGTTATGATTTATACTTATATAAATTATAATTATTTATCATAGCAATTTCATATTTATTATCAGTTTTATTGAAATTAATAGCTATTACCAGCTCTTTCCCCGCAAAATTAATGAACAGTGTATGATCTTTTCAATTGTTTTTACACAATACCAAAAGACTCATAAAATTCTATAAACATCTTTTAAGAAGCTATTTTTCACCAAATAGAATTTTAAAAATTCACATGTATTCAACCCAAACACAAAAAGGAAAGATTTACAGGGCTTCAGAAAGACTTACACAAAATGGGGCAGATGCTTACATATATTTGCGTGCATTTTTAAATGAATGCACCTTGTTGTACTCCATCTGTTTGATACTTTAAACTCTTTTTGGAAATGACATCTCAAAGACTTGAGGAGCTTTACATGCACAATAATACATCTTCAGGCTCGTTTCAAAGGGAAATAAAAGCATAGTTGCCTATGCAGTACAGCTGAAATGTTTCTTTTATTAAGATTAAAACATTTTATGGAATAACATCATAATGCATTTAGGATCATTTTTCTTGTTTCCTTGGGTTCTGTCTTTCTCTATGTCTGTGGATATAAAAATGTCATATTATATTTTAAAACTGCAAGCATCAGAGGAGAAAATAGCAATGATTTGTGCTTTAGTGCACAAAGTCCAACAAAGCTTGATGAACTTCTTCTACTAGAGTAATTAAATATTCAGTTTAAATACAGACCAGGTGAAAAGAATATGGTTATTCTTTTTAAATATCCTATAATTACACCTCAGGAGTTCAACCTTGATCTATGTTTCTACTCACCAAAAAAGGCATGGTAGTCAGTAAACAAGGTAGTCTCATTTGAATTCTAGTCATTTAATGTTCATCTAGTAAAATTCATTCATCACTACTTTCAGAAAGTGAGCATGTTAGGATTTTGTACACCATAAGTAAGTTAAATATCTTTGTGTAGCTCTCTTATGGAGACTACCAGGTGACTAAAAAGAAAATATTTTTCAGTTCTGAAACTGAGATATGGAGTAAAGGATTTGACTTTAGTGGTGTGTAATAAGCTAGAATTTAAACCTGAGAACTGAAAGTTTGAAAAATAGCACTCAGCCATCAAAATTACACTTTCCTTTACCAAGTCTTACAATACAGCACTCTGATTTTGCTTACTTAAAAAACAGACTATATTGGGTTAGCATTTTAAGTGGGACTCTAAATTAAGCTCTCTCTGTTAAATTTTTCTAGATTAGACTAAGATTGACGGACTCATTTTGTGTAAAAACTGCCAGTTTTGTGCTTCCTGGGAAGATTCTCCCATATTGAATTTCCTGCATAGAAAGCATGGACATCTGGAAAGAGAAGGATGCTCCCTCAGGAAAAATTCACAGATCATTCTTCATAATTCTATTTTAAATAGACTAGACATCAAACCAGCCCATTTGTTCATTGATTTATTCATTCATTTAATGAATATTTATTTAGGAAATGTCTCCTTTGTGTCAGATGCTTCTAGAATCTTCTTACATAGCATTGAATAAAACAAGTAAAATTATTTCTTGCCCACCTGGATCACATAGTCTCATTATAAATGGTAGACAATGCGTGTGTTATTGCAATATAATTATGAGTCAAAACTCGAATTGTTTGACACCAAGTCAGAGCTGACTTATAGCTGACCCCCAGTGGATTTATGAATCTTGTACATCATATAAGAGGACACTCCATATGAGCCAGCTATTCCACTACTAGGAATATATCCCAAGGAAATTAGAACTGAGACACAATTGGAGATTTGTACACCAACTTTCATAGCAGCATTTCTCAAGACCATGGAGACAGCCCAATTATCCAGCCACAACTGAACAGATTGAGAAATTGTGGTACATTCATAAATGGAATACTATGCAGCACTCAGGAGCAACAATTTCAAAAAGTATTGCGTAACTTGGAAAGAAGCTGGAGAGCGTTATGCTGAGTGAACTAACACAGTCTCATAAGAACAAATGCAGCATAAGACCATTATTGTAAAAATAGAAGGCTAACTCGTAAACATATATGGGAACTCAAGAGGGAGAGGGATGAGGATGAATAGGAGGAAAACCACAGGGTTGCACAGTTTGGTGGGTGGAGGGAAAAGGAAAAGGAAATGGGAAGGATCTGGGTGAAAAGACAGGATAATGATGGGCAAGGTCCAGTGGTGATATATTTTGTAAAACATAGGGCATGAAAATGATTGTATGAAGCATAATATGAATGAAGAATAGTATGAAACACAATGTATACAACCTTTGTAAGCAAACTAATTTTTTAAAAAACACAAACAAACAAACAAACAAACAAAAAGACAACATTTTCCATCCTTCTCCAATGGAATGGTTGGTGGATTTGAACTGCAGGAGAAATGAGACCTTTGGGTTGACAGTACAGCTCACTATTGATCACCCGAAAGATTTCGTGAACTCAGGAATAGGTTTGAGGCCTTGAATACTAGTAAACAAAGACCATATGATCTGTGTGAGGATATCAAGAATATCATCCGTGAAGAATGCAAAAGGTCATTACGAAAACAGAAGATAAAATGGGTGTCAGAAGAGACTCCGAACGTTGCAGTAGAGTGCCGAGAAGCCAAAGCAAAGGGTGGGGGGTGGGGGGGGAAGAAAGAAAGAAGTTAGGAACTGAATAGAAGATTTCAAAGGACAGCACGCGACGACAAAGCAAAGTATGAAAATGAAATGTTTAAAGACCTGGAGTCTCAAAACAAAAATGGCTGAACTCACTCTGAATGTCATAAACAGAAAGAACTAAAGAACAAATTCAGCCTTGCGTTCCAATATTCAAGGATGATATGGGCAGAATATTAAATGATCCAGGAAGCATTAAAAGAAGATGGAAGGTGTATACAGAGTCACTGTACCAAAGAGAAATGGCTGACACAGAAGAATTTCAAGAAACAACATATGATCAAGAGGAAATGGTGATGAAGGAAGAAGCTCAGGCTGCTCTGAAGGACTTGACAAAAAATTAAAGCCCCAGGAATGGATGGAATACCAACTGACATATTTAAATAAATAGATGCTGCCCTGGATATGCTCACCAGAATGTGCCAAGAAATCTGGAGGACTACCTGGCCAATTGACTGGAAGAGATCCATATTTATTCCCATTCCAAATAAAGGTGATCTAACAGAGTATCGAAATTATCATACAAGATCACTCATATCACAAGCAAGCAAAATCCTGCTGAAGATTATCCAGAAATGACTGGGACAGTACATTGACAGAGAACTACCAGAAATACAAGCTGGGTTTAGAAGAGGTTGTGGCACTAGACTCATTACTGCCAATGTCAGATGGATCTTGGAAGAAAGCAAAGAAAACCAGAGGAATATCTATCTGTTTCATTGACTATGCAAAGCCATTTAGCTGTGTGGATCACAAGAAATGGCGATTAACCTTGAGGAGAATGAGAATACCAGAACACTTGATTGTGTTTATGCAAATCCTATACTTGGACCAGCAAGCAGTCCTCAGAACAGAGCAGGGTTCAAAATCAGGGAGTGTATCGAGTATGCATCATGTCTCCATACCTTTTCCGTCTATGTGCAAAACAGTTAATTTGAGAGACTGGGCTTTATGAGAAGGAATTTGGCATCAGGATTGGAGGAAGACTCTTCAACAACCTACGTTATACAGATTACACAACCTTGCTTGCTAAAACTGAGGAGGACCAGAAGAACTTATTGCAGAAGGTCAAGCAAGGCATCCTTCAATATGGATTGAAGGTGAACATCAAGAAGACAAAGATTCTCACCACTAAGCCAATTGGAATCACCATGATGGATGGAGAAGAGATTGAGTTTATTAATAGTTACACCTTGCTCGGCTCTACAATCAACAAGCTTGGGACCAGCAGTAAAGAAATCAAAAGACAAATTGCATTAGGCAAATCTGCTGTTAGGGAACACTCTAGAGTACTTAGAAGCTATGATGTCAGCCTAGAGATTAAGATGCACCTGATCTAGTCCATTTTTTTTTTTAGGAATTACTTACTACTATGCATCAGAGAGCTGGACGATGACTAATAATGACAGAAGAAGAATAATTAACACTTTTGAGTTGAGGTGCTGGAGAAGAGTCTTGAACATATCGTGGACCACCAAGGAAACAAATAGGTCTGTCTTGGAGAGGGTGAAAGCAAATTTCTCCTGGGAGGCTAGGATTTAGGATTAGGCTGTCTCATGTACTTTGGGCATGTAGCCAGAAGGAACAGATCCTTGGAGAAAGATGTCTTGCTCAGAAAGGTAGAGGGACAGCGTAGGAGAGCAAGACCCTGGACGAGATAGATTGATACTGTAACTAGGGCAATTGGGGTAGGTGTGTTAGGGTCAGTGAGACTGGCTCAGGATAGGGCAGTGTTCAAAGTTGCTATACACAGGGTCGTTACGAGTTGCAGGTAACTTGACAGCACATAACAACAATTATATGAGAAATTAAAGCATTTGCTATAAGGGTAAAGTGATCCAGACAAAGATCAAGGCAGTAGGTTTTTAGCCTCTTCTAAGGAATTACAAAAAGGCCAATTTGGTTGAGTGGAGTGGTGAAGAACAAAATATTAGAAGTCCTCAAACCTTTTCTAAGGCTTAGGGTATTTGAGTAAATTAAATCAATTTAAATTTTTTAGAGGAATAATAACACAATTTGACTTCTATTTTAAAAAAGACTACCTGGGCTTCTGTGTTGATTATATTCTAATGCAAGGATAGGTTTTAAGTTGAGAAATCAGTTAGAATGCTACTCCAATAGTCAAGGCAGAGGAAATGGATATGGATAAGCCTGAATGTCATGCTATGAGGAAAGACTGGTTGGATTTTGAATATACAGACACATCTAATAGAAAAATCCCTCAAATAAGTATTTTCTATTAGAACATCTCTTGGTTTTAATGCCCACATTTCACAGTGCACACTACTTTTTCAATATATTTTTAAGACTATGCTAATATAGAAAGCATTAATATTTATGCCCTTAAAACCCTATACAACATTTTTTAACAAAATAATATGCAGAAGAGGTCCCCACTTGCAACCCAAAACAATTACTAGGGCATCAGAGCATATATAAATATTAGAATAACAACTAAATGTAAAAAAAAAGTGTATTTTAGAAGCTGCAGATGCTGAGAGTCATTACAGAGTCATATTTAGAAACAATGTAAACATTATCTTTAAACATGAGGATGATAGGGCAAGTAGCTTTGAATTTATAAACAGCCTATCCAAAGTCTTGTAACTCTGTTCAAAATTTAGTGAAAATGTAAGCTAGACCCTACTTTATATTTTTTCCAGACATGTTAAAATCTTTTTCAAGTTGTACTAATTAAAAAACCTCAATAAATACCTCAAATGCCAGAGAATCTCTATTAGTTACTATGAATGATAGTTTTCCTTGGATAGTTTTTCTTCAGCACGTAACCTTCTTCAGCAACTAAATAATAGCCTTATTATTCTTATTCCTGCCTTCCTTCTCAATGTTGGTCAGACTTCAAATTTCCTTCTCCCTTAGTAAGTAAGTTCACAATAGGGACTTTTGTGTTATTGTATAATTTAGCCTACATAATATTTGCAATAAATATTTTCCACACAATTCATAAAAAAAATATAATGACCATGCCTATCATACTTCAGCTACATTTTGGAAGTTGTGTTGGTATTTTCAATTACTCATTGTGTTTTGTTCTACTTAAAATCATGGGCTCCAGTACAGCTTTACTTGTTTGTTTGTTTGTTTGTTGTTGTTGTGGAGGGATTATGTTTATTATATTAGTTTATTAGATTATGATAAATTATTGTTTTATTATTTTAATGAAACTATTCTTTTATTCTTCGCTTTAATATTCCAACTCAACTGTTTCAGAACCCACTCATATACAACCCATCAGAGAATTTTTCAGAAGTTGTAAATCACACAGGAAGAGATTGCACATCTTGTTTGTTTTTGATGGAGAACACTTAATGCTCATGAATATGTGCTGATGTTAAGTAGAAGATCCCTGTTCCTTTGAAGATAGAGGCCATAGAAAAGAGAGATCAAGGATGATTTTATGGTATTTAATCTAGCCAGGTATGTTGTTGTTGTTGCTGTTGTTAAGTGCTGCCAAGTCAAGTGTGACTCATAGTAACCCTATGAACAACAAATCTGAACCTCATCCTATTCCGTGCCATGCTCACACTTCCTGACACATTAGAGCCCATTGTGGCAGTCATGTCAACATACCTGGTTGAGGGTCTTCCTCTCCTTTGCTGACACTCTACCCTTCCAAGCATCATGTCCTTCTCCAACAAAGGAATAGCACATTCTAGAAACATTTCTGCAATATGTGAGGTGAAGCCTCTCCATCTTTGCCTCCATAGAACTCTCAGGATGCACCCTCTCCAAGACATACTTGTTTTTTCTTTTTCCAGTCAGTGGGGTGTTCAGTGCTTTTCTCCAACACCAAAGCGCAAAGGCATCAGTTCTTCTTTTGTCATCCTTATTCATTGTCCAGATGCATAGCAAGTGATAAGAAAAGACTGTGGCCTGAATCAGATTCACCTTAGTCCTCAAGCTGACACAATTACTCCTCAGTTATTGGAGAGGTCCCTAACTGCAAACTTTCATAATGAAATATGTCTCCTACTTTCCTGACTGCTGGTTCCAAGGCTGTTAATTGTGGATCCAAGTAAGATGAAGCTGTTGAAAGTTTCAACTTTTCTTCATCTATCGTAATGTTGCCTATCAACCCAGTAGTAAAAGTCTTTGTGTTTTTGGTGGGTTTTGGTTTTTTTAGGTTGTTTTTTTTTTTTTTAACATTGAGATGTAGTCCATATTAAAGGCTGTATTCTTTGATCTTCTGAAACAAGTTCTCTAAGTCCTCTTCACTTTCATCAAGCAAGGTTGTGTCTGCATAATATACATAATAACAAAGGTTATTGATGAGAATCCCTCTGATTCTGATGTCACATTCCTCTGCAGAGAATTCAACAGAATACCTTGAGTAAGAGGTTGAGGGAAGTAGGTTGAGGTTGGAAAGCTGGAAATGTGGTTTGGGTATTTTGAGATGCCTAGTGGACATCTCAAATGTGATGTTGTTTAAGCAGGAGATGCAGACTAGAGATATGATGTTGACAGGTCATAGATTTGAAATTCTGTGATTATCTGTGATGACAAAGATGGTGCAATGAGAGAATTTCTAGAAAGAACCTGAAACTGTTTATTGTTTCGTTTGTTGTTTAAGACTCAAAATAAAGAAAATTTAAAAAGGAGTCAGAAAGAAAAGCAAGCAAACACATTTCCCTCAAGTAGATTTCAACTCATGGCAACCCTCTATCTGATTTCTGAAACAGAATCTTTATTTCAGGAGACTACTTCACTTTCTCCTTTGAAGGAGTTATATTCAAACAGCTTACCTCTTTGTTTTCATCCTAATACCTAATGCACTGTTCCACCAGGGCTCCTTAAGAGAAGTGAGCAGGAGTGGAAAATGAGATACACAATCAGGTGAGGTAAGGCGGAGAGGTCTGAGAAGACATGAGTGCAAAGTCCCCATCCATTCTCTCCTTCAGAGATCAGCTTTGTCAAATGCTGTGGTTTGATAAAGCAATACATAGGCTGAGAATTGTCTATTGGATTAGAAACTTGAAAATTGTTGGTGATGTCATAAGAGTTGTTCAGTGAAATAGAGGTAAAAAAATAAATAAATAAAATCCTGGAACCAAAGCAGAATAAGAGGAGAGGAGTTGCACATGAATATAAGGCTTCAGAAATTTCATTACAAAGGGGAAAAAAGAAATAAAATTGTGCCTGGAAAAAGATATGGATCCATATCAAGTTTTGTGGTATGTGTCAGCTAGTCAAAACTGACTCCTAACTGACT
Source organism: Elephantulus edwardii (assembly GCF_000299155.1). Taxonomy (NCBI): domain Eukaryota; kingdom Metazoa; phylum Chordata; class Mammalia; order Macroscelidea; family Macroscelididae; genus Elephantulus; species Elephantulus edwardii. The sequence goes on from NW_006399770.1 coordinate 10,552,597, forward strand.
ATCCAGTGAGTTTGCTTTCTTTTTTATAATTTTCAGTTTATATTGTTTTGCTCACAAAGTTCATATGCCTTGTGTTTCACACTATTCTTTATTCACAGTGTGTTTCATGCTATCAGTCTCATTCATTATGTTTTATAAAATCAATCACCATTGGACTATGGCCACTATTACCTTGTCTCTTCAGGTCCCTGCTGGATCTTTCCCATTTTCTTCTACCCACCAAATTGTGCAACTCTGTGAATCTGCCCCTATGCATCCTCAACCCTCTGCTCCCACCTTTCCCACCTTAAATTCCATACGTGTTTCACTAAGCTGCACGTCACAACAGAAGAAAATTTTCCATCTACCTTCCATGGAGCTTCTGATGAATTGAAACTGAGTGCCTTTAGGTTAGCAGTGTAACCCCTAACCACTAAACCACTAGAACTTCAGGGTTTTGTTAGTTTGTTTTTCGTTTTTTCCCAAGATGATAGATTCAAGATGTGTCTGTAAGCTGCTAGAAATAAAAACATATTTTATATAAGAAAATAATTTACTCTAGTGACATGCCTAAGATAGCAAGGGATTGAGTCTAAAGTATGTATCATTTATAGCAGGAGAAGCAACAGTAGAGTGGGTTCAAATGTGAGCAAGCAGGTAATATAGTGGCAAGAATTTATGAAAGTGTTTTTCAAAGGATTTAATTACTTTTTAGTGCAAACAAGAAGCAAATGCCTCAGTTGAATGCTTAAAAGACTTAAGGATGGCCAACAGACACATGAAGAAATATTCAAAATCACTGGAAATAAGAGAGGTGCAAATCAAAATCACAATGAGATATCATTTCATTCCAATAGCAGTGACAAAGTTTAAGAGAACAGCAAGTAATAAATGTTGGAGAGGATGTGGCAAGATATGAACATACATTGCTGGCACTCTTATAAAATGGTACAACCACTCTGGAGGGCAGTTTGGAATTTTCTCAAAAAGCTGAACATAGAAATTTCATATGACCCAGCTATTCCACTGCTTAGAATATACCCCGAGAAAATAACTATGGCACGATGGAGAATTATCCAGCAATGTTCATAGCAGCATTATTCACCATCGCAAGAACAGGGAAATAGCCCAAATGTGCAACCACAATCAAGTGGATTGAAAAATTATGGTGCATGCACTCAGTGATACTACTCAGCATTCAGGAGCAATGATTTTGTAAATTACTACCTAACTTGGGAGGGACTGGAGGGAATTATTCTAAGTGAACTAACTCAGTCTCATTAGGACAAATCCTGTATAAGACCATTATTATAGAATGAGTATGAAAATCCAAAGGGATGGGGGTGGGGAGCAGAGTGATGAGGATAGCTGAGGGGTGGCAGAGGTAAATTATATGGTCACACAAGTTGATTGGTGGAGGGAGGAGTGGGTGAAGCAAATGGGAAAGATCTTGCGTGAAAAACAATGTATATGAACTTTCTAAATAAACCAGTACTATAAAAAAAGTTTTAAAAAATTAAGACTTTTGTTGACATTAAAAATACCAAAAAAACAGAAAGAAAGAAATAAAAGCTTGAGTTGACTGGAGAAAATGTTATATGTAGTCAAGAAGCCATTAATGATGCCAATATTCCAGGAAGGTAGTTGGTGTGTACTGTACTCTCTGAACCGACCCTTAGCTGACCTTCAGTGGGTTTTCAGAGGCAGTTAAGTTAATTACACAGGAAGAGATTACCCATCCTTCTCCCACGGAGCAGCTGGTGGCCTTGAACTGCATGCTTTCAGGATTACAGCCCTGCTTCTTGCCACTAGGCCACTAGAGCTTATGAAAACATAATACTTACCAAGTAAGTTGAAAGTATGAATTTTTTATGTTTAGGAGTAGTTAACAAATCTGTACACATACCAAAGAAATCATATATGATTTACAGGTTTGCATTCACAAATATAAGAAAAATTTGGTTAATTTTAATGAACTGTCAAAAGGAAGACAAAATATTCTAAAAATATATTCTAAAAGGAAGATAGAGGTGACATGAAAAATAAATCATTGGGAACAAGGAGGTAAAAAAACTATGAGAAGGCCTCTACCAATTCCCCAAAGGGGAACTGCTCCCACCAACAACATTCATAACACAAAACCTATTCTCAAGGGTCAGACATGTCCCTCATAATCCCTCACCTCTTTCTACCAACTCCAATGCCAATTCTCTTGTTCAGTTGTTGTTGTTGTTAGGTGCCACTGAGTCAAGTGTGATGCAATAGCAAGCTTATGAACAACAGATCTGAACTTGGTCCTATCTTGTATCATCTTCACACTTACTGACACACAAGAACAAATTGTAGAAGTCACTGTGTCAGTTCACTTGGTTCAGGGTTTTCTACTGGGTCTACTGCTCTACTCGGTCCTAAATCCATTGCAATAGCTCACAGAGCACATGGAGTCATACTCATTATAATAGGGTTCATTAGAGAAGTTGAAATTTTGATAGCAGAATATGATCAGTCAAGACACCTGCAAAAATGTGCTTGCAAGTCCCTCAGCCTTCAGCCTTAAGGCTTTAGGTCTGTGTTACATGTCTCTTGATGTTGTATACTGTTGAGTTGGAACTGACCCATAGCTGACCCTCCAGTGAGTTTTCAGAGGTAGTAAATCACACAGGAGGAGATTGCCTATCCTTATCCCATGGAGCAGCTGGTGAATTTGAACTGTGTACCTTGGGGATTTCAGCACAATTTCTTACCACTGGGCCACCAGAGCTCTTATTCCTGCTAATTATGGCTCATCCCTACTCCTCCAACAAACTTGAGTCAAGGGTTCTCGCTCTGGTTACTGGTAGCAGTCCCAAGGTCAGCTCAGTCCCATGTCAGGTCTTCTGCTATAGCTGCTATTGCCCCCCTATAGATTTGACTGGCACAAGAATCTCTAGTCCAGAAGGATGTACACTGAACTCCTGCTTCTTCTTTGTTAGTGGTGAGATTCTCAAAATCTGCTTCTGAATCTATTCAGTTTAGTATAGACTAACACACCCGACTCGCATATTCCTTCCCATCCAGATGGAAAAGTCAATGTCAATGACCAGGAAAACAATTTTGAACAATAAATCCTTAACACCAGTTACAGAAGACATGAAAATTGAAATTGATGTTTCCCTTGTGTTTTGCACAGTAGGCAGAAAAGTCCTTTTTAACAGGATGATCCAAGTCTCACAAATCATGGTAGCAAATGATTATCAATATTTAAAATGCTTTCATATCTGACAAGATGATAAAATGAGACTCTTTCTGTCTGTTTTAGCATATGTGCCAAATTCTGAGAACACAACTAAAATTACCCTATGGTCTAAAACAAAGTTTGTCTACCTAATCAGGAAATGCTAAAACATTGTGAGACTAGTTCAGATAACTTGTGCTTCCGAATGTTCCAACCCTACTTTCTGTAATGGAAAAGTTGGAGAGGAGTAAGACTGTTGTGGAGGGAATTTCATCTTCTTTCCTAAGGTCAATAGGCATTAAGGTACCTTACATAGCTTGAAATGTGCCCCCAAGTTTCTATCTGTGGGCTGAATTAATCCAGTTATAGCATGCTGTGAGGTTGTAATATGTTTTAACCTGCAATAGAAAAGTAAAGAGAAAGAAGGTAGTACTGGATGTAAGTTTCACTTCCACTAAAAGAACACAAGAGTGCATGGGTTTTCCATAAGCTAAGCAATCCTTGAGAAAGGTTAGATCCAGTATAGTTCTTTTAAAAAGAATTTTCAAAGTCTTCTAACCCAGGACATAATTATTTTATTTTCTTCTTAGGGGTCAGTGTGAATAAAACATAGGTTAATTGTACAATGATTACTTTGCAATCAAAAGAATATCATTATTCATATCCAGGAAACTCTACTCATGAATTTTCAGTTCTTTGAAAACCTACATGAGTAGCTGAAGAAGGAAGACTTGCACTTAGAAGAGTCCTGACATCCTACACCACATAAAATTGTACACTTTTGTCCTAATTCCTCTTTTCCTTACCTGTGATCAGAGGAGCCTGACACTCTTACTGCTCTAGTTTGGAGAGACAATCAAAGAGAAAATTATATTGTCTTTAAATATGCAGGCCTATGATCTGGAATTTGATGGAGCAGATTTAGTTTGTATGTAGATTTTTTTAATTGTTGTTGTTAGGTGCTGTGGGGTCTAGTACAACAGATATGACTCCTGTCCCATCCAGTGGCATCTTCATAATCTCCAACATACTTGAGCCCATTGCTGCAGTCACTGTGTCAATCCATCTTGTTGAAGGTCTTCCTCCCCTTTGTCATCCCTCAACCTTTTCAAGCATGATGTTCTTCTCCAAGGGTTAACTTCTAGCAACATTCCCAAAGTATTTAGGAGCACTCTGGCTGCACCTTATTCAAGAAATAATCTCTTTGGTATTTTGGTAGTTCATGGAGATTCAGAACTCTTCTCTAACACCACAGTTCAAAGGTATCAATTCTTCTGTCATCCTTACTCATTTTCCTGCTCTCAAATGCACAGCAAGTGACTGTATTAGATTTAAAAATTCTGAACATTTTAATTCTTGGAGTAAGGCTGTAACTAACAGGGATCAAAAGTGTCATGGGATGAGTCTGTGAATTCATCTCAAATCAGGAAAGTGGTTCTACAGTTGTTTATGCTGTAATACGCCATCAAGTCAAGTATGACTCATAGTGACCCTATGAACAACAGATCCAGCCTTGTCCTATCTGGTGCCAATCTCACAATCTCTGATACATTCAAGCTCATTGCTGTAGTTACTATATAAGTCTATCTTGTTAAGGATCTTTCTCTCCCTTACAGCCTCCTCCTAACTTTCCAAGCAAAATGTCCCTCCCCAAAGAATAGCCTCTTCTGACAATATATCTTGTTTGTTATTTTGTCAGTTCATAGAATATTAAGTAGAAGAGTCTTGAACATAACATAGGTCTGCCTTGAAGAGAGTGAAACCAAGTGTCTCCTTAGAGACTAGGATTTTGAAGCTCTGTCTCACATACTTTTGGCATATGGCCAGGAAGGACCAATCTTTGGAGAAGATTGGTTCCATCTTCCTTGGAAGGATAGACAGTGGAAAGGAAGACCCCAATGAGATGGATGGATATAGTAACAAGGGCAATGAGAACAGTTGTGCTCGAGTCAGTGAGACTGTCTGAGGACAGGGCAGGCTTCAGAGCTGTTGTACATAGGGTTGCTATGAGTTGCAGATGACTAGACAGTACATAACAGCAACTTCTCCAGTACAACAGTTCAAAGGCACCATTTTTTTTTCTCTCACCCTTATTCATTATCCAGCTCTCAGTAGCATACAGCAAGTGATTGAAAAGAACATGGGCTGAATAAGGCACACCTTAGTCCTCAAACTAACATCATTACTCCTCAATAATTTGGAAAGGTTCCTTGACTGCAGATTTTCCCAGTGCAGTACATCTCCTTGTCTCTTGACTGCCTGGTGTGACATGTATTGATTATGGAGCCAAGTAAGATGAAATCATTGACAACTTCAATCTTTTCTCCATTTAACATTATATTGACTATTGGTCTAGTGGTAAGAATTTTTTTTTTCTTCATGTTGAGATGAAATCCATATTGAAGGCTAAAGTGTTTAGTCTTCTGCACCAGATGTTTCAAGGCCTTTTCACGTTCAGCAAGCAAGATGGGTCATCTACATACCGAAAGTTATTGATGGGTCTTCCTCCAATCCTGATGCCACATTTGTCTTGGCAGTTGCCATCAAGTTGGCTTCAACTCATATATAACAGGGGGAAATTCTGTACTATTTTGCATCATATGTATTGAGCTCATTTTTAAAATTCATTGTGTCAGCCCATTTCACTGAGAGTTTCAATCATCCTTACTGACTTTCCTCTTTACCAAACATGATGATCTTCATCAATCACTTTTTTCTTGATGGCATGTTCAAAGTAAGAGAAACAAAATCTCAGACACTATTCCATAATACATTTTTTTAAAAAAATAAAACTTTACAGACACAAATTTCCAGGCCTTTCCAGTAAAAACTGACGCATAGTTACCCCTTCACTGGGTTTGCAAGACTCTAAGGTACCTGGGAGGAGATTGCCTATCTTTCTCCCAAAGAGCGGCTAGTGGATTTTACTGAGAGAATGGCATAACTCTCCACAGAGTACACCACCAGAGCTCCCTTCTTTTTCTCTATTGTATCTGAATCTGAAAGCACTGCTAGGACCTTTCCCTTAAGAATGGCTTTGCTGGTATTTTCAACATCAGTGACGTACCTTTCAGTAACATAGCAACATGTAAGCCACTACTATCACAAGACAAACTGATAGCCAAGTAGTATACTGACAAATAGTAAATACTAAATAAACATCTACTGAAGTGAATTGAAGATATTCATAATGTTGTTGTTGTTGTTGTTGTGTGCTGTTGAGTTTCCTGTGACCCATAACGACCATATTTGTAGCAGCTCTGAAGCCTACCCTGTCCTGAGCCAGTTTCACTAATTCCTACATACCAGCCCCCATTGCCCCAGCTACCATATCAATCCATCTCATCCAGGGTCTTCCTCTTCTGCGCTGTCTCTCCACCCTTCCAAGCATGGTGTCCTTTTCTAAGGACCAATCTCTCCTAGCCATGTGTCCAAAGTAGGTGAGATGGAGCTTCAAAACCTAGTCTCCAAGTAGAAACTTGGTTTCACCCTCTTCAAGACAGATCTTTATAATAAATTATTTAAATTGAATGACTACTTTCAAAACAATACTTGGGAAGTAAGGGTATTTCTATTTTCCTCTAGATGCATTAATGAGTTAGAAGAATCAAAGAACGTTGGAATACGGATCTTTATACAAAGGTCAATTAAGTAGGCAATAAATATCACCTTAGGGTCAGGGTTCATTTTCTGCTTTCTGCGTCTTAAATGAAAAAGTTCTGAGCTAAAATAAATACACACGTTATATTACTGCTACAGAGACTCAAATAGCAGTGCACAAAACATGCCTCTATTGTACACTCATAAAACTGTTATTTAGCAGTCATCCCAGTCAGAACTGAACATCAATTAATATTTATTAAGATCTCACTGTGCACAAGGCACTGTGCTAGGCATTTAGAAAGGGGTTGGAAGCACTTATTTTTTATTTAATCTCTACTTTTATGAAGTTTACAGCTATGATAAATGCATCTAAAGAGGCCTACATAATCACGTGTATTAATAAGAGGTCTAAATGATAGGATACAGAATGTGGGGGAAGACAAGTACAAAACATTTTAAATCGTTCTCTTGGTGTTCTGTATTTTGATGCCACTCTGAATTGATGTGTAGAAAAGGGAGAAGATGAGTGGGACTGAAAGGCTGAAAAGAACAGAATAAAATGCAAATTTCTTTAGTGGGAGGGCTCATATCTTCAAAGGCTTTTGTGTTCCTTTGCATTACTAGTATATAACTGGGGAGATCAATATGTGATTGATAATCCTGTTAATTTTGCATAAAGTATATCCACTGCTCACCACAGGTTGCCCATACACTTAGACTGACTTTGCCACCTTTTTCAAATTTCCTTTTCTCTCACTTATTTCTCATCTCCTCCTATGTTTCAACTTCCCTACTTCTCCTATCAACACCTAGACGACCGCAAAAGATTGTTGAAATTCCATGCTTTTCCAGACTAATTTTTGGCCCCTGAAAGCTGAGTTGCCTCTTTACAACCTAAAAAGGGGCTCAACAACTCCACCTAAGTTGAGAAGCCAAAAATCCCTGTTCATCTTGCTTGCTGATGTCGACCATGTTTCCAGTATGCCCAGACCTTGCTCAGAATTTCTATACTTGACACAAGTTATGAAGATTTGGAAGTCTATCACAAGGTAAAGTGATTATGTTGGGAATTCTACTTCAAGAACTAAAAGATTTATGTCTTTAGCGTATTAAATGCGAAACCTGTACTTGGAT